>NW_027142356.1:1473402-1773402 GCF_026170545.1 Melanerpes formicivorus | reverse complement strand
AGTGTAATCCCACAGTGTATTTACTGGACACAACCCAAACCCTGTGCTGAATTCAGAGCTACTACTTTCCTCATGGGTTTTCTGTGGATTTCTTATTGTATTATCTCAGTGTCCCCCTTGATATAAACAACATCATTAAGCTAGCTTCATAACTCTCCTGTACAACAAGGTGGTCCATATTATTCACATCAGCAGAGGGACAGCAATTAAGGGTAAAATTGTTCATGAGTCAATTAACTGTAGCTGGCTAATTAGAAAACAGTATCTTGGAATCCTCATATTTCTCTGTGAAACATTTCCAATGGTGTGATTAACAGCATAACCACCTAGCACTTCTTCACATGAGATAGCCTTTATATCAGCTAAGGGAGCCAGAAAAGAAGCAGCATGAAGGCTTGTCTGGCTCTCTGCGTACTCAGCAAGAGCTGCTTCTCTGAAGCAAAGTTCTCCAGAATATTTTATTTTCTATATCCTTGCCTCTTTTTTCCATGTGCTTGGCATCAAATATGATGGCATTCAACAAGTCCAAGTGCCAGGTGCAGCACTTTGGCCACAGCAACCCCATGCAGAGCTACAGGCTGGGGTCAGAGTGGCTGGAGAGCAGCCAGGCAGAGAGGGACCTGGGGGTGCTGATTGACAGCTGCCTAAACATGAGCCAGCAGTGTGCCCAGGTGGCCAAGAAGGCGAAGGGCATCCTGGCCTGCATCAGGAATAGTGTGGCCAGCAGGAGCAGGGAAGTCATTGTGCCCTGTACTCTGCTTTGGTTAGGCCACACCTTGAGTCCTGTGTCCAGTTCTGGGCCCCTCAGTTTAGGAAGGACATTGAGACACTTGAACATGGCCTTCCAGTATCTGAAGGGGGCCTACAGGAAGGCTGGGGAGGGACTGCTCACTAGGGGGAATGGAATGAAGCTGGAGGTGGGGAGATTCAGGCTGGAGGTGAGGAGGAAGTTCTTCCCCATGAGAGTGGTGAAGCCCTGGAATGGGTTGTCCAGGGAGGTGGTTGGGGCCCTGTCCCTGGAGGTGTTTAAGGCCAGGCTGGATGAGGCTGTGGCCAGGCTGATCTAGTGTGGGGTGTCCCTGCCCATGGCAGGGGGGTTGGAACTAGATGATCCTTGTGGTCCCTTCCAACCCTGAATGAAACTATGAAACTATGAAACAAGGCTGGGGAGAGGCCTTGAGCACAGCCCTGTGAGGAGAGGCTGAGGGAGCTGGGGTTGCTTAGCCTGGAGAAGAAGAGGCTCAGGGGAGACCTCATTGCCCTCTCCAACTACCTGAAGGAGAGGTTGTAGCCAGGTGGGGGTTGGTCTCTTCTCCCAGGCAACCAGCACCAGAACAAGAGGACACAGTCTCGAGCTGTGCCAGTGGAAGTTTAGGCTGGAGGTGAGGAGAAAGTTCCTCACAGAGAGAGTCATTTGTTATTGGAATGTGCTGCCCAGGGAGGTGGTGGAGTCCCCATCCCTGGAGGTGTTCAAGAGGGGATTGGATGTGGCACTTGGTGCCATGGTCTAGTCATGAGGTCTGTGGTGACAGGTTGGACTCGATGATCCTCGAGGTCTCTTCCAACCTTAGTGCTACTGTGCTACTGTGAAATAACGAAAACAAAGGACAACCTATGCAGCTTTACTTTGTTCCCACAGCACAGGGTCGTCATGTATGCAGTCTTTAAAAATAAAACAAAGCCAACAGAATCACAACAGCAACAATGAACAAACGGAATAAAACACACACACAAAAGAAACAACAAAAACCAAACAGTATATGCTTGGTGGATCATTAAGCTTCTGAAATAATTGTCAGTCAGCACACTGTGATTCTCCATGTAGACAGCCTGCAAACTAACATGAGATGTGTACCCTGCCAGCTGCTCTCACTGACCCTCCCCATCAACCAGGAGCACATTCAAGCTTGGGCTGTGGCAAGAAATGTGCCCTAGTTCCACTACTCTCGTATGACCCCTGAGGTTCATTTCTGCCCTCCTCTCCAGAGTACAACTCTTTACACCCAAGCTCATGCTTCTGATGAGGGAAACCTCATGGCTCTCTACAAGTACCTGAATGGACCTTGTGGAGAGGCTGCTGCTGGTCTCTTCTCACAGGTACACAGGTACAGCCTCAAGGAGGGAACAGCCGCAAGCTGCAGTAGGGCAGGGTTAGACTGGACATTAGGAAGAATTTTTTCATGGCAAGAGTGGCAATGTGCTGCCCATGGAGGTGGTGGAGTCCCCAAGCCTGGATGTGTTTGAAAGTGGTTTGGATGTGATGTTTGGGGCTGTGGTTTAGGGGTCACCCTTGTAGAGTAGGGTTCTGGGTTGGACTTGGTGATGCTGAGGGTCTTTTCCAGCATGAATGTTTCTGTGGTTCTGGGATTCTTTACTGTTCTTCACCAGGAGAGATGAACTCTAAAGCTGTCAGCTACTGAAAAACAAGACAAAGAACCTGATAAAACAGAGGTGAGGAATGAACTCTTGCCATGCAAGCAGAGCAACTAAATGTTTAACTCAGTGACAGGGTGGGGGTCACCAGCAACAAGTGCAGCAGCACCATGCTGCTGGGCAAAGTGCTTGAGCAGACAGTTGTGCTTGGACACCAAAGCCACAAGTTAAAATCCAATTATGTTCTCAGTGTTTCCTTACAGTAGTTCCTTTCTGGTTTTTGAGCAAACAGGTTATACCCTCCAGGGTTTGTTTGCCAAACCATAACAACTTCATCTAGATTTCACACCTATAAGCAGACATTTGACTAACAACTGCTTTCAGACTTTATTTTGCAGCTTATTTTTGAGAAAGATGTAAAAAGTGTTTTGTCTAAGCAAAAGAGAAGTCTGGAATTTATCTTAGTTCTCTGTCCCTTCTAAAAAGCACACTACTCATTATGCAGGTACAGAAGCAGGAGCACCTTGGCAGCCTGAATGTGTGGTGGGCTGAAATTACCCCCCACCTATTTTGGGAGAATTACCCCCCAAAATGAATCTCCAGACCAGCTGAGTGTGGGATGGAAGCCAATGAAGCTCTAGTTACAAGCAAACTACACTCTAGTAATATGAAATGCAATGAGTATGTACAAAATACACAATAGATGGACAATATCATAGAATCAATCAGGTTGGAAAAGGCCTCAGAGATCATCAGGTCCAACCTATTACCTAATACCTAACACCTCCAGACAACTAAAAATATCTATACATTTATAAACAACACAGAAACTCCTCAGACCCCTCTGGATGGATCCAGGGGGCTGTTCAGCTCCTCCCCTACTCCCTCCCTCCTTCCTGCTACCTCACACAGAAGTCAAAACAGAGATCCCCTGGCAAGGCCATGGAAGAGAGAGACAAAAGTTGCAATCAGAAGTGACAGAAGAAGGAAAGAGAGAAAGAATTGTTTATGCCTCTGCTCTACATCCCATTAGCAACCCAATGAAGCATATAGACCTTAGCATTGTTTTCCTTTTTACATCCAATGGTCATTTATTTTCAGTCTTTGCGGTCAGGTACTAGGCTAAAGTTACCCCTTCAAACAGCAACAGAATGTAAGAGGGACAAAAAGTCACTGGAAAACCTATAGCAGAAGGTGAATAAACATCACTTAGGGACAACAGGTTGGGTATGAAAACAGCCCTCAGGAGATGTGAAATGCAGTAGAATCATAGAATAGAATCATAGAATAGAATCATAGAATAGAATCATTGAATAGAATCATAGAATCAACAAGGTTGGAAAAGACCTCAAAGATCATCAAGTCCAACCCTTCACCACAGATATCATGACTACTAAACCATGGCACCAAGTGTCACATCCAATCCCCTCTTGAACACCTCCAGGGATGGGGACTCCACCACCTCCCTGGGCAGCACATTCCAATGGCTAACAACTCTCTCTGGGAAGAACTTTCTCAATACATCTTCTGGCACAGCTTGAGACTGTGTCCTCTTGTTCTGGTGCTGGTTGCCTGGGAGAAGAGACCAACCCCCACCTGGCTACAACCTTACTTCAGGGAGATGGAGACAGCAAAAAGGTCTCCCCTCAGCCTCCTCTTCTCCAGGCTAAACAACCCCAGCTCCCTCAGCCTCTCCTCACAGGGCTGTGCTCAAGGCCTCTCCCCAGCTTTGTTGCCCTTCTCTGGACACCTTCCAGCAGCTCAACATCTTTCCTAAACTGAGGGGCCCAGAACTGGACACAGGACTCAAGGTGTGGCCTAACCAGCGCTGAGCACAGGGCAGAATGACCTCCCTGCTCCTGCTGGCCACACTGTTCTTGATGCAGGCCAGCTACACAAGGAGGGCTTTTTCAGTCCTTTAAAGTTACCCATCTGCCTGCCTGGACATAGTCTCTGCCTTGGCAAATTTCCAGATAAGCACCAACAAAGAGCATTTAAGAAGCTGAGATAAAATCCTCTCATCTGAGATCTCAGCAATGAGATACACAATGTGCAGCAGCACTGAGGACAGGCTATAGATAAGACAGAGGAGAAGCAGGATGCTAATAATCCACAGGTACATAAAAGGCGGCTACAGAGAGGATGTTTTCCATGTGTTCATTAGATGGATTCAACTCGCAGCAGGAATAATGCATGTTGAATGCAATGGAAACTTTCAAACAGTGGGAAAAAAGTAACAGCCTGTAAGAAACTGCCTGGGGAGGATGTGGAAAGTCTGCAATTAGAACAGGCAAGACACCTGTCTGCCAGGAACAGTACACAGACAATGACCTAGGGCAAGAGGATTACCTCTTCAGGTCCATTCCAGTCCTAGTTTTCCGTTTGTCTTTATACCCTGCAACAGCATCAATAACACTCCTAAACCATAGCCCCAAGCACCACATCCAAACCACCTTGAAATACATCCAGGCTTGGGGACTCCACCACCTCCCTGGGCAGCACATTCTAAGGTCTCTTCCAGCCTAAGCTGTTCTATGATTCTGTGACCTGTGTGAACATTATGGCCATACTCCACTCTCACAGCCAAGTAATTGCTATGACCTCAGCATAAAGCCACATCGAAACACAGTCCTGGTCTTGCAGCCTTAGCAGCACAGGTCACACGCTACTCAAGGAAGTTCATGGAAGACTTCCATCATCATGACTTCAATTCCACAATTAGTTCCAGTGAGCAGTAACCCAGAATGCTTTTCTCAAATGTCTCAACGTCTTTGTGGGCTGAGTTGAACCTGCTGTTGCTATCCACACCACGCTGCAGCCATGCCAGCTTCAACATGACCATGCTGGATGGGGCAAAGTGTTACGGTGTGTGAGCTGCAGTTTGCAGCATGGGAGGCTTCCTGTTCTGGTTGCTGCTTCTGGGTTCCAGGTTCTTGGGTGTTGTCTTTTCCACTGGGCTGTTGGCAGGACAAGGAGGGATGAGGGAGCAGTTTCCTGGCTTGGCTGTCTTGCTTCTGATTGCTGCTGCTTTGCCCCATGATTGCTCTGCAAACAGGTTGAGGGAATTGTGCATTTTGCCCTATGATTATCTGATTTTGCCTCAGTAAATCTGTTCTTATCTCACTTTTTTTGTTCCAATCCCAGGGTTTTCTGTGTTACTTTCCCCTCACTTCTGTGCTGGGGAGCAGGCAGCTTAGCCCTTGCACTAAACCATTCCAGCCCTGGTCAAGGCAAGTGCTTAATGGCCCATTACAGTCTAACACACATTAACAGGAATTAAGAAAACGATTCTTATGGCATCTTAAACCAATAAATTGATAGTTTTGACAGCACTGGAGTAGTTTAATTCTGCTTACTACTACTGATTGCTCCTTTCACTATTCTTTATATGGCTAACTAACGAGGCCAGCATCATACCCAAACCTCCTGAGGCTAATCAAAGTTTCTCCCACATTTGTTTGCTAGATTGGGGCTCAGGTTAGTTTAACTTTTAACCTTCTTATCATAAATGTCTTTCCTTTTGGTATTACAGGCAGATTTACCATTCCAGTTTTCAAACACTGGGACAATTATTGTTAAATGAAAGCTTTCCAAAAAATAAAAGATTCAGCTGGCTTAAGAATTAAGATTTAAGTCAACATTTCTGGAATAGAAAAATGATTCTGCCCAAACCCAATGGGCATATGGTTAGCACTCCTGAAAAACAGGATGGATTGAGTTGGGCAACCCAAACATTTAGCATCTCCCTCTGATTGCTCAAACACAAAGTAAGCTGGAATGTAAGTGACAATGTAGATCCAATTCCTTCTCTTTCAAACATGCAGCATTTTGATTTGGAATGAAGCCAAAGATTACAGCTCACAGGATGTCAGGGGTTGGAAGAGACCTCTGGAGATCTTCCAGTCCAACCCCCCTGCCAGAGCAGGACCATAGAATCCAGCACAGGTCACACAGGAACACATCCAGACAGGGCTGGGAAGGCTCCAGAGAAAAAGTCTCCACAACCTCTCTGGGCAGCCTGTTCCAGGGCTCTGGGACCCTCTCAGTGAAGAAGTTTTTCCTTATGTTGAGGTGGAACCTCCTGTACTGTAGTTTCCATCCATTGCCCCTTGTCCTATACCAAGGCATAAGTGAACAGAAGCTGTCTCTGTCCCTTCCTTCCTGATCCCCAGCCCTCAGATATTGATAGACATTGATCAGATCCCCTCTCCAGTCTTCTCCTCTCCAGACTAAACAGCCCCAGGGCTCTCAGCCTCACCTCACCAGGGGGTACTCCAATGACTTCAGCATCCTTGTAGCCCTGCCTTGGACTCTCTCCAGCAGATCCCTGTCCCTCTTGAACTGGGGAGCCCAGAGCTGGATGCAATATTCCAGGTGAGATCTCAGCAGGGCAGAGCAGAGTGGAAGGAGAACCTTCCTGGCTCTGCTGGACACACTCCTCTGAATGCAGCCCACGATACCAAGATGCACAAAATTATTCCCTGCTGATTTGATGGAATCATGAGCAATTTAGATCCCTATCAGGATCAGCAGTTTTCAAGCTACAGTCAAGGCCAATTAGTTTTTCACATTTGTGGAGAATTTTTTATCTGTTTGACAAGGTTGCTTACATCAAACATTCTGTACAAAGCAGTAAGCCCTGTGCTCTTTGCACAGCACTGGAATTTTGTGCTTACACATGGGGGACACCTTAGAAAACAACCAGAACTTCTGCCTTAGCAGCAACACTGAACAAATGCAATTTTCCTAAATGCCTGTATAGCATCTGCCCAAGGGCAAAACACAGAGAACTGTGAGAAGTGACCATTGTCAGGGTTGGAAGGGATCTCAAGGATCAGCCAGTTCCAACTCCTGCCATGGGCAGGGACACCTCACACTACAGCAGGTTGCTCACAGCCACATCCAGCCTGGCTGCAAACACCTCCAGGCATGAGGCTGCCACCACCTCCCTGGGCAACCTGTGCCAGTCTCTCACCACCCTCATGGGCAACAACTTCTTCCTAACATCCAATCTCAATCTACTGTGACCGTTTGAGGTCCTTTCCTTTCAATTTTCTTCCCTCTACTCCCGGGGAGGGAAAGGGCCCGGCCTTTCCCCCAGCCCTACAACATCTACCCTTTTCTAGTTTGCTCCATCCCCCCAAGTCCTATCACTCCCTGACACCCTCAAAAGTCCCTCCCCAGCTTTCTTGTAGCCCCCTTCAGATACTGGAAGGCCACAATTAGGTTTCTCCACACTGAACAGCCCCAACTCCCTCAGTCTGTCCTCATAGCAGAGCAGCTCCAGCCCTCTGCTCATCTTCATGGCCCTTCTCTGGACAACTTCCAGCACCTCCAGATCCTTCCTGGAACAGAGGCTCCAGAACTGGACACAGAGCTCCAGCTGTGGCCTCAGCAGAATGGAGCAGAGGGGGAGAATCCCCTCCCTGGCCCTGCTGGCCACACTTTCAGTTTCTCATCA
Source organism: Melanerpes formicivorus (assembly GCF_026170545.1). Classification (NCBI taxonomy): domain Eukaryota; kingdom Metazoa; phylum Chordata; class Aves; order Piciformes; family Picidae; genus Melanerpes; species Melanerpes formicivorus. Next base: position 1,765,568 of record NW_027142356.1, on the reverse strand, counting down.
AAACCACTGCTGATAGTACTGCAGGAGCACACAGTAACTCCTGACACGGACCAGGATAAACATCAGGATCAGTATTACTTCAGAACTCTTGCATGTCATTGAATAATATCTATACTAATCTTGGTGTCTACCACAGGCATCATCTAGCAATCCATATCTTAAATGTACACACAGCTAAACAGAGAGATCAGCAGCCTTGGCAGCCAACAGCAATATTCTTGCCCATTGGTTCTCTGCCACCTGTAACACAAATATATCATAAATGTCTTCATTTTCAAGACTTTAGTCCAGTTCTCTAAGCTGTTTGGTTTTGTCACAGAATCACAGAATGTCAGGGGCTGGAAGGCACCTAGAAAGCTCACCCAGTCCAACCCCCTGCCAGAGCAGGAGCACCTAGAGCAGATCACACAGGAACACATCCAGGTGGGTTCTGAATATCACAGTATCACAGTATCACAGTATCACTTAGGTTGGAAAGGACCTCGAGGATCATCGAGTCCAACCTATCAACACAGACCCCATGACTAGACCATGGCACCAAGTGCCACGTCCAATCTCCCCTTCAACGCCTCCAGGGTCGATGACTCAACCACCTCCCTGGGCAACCCGTTCCAATGCCGAATGACTCGCTTGGTGAAGAACTTCCTCCTCACCTCGAGTCTGAACCTCCCCTGGCACAGCTTGAGACTGTGTCCCCTCGTTCTGGTGCTGGTTGCCTGGGAGAAGAGGCCAACCCCTTCCTGGCTACAACCTCCCTTCAGGTAGTTGTAGAGGGCAATGAGGTCACCCCTGAGCCTCCTCTTCTCCAGGCTAAACAATCCCAGCTCCCTCAGCCTCTCCTCATAGGGCTTATGTTCAAGGCCTCTCCCCAGCCTTGTTGCCCTTCTCTGGACACACTCAAGCTGGGTTAAAGCAGGACATTTGCAGTCTAAAATGACAGTATTGCCAAATGCTGCACTTCATTTTGTTTGCTAAAGATGACTTAATATAAAAACAGAGTGAAACAAGGCTCAAGCTCTAAATGCTTTACTAATTCAGTTATTTAATATATAATAGAAATAAGCTATTTGAAGTGTCTTTTGGGGGGACTCTGATTTACTGAATATTGCAGTCTGTTAGCAGTCAGGCTTTTTTTGTAGAGCACAGGAAATTCTGCTGTACTGTCTTATGCACAAACCCTGCCCCTGAATTGTAATTATAGGGTATTGTGAAGATGAAGGGAAACAGCTCAGTTGTACTGTATGTGAGGGCAATAACGTATCACTGGGTAATTAGAAAAACTGTTCCACAGATAATCTTTTAAGCAGAAAATGTATTAATTTTTGGTCCATAAAGCAAAATCATAGATTTAAAAGAGTGTTCAGAGATGAGAACAGAAAATTTCACTCAAGTAAAAAGGCAGTGACAAATACGTGGACTCTGGAAAGCAAACTATTCACAGGCTTTGCAGTCCTGTTTTGTACTTAAAGCAGAGGGTTTGAATCAAACAGCAAATTCATAAATCAAAATCTTATTAAAAATGGTAGGTCCACTATTTTTTCTGTATTGCAAGTAAGCAAAGTTAAGGAGTCAGCTGATATCTTTACCTCATGGTTGTAATTTGAGAAGTGAACATTCATTGTTTGACATTGTAGTCAATCCTACTGTGAGGCGTGTTTCATATTCACAAGCTGCCTGCTTCTGCACTTGCATGGTATACTGTCTCTGTGTCTTTCTTTTGAATTGGAATACTCATATTAAGCTGATAAGCAACACAGAGAGTGATGTCTGCATTTATAAAATGGAATCCAATTAATATCTTTCTTTTTTTCACCTTTTCTCTGTGTTGCCTTGTCTACTGTGGAAGCTGGTTATGTGTGAAACTTTAGGTGTGGGGACTTTTTTTAGCACCACACTATTATCAACAGCCCTTTTACACATACATAATGCTGGAACATTGGAGGAACAACTTGTGGTCATTTTTCTGTATTTATTGTTTTTATTTTGTGTCCAGTATTTAATTTAGGTGATGTTTAAAGCCCCATTTCATTGGCTTAGTTGTGCCCCTGCTATTCAGACTGGTAGGAAGACATGCCCTGCTCTGAGGAGTTTGTATTTCACAAAAGGCAGGCAGCAAGTAAGGGACTGAAATGTGTAAGCATGTGAGCTGTCAAGGATTGCATCCAGTACCTGTGTTAATGGCAAATTGTGTGTATATGCCTATGTGTTACCCTTCTGAAGAAGCAAGTGTAAACAGTGTAGTGGTACATTAAATACAGCATAGTTGTCTTAAATGTGCAACAAAACTCCATTGCCTTCTAGTATTTCCTTAGTCCATCCTTCTGTCTGACAACCCTGACATGGGTACTCCTGAAAAAGAATAAATTGTCTGCTGCTCTTGCATAAAAGCTATTTGCTCTGTTTAACTCAGAAGGGGCCAAGAGGAGATTAAATTATGCTATTTAATTGTGTCAGAGATCATAAATATTTTGCTTAGAGTAAGTTTCCCTTCAAAGGAGGAGAACGTGGCAGCCACAGCTAAGAAAAGGGCACTTTTTCCCTCCACCAGAATTAACTGCACTCACTAGTCTTGAGTACAGGCTCAGGTTGGAGGTTTTCCTCGTGGGTGTGTGATATGGTTTGAGCACAGGGAAAGCACTCGGGAGTCTCAAGGTTTTAAGTTGTTCTTTTGACTTTGTAAAGCAACTTATTTTCTTAAAGAAAGCACTTGGAAAATCTTTTCCATCAAACTGGTCCCTGGGTCAGATGGTATATTTTCTCAGTTCAGGTTCATTTGCACCTGAAATTGTTCTTCTTCCAGACAGAAGTGGTTCAATAATGGTTTTGATAACTTTGAAGTACTGATCCTGAAAAATACCACACTTAAAAGTAAAGGTTGCTGCATGGATAGGCAAGCATCTAGTGGAGAGAGTTCACCTAGAAGGTGGTGTTAGCCTGCCTCTCTCCCCTGCAGCATCATGGCCTTCATTCTTTGTCCCAGTACAGACTGAGAGGTTTGGGGGCTGGGTTTGGTTTGGTTTGATTTTTTAGCATGTGGGGTTGCTTGGGCAAAATTCAGGTTTATGGAGCTTGGTGGATGTCTAACTGGAGGTGCTGTAGACAGTAATTCAGCCTGTTCTCCACTGTGGACTCAGAGGCAGGTCTGTTTCCTTCCTGTTCACTGCCGTTTTGGTAGTTTAATTTAAGCTTAATCCTGCTCCTGCTGGAGTTTGTAGAGTATCAGAGCACAGCATTACTGTGTTGGAAATAAAGGTTTGCAGATGCTTATGGGGTATTGTGTAGAAGGGGAAACTGCAACACATAGTTATTATGTGGGCTCTATAGTGCTAATGGTCCAGGGTGCTGCACAGAATGTGTCAGGGTTTAGCCAAACACTTAACCAGGAGGCGGAAATATTGTTAGTTGAACTCTCACAGGCTTGTGCAGGAATTGGTTTTGAACCATCCTTCAGCCTTATTTCAGTTTCACTGCCACTGTGAGCAAAGCAGATACAAAGAAGAGTCATGGAGGAAAAATGTGACCGCAAACAGAGGGGTAAACCACCTGAAGGTTGTAGTAAACTATATTGTCTGCTCAGAATTGCTTTCTAAAATCAAACCTGATCTATGTAGAAACAAGCACATTTGGGGGAGTATTTTGCACTGAAGAATTAGTTAAATGTGTTGTATGTCTCAAGCTGTGCCAGGGGAAGTTTAGGATCGAGGTGAGGAGAAAGTTCTTCACAGAAAGAGTTGTTAGTCATTGGAATGTGCTGCCCAGGGAGGTGGTGGAGTCACCATCCCTGGAGGTGTTCAAGAGGGAATTGGACATGGCACTTGGTGCCATGGGTTAGTAGTCATGAGGTGCTGGGTGACAGGTTGGACTTGATGATCTTTGAGGTCTTTTCCAACCTTATTGATTCTATGATTCTATGATTCTAAGTGTTTCGATGTCCTTCTTAAACTGAGGGGCCCAGAACTGGACACAGGACTCAAGGTGCGGCCTAACCAGAGCAGAGCACAGGGGCACAATGACCTCCCTGCTCCTGCTGGCCACACTATTCCTAATGCAGGCCAGGATGCCATTGGCCCTCCTGGCCACCTGGGCACACTGCTGGCTCATATTCAGGTGGCTGTCGATCAGCACACCCAGGTCCCTCTCTGTCTGGGAGCTCTCCAGCCACTCCGACCCCAGCCTATAGCTCTGCATGGGATTGCCGTAGCCAAAGTGCAGCACCTGGCACTTGGACTTGTTGAAAGCCATCCCATTGGACCCTGTCCATCTGTCCAGTCAGTCGAGGTCCCTCTGCAGAGCCTTTCTACCCTCTAACTGACCAACATCTGCTCCTAACTTTGTGTCATCTGCAAACTTGCTGATGACTGACTCTACCCCTTCATCCAGATCATCAACGAATATGTTGAAGAGGACAGGGCCCAGCACTGATCCCTGGGGGACACCACTGGTGCCTGGCTGCCAGCTGGATGTGGCACCATTCACCACCACTCTCTGGGCCCAGCCCTCCAGCCAGTTCCTAACCCAGCTCAGAGAGCTGCTGTCCAATCCACAGGCTGACAGCTTAGTCAGCAGTTTGCTGTGGGGGACGGTGTCAAAGGCCTTGCTGAAGTCCAGGCAGACCACATCCACAGGCCTCCCCACATCCACCAGGCAGTCACCTGATCATAGAAGGAGATGAGGTTGGAGAGGCAGGACCTGCCCTTCCTGAATCCATGTTGGCTGGACCTGAGCCCTTGGCCATCCTTCAGGTGCGCAGTTATTGCCCCCAGGATAATCTGCTCCATCACTTTCCCTGGCACTGAGGTCAGGCTGACCGGCCTGGAGTTTCCAGGTTCCTCCATCCGACCCTTCTTGTGGATGGGGACCACGTTGGCCAGTTTCCAGTCATCTGGGACCTCACCAGTGAGCCAGGACTGGAGGAAAATGATGGAGAGTGGCCTAGCTAGCACATCTGCCAGCTCTCTCAGCACCCTAGGATGGATCCCATCCGGTCCCTTCAGAGAGGGAGGCTCCACAAACCCCCTGGGCAGCCTGCTCCAGGGCTCTGTCACCCTCATAGAGAAATAATTCTTCCTCCTGTTTCCATGGCACTTCCTCTGCCTCAGCTTCCACCACTGCCCCTTGTGCTGGCATTGGGCATCCCCCAGCAGAGCCTGGCTCCAGCCTCTGGGCACTCACCCTGCACAGCTTTATCAACATCAATGAGGTCACCTCTCAGGCTCCTCCTCACCAAGCTACAGAGCCCTCAGCTCCCTCAGGCTCTCCTCATACACAAGATGTTCCACTCCCTTCAGCATCCTTGTGGCTCTGTGCTGGACTCTCTCAAGTAGTTTCCTGAGGTCCTTCTTGTACTGATGGGCCAGAACTGGACACAATATTCCAGATGTGGCCTCACCAGGGCAGAGTAGGGTGGGAGGAGAGCCTCTCTCAAGCTGCTGTCCACAGCCCTTCTAATCCACCCCCGAATGGCATTGGCCTTCTTTGTACCGGAGCACATGCTCCTTGTTCTGATCAGTTATAGGAATGGACACAATGAAGGGGGTAAAAGGGACATTTTTCTGAAGATATTAAGCAGATTTAAACAGCAGTATCATGTTGACTGCATCTGGCCTGTAGCTTTACCCCATCTGTTGACAGCTAGAAAGAGCAGCTGAAACAGTATCACAGTATCACAGTATATCTAAGGTTGGAAGAGACCTCGAGGATCATCGAGTCCAACCTGTCACCACAGACCTCATGACTAGACCATGGCACCAAGTGCCACATCCAATCCCCTCTTGAACACCTCCAGGGACGGTGACTCCACCACCTCCCTGGAACAAAATATGCTCTCTCATGTTATGGCTAACCATGTCCCCACACACTGTCTTAAATCCTCACAGGAAATTAACCATGGAAGCAAGCAATGCAGAAACACTTGAAAAGAAAAGGTCCAAGGTCACCCCTTCAAAGCACAAAAGGAATATGACAGAGTAGAAAACATTTGTAAAACTACAAAGAAATAAATACATTTTTGCTCCCTGAAGAAGAAGGAAGTGTTGACAGAAGATAAAACTTGAATTGAAATTTGAAACCAGGAAGCATTTCCACCATTTCTTTACTTGCCTTTTCAAGCTGTTACATTAAAAGGGGTGAGGACTCAGAATTTCTCACTGATTTACCACCTGGCTAAACAACATTTAGTAGTATAGCACCATGGAGCTGCTGTGCCACTGAGCAGAGCATAGACTAATTCTACCCTGAGCAAGCAGCAGTCATTGCATCTCAGGGTCATTAGGTTACCCTTACAGAGATGTCATAGAATCATAGAATTGTCAGGGTTGGAAGGGACCTCAAAGATCAGCCAGTTCCTATCTCTCTGCCATGGGCAGGGACACCTCACACTGCAGCAGGCTGCTCACAGCCACATCCAGCCTGGCCTTAAACATATCCAGGCATGAGGCTGCCACCACCTCCCTGGGCAACCTGTGCCAGGCTCTCACCACCCTCATGGGGAACAACTTCTTCCTAACATCCAATCTGAATCTACCCACTTCTAGTTTTGCTCCATTACCCCCAGTCCTATCACTCCCTGACACCCTCAAAAGTCCCTCCCCAGCTTTCTTGTAGCCCCCTTGAGATACTGGAAGGCCACAAGAAGGTCTCCTTGCAACCTTATTCTCTCCAGACTTTAGTGCACAGTCCTTTGTCCCACTACTGTGGCTACTCTAATGAAGTTTGTTATCAGTAAGTGAAGTGTGGTGTAAAGTCATTCAGAAGTTTCTATGGCAGAACTATAGAACATTTCAACATCTATGCAAAATGATTTGTTTTGTGAGGTTTCTTTCACCTAGAAGCTCACTGTAGCAGAAGTTGGAATAGCTCAGATTTGCATCTCTAAATCTGCCTTAAGAAAGCCAGCCCAAAAGCCAGCTGATAAACTTTAAGACTTAATTGCAAGGAAAGCCTGTCAGTAGATTTCAGTCTCATTTTGCTTCTGAGTAGCAGGCTCAGTTTTAATTTGTTGTGCAAGACGAGCATGAAAAGGTAAGGCTGGGTCACCTGGTGAGTCACCACATAACATAAATGACTAATGAGTCTATCTGCATTTGACAGATTGAGGTTCAAATCCTGCTGCTTCTTCAGCAGAAGCAGATCTGCTTCTTGAAGGAAAAGAGACTCGTGGCCCAGGCTGTGCAGACATTCCTTTTGAAAGCAGCTCACTGCTTTCTACATGCTGCTCTCAGGAAATCCATGAGAACTCTCCTGTCTGTTATGAAGGAAATAGGATTGTGTGAGTAGTCACCGGCCTCCGCAAACTCTTGCACCAACAGATAACAGCGTAGTGCTGCTGACCTGACCAAAGCCTGGCTCTGCTCCCCACACTCACTGCCCCTTGCACAGCACAGACACTTCCTCATGCGCTTCCTTCCTTGTTTTCCTATGTGCTTCCTTCCTTGTTTTCCTATTTTCTTCCTTCCTTGTTTTCCTATTTGCTTCCCTAATTGTTATCCTATTTGATTCCTTACTTGTTTCCTACTTGCTTCCTTACTTGTGTTCCTGTTTGTTCCCTTCCTTGTTTTCCTATTTCCTTTTCCCTCATGCCAAACCAGTCTCTTCAGTCTCTGTATCCTCCTCTCACTCTTGTTTTTCTCCCAGATTTTGAACTCATCAAAATCCAAAGCCTTATCATACCTTCTCTAAATCCCCTCTCAGAAAGTTTTGCTTATCACATACATTGATAGTTCTTTGCTAAAAGCAAAGTGGTTTCCTGATGTTATCTACCTACTTTATCTCCTCACAGCTTCTGTCCAATACTGAAGCACTACTCCTGTTATACACTGAACAGGGAAAACAAAAAGAGAAAAGGCAATACACAAAAATAGAATCACAGAATTATCAGGGTTGGAAGGGACCTCAAGGCTCAGCCAGTTCCAGCCTCCCTGCCATGGCCAGGGACACCTCACACTACAGCAGGTTGCTCACAGCCACATCCAGCCTGGCTGCAAAAACCTCCAGGCAGGAGGCTGCCACCACCTCCCTGGGCAACCTCTGCCAGTCTCTCACCACCCTCATGGGGAACAACTTCTTCCTAACATCCAATCTGAACCTACTCATTTCTAGTTTTGTTCCATTCCTCACAGTCCTATCCCTCCCTGACACCCTCAAAAGTCCCTCCCCAGCTTTCTTGTAGCCCCCTTCAGATACTGGAAGGCCACAAGAAGGTCTCCTCAGAGCCTTCTCTTCTCCATACTGAACAGCCCCAATTGTCTCAGTCTGTTTCCATAGCAGCCCTCTAATAATCCTCATGCTCCCTTCTCTGAACACCTCCCAGCACCTCCAGATCCTTCCTGGAACAGAGGCTCCAGAACTGGACACAGAGCTCCAGCTGTGGTCTCAGCAGAGTGGAGCAGAGAGGGAGAATCACCTCCCTGGCCCTGCTGACCACACTTCTCTTGCTGCAGCCCAGGCTCTGCTTGGCTCTCTGGGCTGCAAGTGCTCACTGCTGGCTCCTGTTGAGCTTCTCCTCCACCAGCACCCCCAAGGCCTTTTGTTCAGGGCTGCTGTCAAGCCAGTCCCTGCCCAGCCTACATCAGTGCTTTGGATTGCCCTGAACCAGCTGCAGAACCTTGCACCTGGTCTTGTTGAACCTCATGAGGTTGCTTGGGCACTCTTCTCCAGCCTGTCCAGGTCCCTCTTAATGGCATCCTTTCCCTCCAGCATGTCTCAACTCAACTCTAAAACCTCCCACCCCTAAAAAAGACCCCAAAACTATGAAACTCCAAAGAAAATACTTTCCACCTCTGATGTTCAGACCATTTTATATACTCTAGGGAATGGAAACATTCTGTACAGGCAATCAGTCCTCACTCCTAAACCCCACCCAACTACCGCATTCACTTTCTGTTGTTCTACAGGTAGTAATCACCTTAGACATGACTGTTGTAAAAAAAGTGGCTCATTTTTAAGAGGAGCAAGCTGAATACACAGTTCAATTAAGATCACAGAACAGCTGAAGATGGGAGACCTCTTAAGAGTGTTTGCTCCAAGTCCCCTGCACAAGCAGGGCAGGGCTGCCCAGGACCACGTTGCTAGTTTAAGTCATTCCTTACCAGGCAGAAGGCACAGGTATGGCTTTGCTGTTCAGCTGGCCAGCTTACTTGGCCTCCTGCTGGAAGGCTACAGCTGGATAACAGAAATTAGGGCTGAGCCTACCAAACTACCAGTGTGGTATGTCCTCTCTTCCTCCTACACCTCTTTCAGGCAAGCAGGTCGGTGTAATTCTTGCTGCTTTGGCGTTCAAGTCACAGCACCCTGTCAGCGCCTACCTCTCACGTCAGCTTTGACTGAAAGAGCTTTGGAGCTTTGGAATCATTTGCTTTGAAGTTGGTAGTGTTTTCTTTTAGATGCCAACCTTGCTGCAGCAGCTGAGGACACTGCTGAGACAGGATCACAGCGCTCAGTGTTTGAAACCAGGCGGAGGCTCCTGTTTGTTCCACCAAAGCAGCAGAATGGTGCTGAACAACATTTCTAACAGAAACCATCACAGCACTGCACCTGCAGCAGCAGCCTGAGGGGAGGAAGACAACCAGAATGAAGGGAGGAATAGTGTAGCTGATAGGAAATAGGAAGAAAAAGATGGATGACTTAGGTTTTTGCTTCACTGTCCACGAAGGCAGCCTGATTTCCTTTAATTGCAGCAGTAGATGCTCCTGATTACACAAATCCCCATGATTCGGTTTTAATTTGATGGCTGTTGCAGACATGGGACCAAAATGCTGTCTCATTCCTCCACATAGAGACAAAGTGGACAAGTCATAACACAACCAGTTTCCTCCTTCCTTTCTTTCTTTCTCTCTTCCTTTTTTTCTTTCTCCTTCTTTCTTTCTTTTTCTTTTCCTTCCTTCCTTCCTTCCTTCCTTCCTTCCTTCCTTCCTTCCTTCCTTCCTTCCTTCCTTCCTTCCTTCCTTCCTTCCTTCCTTCCTTCCTTCCTTCCTTCCTTCCTTCCTCCCTCTCTTCCTCTCTTCCTTCCTCCCTTCCTTCCTTCCTTCCTTCCTTCCTTCCTTCCTTCCTTCCTTCCTTCCTTCCTTCCTTCCTTCCTTCCTTCCTTCCTTCCTCCCTCTCTTCCTCTCTTCCTTCCTTCCTTCCTTCCTTCCTTCCTTCCTTCCTTCCTTCCTTCCTTCCTTCCTTCCTTCCTTCCTTCCTTCCTCCCTTCCTTCCTTTCTTCCTTTCTTGCTTTCTTTCTTGCTTTCTTTCTTGCTTTCTTTCTTGCTTTCTTCCTTTCTTTCTTCCTTTCTTCCTTTCTTTCTTCTTTCTTCCTTTCTTCCTTTCTTCTTTCCTTTCTTCCTTTCTTTCTTTCTCTTTCTTTCTTCCTTTTTCTCTTTCTTTCTCTCTTCCTTTCTTTCTCCTTCTTTCTTTTTCTTTCAATCTTTTTCTTTTCCTTCCTTCCTTCCTCCCTTCCTCCCTTTTATCCTTCCTTCCTTCCTTCCTTCCTTCCTTCCTTCCTTCCTTCCTTCCTTCCTTCCTTCCTTCCTTCCTTCCTTCCTTCCTTCCTTCCTTCCTTCCTTCCTTCCTTCCTTCCTCCCTTCCTTCCTTTCTTCCTTTCTTGCTTTCTTTCTTGCTTTCTTTCTTGCTTTCTTTCTTGCTTTCTTCCTTTCTTTCTTCCTTTCTTCCTTTCTTTCTTCTTTCTTCCTTTCTTCCTTTCTTCTTTCCTTTCTTCCTTTCTTTCTTTCTCTTTCTTTCTTCCTTTTTCTCTTTCTTTCTCTCTTCCTTTCTTTCTCCTTCTTTCTTTTTCTTTCAATCTTTTTCTTTTCCTTCCTTCCTTCCTCCCTTCCTCCCTTTTATCCTTCCTTCCTTCCTTCCTTCCTTCCTTCCTTCCTTCCTTCCTTCCTTCCTTCCTTCCTTCCTTCCTTCCTTCCTTCCTCCCTCTCTTCCTCTCTTCCTTCCTCCCTTCCTTCCTTCCTTCCTTCCTTCCTTCCTTCCTTCCTTCCTTCCTTCCTTCCTTCCTTCCTTCCTTCCTTTCCTTCCTTTCTTTCCTTTCCTTCTTTCCTTCTTTCCTTCTTTCTTTCCTTCTGGTTTTTCCCTTCTCCCAACTCCAGTGTTTTAATTAAGCAATAGGAAAAAATAATTCACAAGATTACAGTTTGATTGCTTTTGCAGTTTCTCAAGTGTTCCTTGAATAACATCTTTATGTCAGTGCTTTGTAAGCCAATTGTACTTCTCACAATGCAAATATGTAACAAAGGCCTTTACTGCAAGAAGCCCTGTGAAGGATAAAACTAGAGATAAGAGCTGAGCATAATTAAAGTACAAAATCGAACCTGGTATCTCAGAGCTGCACAATCAATCAGTTCCACAGCAGAACATCAAGGTCTGAATTTGGAATTTAAATAAATAAATAAATAAATTCAGGCCCTTGGTTTATATCACAGATCCAAACAGTGCAGAAATTCATTTCTGGTGAGAAACCAGCAGAATGTGCATAATATATATCAGCAGGGCTACGCCTCAGCTAAGACAGGCAATTCCCACCTGCCGTGTTCACTGAGCTGACTAGGCACTGTAGTCCAGAACTCTAAAGTAGGCTTGACTACAGTTTCCCTCATCTTTAGACCTCTGAACTCCTTCACAGCCAGTAATTTCTTCATCCTACCTTGTGTCATGGACTTAGGTTACTAGCCAATAATCAATAAAAGCCAGTATGGCACCAAATGCCACTGGAAAGGAGAATTCATGGAATCATAGAATTGTCAGGGTTGGAAGGGACCACAAAGATCAGCCAGTTCCACCCCCCCTGCCATGGGCAGGGACACCTCACAGTACAGCAGGTTGCTCACAGACACATCCAGCCTGGCTGCAAAAACCTCCAGGCAGGAGGCTGCCACCACCTCCCTGGGCAACCTGTGCCAGTCTCTCACCACCCTCATGGGGAACAACTTCTTCCTAACCATCCAATCTCAATCTACCCATTTCTAGTTTTGTTCCATTCCCCCCAGTCCTATCCCTCCCTGACCCCCTCAAAAGTCCCTCCCCAGCTTTCTTGGAGCTCCCTTCAGATATTGGAAAGCCACAAGAAGGTCTCCTCAGAGCCTTCTCCTCTCCAGATTGCACAACCCCAAGTCCCTCAGTCTGTCTCCATAGCAGAGCAGCTCCAGCCCTCTGCTCATCTTTGTGACCCTTCTCTGGACACCTTCCAGCACCTCCAGATCCTTCCTGGAACAGAGGCTCCAGATCTGGACACAGTGCTCCAGGTGTAGTCTCAGCAGAATGGAGCAGAGGGGGAGAATCCCCTCCCTGGCCCTTCTGGCCATACTTCTCTTGATGTTGGCTCATCGTCAACTTTCTGAAGTAGAACAAAATGTCCAAATGAATACTTCAATACTACCTATTGACAGACTCCTTGAGGACTGCCAAACCTATGAACAATGAAGAAAAGAGGCTAGTCCACCATCTGAAGCTCATATACTCATCCTTTCTTTTCTCCATGGTGGTGTTTCATCTCAACTCAACAGATGGACTGAAAGGAATTTTGTGGACACAGACTACAGCATTGGTTTTATTTTCTTTCTTTCTCTCTCTTTCCTTCCTTCCTTCCTCTTCCTTCCTTCTCCTTCCTTTCTTCCTTCCTCTTTCTTTCTTTTTCTTTCTTTCTTCCTTTCTTTCTTTCTTCCTTTCATTCTTTCTCCCTTTCTCCCTTTCTTTCTTTCTTTCTTCCTTTCTTCCTTTCTTCCTTTCTCTTTCTTTCTCTCTTTCTCTTCTTTTCCTTCCTTTCCTTCCTTCCTTCCTTCCTTCCTTCCTTCCTTCCTTCCTTCCTTCCTTCCTTCCTTCCTTCCTTCCTTCCTTCCTTCCTTCCTTCCTTCCTTCCTTCCTTCCTTCCTTCCTTCCTTCCTTCCTTCCTTCCTTCCTTTCTCTCTTTCTTTCTCTCTTTCTTTCTCTCTTTCTTTCTCTCTCTCTTTCTTTCTCTCTTTCTCTCTCTTTCTCTCTTTCTCTCTTTATCTCTTTCTGTCTCTCTCTTTTTTAATTTATTTTTATTTTTTTTTCTCTATTTTTTTTCCCTCCAGAATGTGTTCCAATGACCAGGCTCAGTGGAGCTGAAAGAATATCTTCCCTCAGTCACTCCAGCCAGCCCAAGTTTAGCAGATTAAAGGAAACCAAAGAACCTCTCACCCACTGTTAGCAGTAATGACTTCCCAGCTCTTCACAGGCTGTTTAGAGACTGAAGCAGCAAAATCAGATACAAAAAGCAAAAATAAACGTCAAAACCCAGTCATATCTAGGTAGTCAGAGAGCCTCCATTTCCTAAAGCCCTCATTTGACCACGCTGCCTTTCTCATCCTGACTTGTGAAGCACTGTATTCTTTTTGGCCTGGCACCAGGAGAGCAGCAGTTGGAAGGCAAAGTTTCCCTGATTTGACTGTGAAGGACACAGCCCTTCCAGGCCTAGCATCCCTAAGCTGATGGCAAACTCATCTCTTTATTCTTTGCTGCTGACATTCTGGCAAACATTACTTGCAAGAATAAACATAAAAGAAGTCATGCACAGAGGTGCATGTGCTCAGGAGGCAGGGGGCAACATGTGATGAAACCAAACGAGCACTGCCCTATGAGCAGAGGCTGAGAGGCTTTTCAGTCTGGAGAGGAGAAGAGTGAGAAAGGGGTTAATAAATGTTTATGATTATCTGAGGGCTGGGGGTCAAGAGGGAGGACACAGGCTCTGCTCACTTGCACCCTGGGATAGGACAAGGGGCAATGGATATAAACTCCAGCACAGGAGGTTCCACCTCAGCATAAGGAAGAAATTCTTCACTGTGAGGGTCCCAGAGCTCTGGATCAGGCTGCCCAGAGAGGTTGTGGAGTCTCCTTCTCTGGAGCCTTTCCAGCGCCATCTGGATGTGTTCCTGTGTGACCTGTGCTGGATTCTGCTCATTCTGCTATGGTCCTGCTCTCACAGCGGGATTGGACTGGAAGGTCTCCAGAGGTCGCTTTCAGCCCCTAACATCCTGTGAGCCTGTGAGTACAACCTTCCATGGCAATGAATTTGAAAGGAGCCCAAGGCTCAGCACCATTAGAAAACTGCTTCAGTTTCACCTGGGGAGCACTAATGTAGGGTTTAAAATTACTTCTGAGACTCTTAATGGCCAAGATTAGTTGTTAGGAAAAACAGCACCTCTCAAAGAGCAGGTGCTTAGTCCTCCATGTGTGAACAACTCCTTTCACACAACAGCACTTCAGAGCACACTGCAGCAGCAGCAGCCTTCATTCCCCTCTGACAGGCCAGGTAAGGGCAGGGCGAAGCGATGCTCACATCATTGGTGCTTACTTGATATTAACACTCACTGATGATAAAGGCTCATGAAGTCCTTTGGAGTGAAACAGACACCTCCTGGGGGGGATTGTGTCCCCCTGGGGGGGATTGTGTGCCCTGGACTGAATGATTGAAGATGAGGAACTGCAAGGCAAAATGAGATAGGAACCACCTGCAGTAGCTTAACAAGTAACTCTAATAGATGACTGTGCTACCTTAATGAGGATCACTAGCTAGTAAGAAGAAAAGTTCGTTAGCAGACACATCATTAACCAATCCCCTGCAGCCACACCAAGAGCAGAGCTGCTTGGGGGGAGTCTTCAGTCTCATGGGTTGCTGCCTCGGGCAGGGACTCTCCATCTGGGCTCTCCCTGTACTCTGTTTGAACTCTATCCTTGCTGCTGTGGGTGCCACCCTGCTCCCTTACAGCAACAACCTCCCTTTTCTCTGTCAGATTATTAGACAGCAGTTTGGAGCACTTCCCTTCCTATCCCATGACCACTAATTCAAGCAAAACTAGCAGCCAGTGGCAGTTCTGATGCTTCATTGATGCTCAGCTAACACAAAATATTTCCATTGTTTTTTTCTTTTTCCAGAAAGGAAGTCTGGACTTGTTTCTCCTCTCCCTTCTTACAGTAATGCTCCTGGGACTGCCTACAAAGCTGACTAATCCAGCCCCACACTATCTGTCTGGATGTAGCTGCCTACATACAGCTGTTGCCTCTTCACACAGTAGGCACTTTACAATTTCAAGTAATCTTTGTTATTTATCTGTTTAGTAGTAAAGCAGTAGAGTTTCTGGTAAAGACCAGTCTCCAAGTACTGCTACAAATTCCAACACCTACTGGTTTACAGTACCACAGCACATTAGAGGTTGGAAGGGACCTCCAGAGATCATCCAGTCCAACCCCCCTGCCACAGCAGCATCACCCAGGGCAGTCTGCACAGGAATGCATCCAGGTGGGGTTGGAAAGGCTCCAGAGAAGGAGACTCCACAACCTCTCTGGGCAGCCTGCTCCAGGGCTCTGGCACCCTCACACCAAAGAAGTTTCTCCTCATGTTGAGCTGAAACCTTCTCTCTTCAAGTTTGTCTCCATTGTTCCTTGGCTTATTGCTGTGCACCACCCAAAAGAGCTTGGCCCCCTCCACTGTCTCTCTTGAACTGGGGAGCCCAAAACTGGACACAGGATTGCAGCTGTGGTCTCACTAGGGCAGATTAGAGGGGAAGAAGAACCTCCCTAGCCCTCCTTTTCTTGCTGCACCCCAAGATCCCACTGGCTCTCCTGGCCATAAGGCTAATCCAGCCCCACACCGTCTGTCTGGATGTAATTCTATTCTATTAACTCTATCTATAGAACTCTGTTCTATTAGCTTTATTAACTCTCTATTAATTCTATTAACTCTGTTCTTGGCCATAAGGCCAAGAACATTGTACAGAGTTAATAGAATTAATAGCATTCTACAGAGTTAGTCCAGATTCCAAACACCACAAGAGTCCACAATCAGGTATACTCTATGGAAATACAAGAGTCCAATCCTGTTGCCTGTGCTACTCTGAACACACTATCAAATTGCTCCATGGTTTAGGAGAACATGTCATTCATGGATTCACTTCTGGCCAGGTTTACCCCAAAGAAGCAAGGAGAAATTAACTTCTAAAATTAAGGACTTAAAAATTCTGTTTCCCCTAAACCATATCAAGGTTTCTGTGAGGTGATTATAAAGACAGCTGGTGGCTAGAAAGAGTCAAATGCTCTTCAGTTCTAGTCTAAAGAATGTGAACATGTTACTCTCTTTGTAGTATGTAATTAGCAATGATAAAGCATGGAAGCATTCACAACTGAATATGAAAATGTGTATTGCCCAGGTCTCATCCCACTCTGCCTTACAGCTGAAGGAGAGTTTAATCACTAATGGCAGTCAGAGCAAAACTGAAACCTCTTGAGACTATATAACCCTCTGCTAGTGCTGGGAAAGAACCTGTCTGGGTTATGACCCAGAGAAAGCCACCAGCACTATAAATGTTGCTGTAAATCCATGGCTAAAGCTAAGTTCAAGACAAGGGTGAACCCTCTCCTTTCCCAGGGTACTTCCTCTTGATCTGGATCAGAAAGAGACCAAACAGGAAAGCTCTGAATGCCTGAGAGCAGCCCTCAACCTCCTGCCTGTGCTTATGCCTGGCTTTGGCTGCTGAAAGTCTCTCATCCCCAGCCTTGTTCCTGCACTTCAGAGCCAGGCTGCAAACCAGTCTTACTGAATTGTAGAATTGTTTGGGTTGCCAAAGACCCTCAGGACCAGCTAGTCCAACAGCTCCCTAACTCTACACAATCTGGTGCTAAACCATGTCCCTCAGCACCATATCTCTGTGTCCTTTCATAGAACCACAGAATTGTCAGGGTTGGAAGGGACCCCAAGGATCATCCAGTTCCAAGCCCCCTGCCATGGGCAGGGACACCTCACACTACAGCAGGTTGCTCACAGACACATCCAGCCTGGCTGCAAACACCTCCAGGGATGAGGCTGCCACCACCTCCCTGGGCAACCTGTGCCAGTCTCTCACCACCCTCATGGGGAACAACTTCTTCCTCACATCCAATCTCAATCTATCTATTTATTTTTTTTCTCCATTCCCCCCAGTCCTATCACTCCCTGACACCCTCAAAAGTCCCTCCCCAGCTTTCTTGGAGCCCTCTTCAGATACTGGAAGGCCACAAGAAGGTCTCCTTGGAGCCTTCTCTTCTCCACACTGAACAACCTCAACTCCCTCAGTCTGTCTCCATAGCAGAGCAGCTCCAGCCCTCTGCTCATCCTCGTGGCCCTTCTCTGGACACCTTCCAGCACCTCCAGATCCTTCCTGGAACAGAGGCTCCAGAACTGGACACAGAGCTCCAGCTGTGGCCTCAGCAGAGTGGAGCAGAGGGGGAGAATCCCCTCCCTGGCCCTGCTGGCCACACTTCTCTTGCTGCAGCCCAGGCTCTGCTTTTCTCTCTGGGCTGCAAGTGCTCACTGCTGGCTCCTGTTGAGCTTCTCCTCCCCCAGCACCCCCCAAGGCCTTTTCTTCAGGGCTGCTCTCAAGCCAGTCCCTGCCCAGCCTACATTGGTGCCTGGGATTGCCCTGACCCAGCTGCAGGACCTTGCACTTGGTCTTGTTGAACCTCATGAGGTTGTCCTGGGCCCAGCTCCGCAGCCTGCCCAGGTCCCTCTGGATGGATCCCTTCCCTCCAGCTGTCCGCTGCACCACACAGCTTGGTGTCATCAGCAAACTTTTAAACCCCTCCAGGGAGGATGATTCAACTTTCTCCCTGGGAAGCCTATTCCAATGTTTGAGAACCCTTTCAGTGAAGAATATTCTTCTAATATCCAATCTAAACCTGCCATGGTGCAATTTGAGGCCATTTCATCTTGTGCTATCACTTGTTCCTATGGAGGAGAGACCAACAGCCACCTCACTGCAGCCTCCTTCCAACTAGTTGTAGAGCACAATATTGTCTCACCTGAAGCTTCTTTTCTCCAGCCTAAGCAACCCCAGTTCCCTCAGCTGCTCCTCACCAGCCCTTTTCTCCAGACCCTGAACCAGTATTGTTGCCCTCCTCTGGACTCACTCCAAGACCTCAATGTCTTTCTTGCAGTGAGGGCCCCAAAACTGAACCCAGTACTCAAAGTGTGGCCTCACCAGAGCCAAGTACAGAGGGGCCAACCACTTCTCTGGCTCTGCTGACAGCGCTATTCCTGATACAGGTCCCATCTCCATATGGTCAGACCAAGTCTGGGTCAAAGACAGGACAAAACACCAGGAGACACTATTTAGAATAGCTGAAAATTCTAAGCTACCCTAAGTTTCAGTGACTGCAGCTTGTGCAAACCACTTCCCAGTACTGCCTTGAATATCCTTTCAATAGCTAGCAGCTGCTAGGCTGGGCTTAAACTGCCAAGGTAATGCTCTTGGAATTCCAAAGCCTGGAAGCATACAGAAATGCTGATTTTGCCTCCATAACCTTTTCTGGACTAAACACAAACAAACAAAAATACTGTATGTCCACATTTTTATTAGAGACAAAATAATATCAACAGCTGAGCTCACACTGGCATACCAAGGGCAGTCACACTTCCAATGGGATCCTGGGGTGCACTAAGAGGAGTGTGTCCAGCAGAGCCAGGGAGGTTCTCCTCCTCCTCTACTCTGCCCTGCTGAGACCTCACCTGGAATATTGCATCCAGTTCTGGGCTCCCCAGCTCAGGAGGGACAGGGATCTGCTGGAGAGAGTCCAAGGGAGGGCTACAAGGATGCTGAAGGGACTGCAGCACTGCCTGGTGAGGAGAGGCTGGGGCTGTTTAGTCTGGAGAGGAGAAGACTGAGAGGGGATCTGATCAGTGTCTATCAATATCTGAGGGCTGGGGATCAGGAAGGAAGGGACAGGTACAGGCTCTGCTCAGTTGCACCCTGTGATAAGACAATGGACAATAGATATAAACTGCAGCACAGGAGGTTCCACCTCAACACAAGGAGGAACTTCTTCACTGTGAGGGTCCCAGAGCACTGGAGCAGGCTGCCCAGAGAGGTTGTGGAGTCTCCTTCTCTGGAGACTTTCAAGATCCATCTGGATGTGTTCCTGTGTGACCTGTGCTGGATTCTATGGTCCTGCTCTGGCAGGGGGATTGGACTTGATGATCTCCAGAGGTGCCTTTCAACCCCTAGCATCCTGTGAGCCTGTGATATCCCTGGAAATGTCAACAGCCATTACCCCAATTTTCCTCAGTTTTCAGTGAGAGGGAAGACCCTGCAGGATAAAACATGTCTGCTTATCATTACTGCAGAAGAGTTTTGTAACTGATATCCAGAGTGCACTGATTTTTCTCCTCAAATCTCCAATACTCAATTTGTAGGAGTATTTGTTTATGCACTGCTCCAATTCTTTCTAATTATAGAGTCCATAATGCTCCTCTTTTAAATCCAGCAATTATATTCTTAATTCTTTTTCATGTAACATTTACATTCCTTGGTCATCATCTTAGCTGGCAGATGCCCTCTCTCAATACTATCTTTTCTGACTAAAATAATCAAGAGAGTGAAGAACTTCTGCTGTGTGGAGAGTAAGTTCAAATACTTTCTCAAAAGCTGACTTTAAGGGGGGCTACAAGAAAGCTGGGGAGGGACTTCTGAGGGTGTCAGGGAGTGATAGGACTGGGGGGGATGGAACAAAACTAGAAGTGGGTAGATTGAGATTGGATGTTAGGAAGAAGTTGTTCCCCAGGAGGGTGGTGAGAGACTGGCACAGGTTGCCCAGGGAGGTGGTGACAGCCTCATGCCTGGAGATTTTTGCAGCCAGGCTGGATGTGGCTGTGAGCAACCTGCTGTAGTGTGAGGTGTCCCTGCCCATGGCAGGGGGTTGGAACTGGCTGATCCTTGAGGTCACTTCCAAGCCTGACAATTCTGTGAATCTATGATTTCAACATAAACTCCAAAACACATCTGTCAAGGCAGAAATAGGTCTGAGATCTTGCACAAACATGTACCTATAACACTAAAACTAAAACCACACACAGAATCTAATTCTTTGGAAGATTCCTTATTGGAGCATTCCTCTCCTCTGTACAGCATGCCAGTGTCTGAGACCACGGGAATAGCCAGGGAAAGCCTCACTGCTGGCTGCTGCTGGTTTGCAGAGGCAGGGTTAGTGCTACTGTATTTGCCACCCACAGGTAACAAAGGAGGGAAGCAAGGCTCAGGAAAATTCTAAAGGATTATAAACCTCAATGGCATTAGGCAACACGATTCTCAAGGCAGCAGATTCCCTGGTTTCAATTCAGCTCCAAAAGTTCACAGGCTCACAGGATGTCAGGGGTTGGAAGAGACCCAAAAAGATCACCAAGTCCAACCCCCCTGCCAGAGCAGGACCATACAGTCTAGCTCAGGTCACACAGGAACACATCCCGATGGGCCTTGAAAGCCTTCAGAGAAGACAACTCCACAACCTCTCTGGGCAGCCTCTTGCAGGGCTCTGGGACCCTTACAGTAAAGAAGTTCCTCCTTGTGTTGAGGTGGAACCTCCTGTGCTGCAGCTTACATCCACTGCTCCTTGTCCTATCCCAGGGTGCAAGTGAGCAGAGCCTGTCCCCTCCCTCCTGACCCCCAGCCCTCAGATATTGATAAACATTTATCACAATATCACAGTATCACAGTATCACTAAGGTTGGAAGAGACCTCGAGGATCATCGAGTCCAACTTGTCACCACAGACCTCATGACTAGACCATGGCACCAAGTACCACATCCAATCCCCTCTTGAACACCTCCAGGGATGGGGACTCCACCACCTCCCTGGGCAGCACATTCCAATGATGAATGACTCTCTCCATGAAGAACTTTCTCCTCACCTCCTGCCTAAACTTCCCCTGGCACAGCTTGAGACTGTGTCCTCTTGTTCTGGTGCTGGTTGCCTGGGAGAAGAGACCATTATAACCCCTGTAAGTCTTCTCTTCTCCAGATTATAAAGCCCCAGGTCCCTCAGCCTCCCCTCATGAGGTTGATCTTCACCTGTTCCTTTAAGCTGAAAGCAGGTAACTGGATTCATGATTTGGAATAGATTCTTCCAAACAGGGGGAGAAGTTTCTCCCCTCCTGAGATGACTAAGCAGATCTCAGAGGTTTAGCAGCAAGCACTCTATTAATGTAATAAACTGTAACCTCCTCAGCTTCGGGGTTATAAATCACACAGTCCTTGATCTCATTAGGAAATGACTCTGGAGAAGTGTTAATGAAAAAAATAAAAGAAGAGATAGCAGTTGCTCAAGCCTGCTGGTGAGTGCCTGGCCAGGAGGGAGACAAACAACTTCAGCAAGGGTAAACTGGGATTGTGGTGGGTTGAAATTTTCCCCCCCAACATTACTTTTGCCAGCCCAGCCCATCTGGAAGCAAATGGAAGCTGTACTTATAGCAAAACTACAATCTCCAATGGCATGCAAGGAATGTATACAACATATCCAGGAGTTACAATATCTACAGGGATTTACAATTAACAAACAGCACAAGAAACCCCCTGGTCTTTTGACCAAGGGAATCTACTGGCTTCTCCCTCCCTTCCTCCCCAGACTCCCCTGTACAAAAGGGAGAAAGGAGCAGAGGGATGTTACTACCAAACCAATGCAGCCAAGGTCAAGCAGAAGCAAGTGAGCATCTCTCCAGAGGGAAGAAGCAAGAAGAGAGAAGTTCTTCCCAGACAGAGAGATTGGCCATTGGAATGTGCTGCCCAGGGAGGTGGTGGAGTCACCATCCCTGGAGGTGTTTAAGAAGAGCCTGGATGAGGCACTTGGTGCCATGGGTTAGTTGATTAGATGGTGTTGGGTGATAGGTTCAACCTGATGATCTCAAAGGTCTTTTCCAACCTGATTAATTCTACTCTATTCTAAAACTACCACAGGTATCAACTGGGCAGTGTCTCTTAGCTCAGTGATCATAGAAGTAGTAAAACCAAGTTTGTTTTCATTACAGTATGATTCAGCAAGCAAGAAACCAAAGGAGAACAGAATAGAATAGAATGGAATGGAATAGAATAGAATAGAATAGAATAGAATAGAATAGAATAGAATAGAATAGAATAGAATAGAATAGAATAGAATGGAATAGAATGGAATGGAATGGAATGGAATGGAATGGAATGGAATGGAATGGAATGGAATAGAATAGAATAGAATAGAATAGAATAGAATAGAATAGAATAGAATAGAATAGAATAGAATAGAATAGAATAGAATAGAATAGAATAAGCCAGGTTGGAAAAGACCTCTGAGATTGCACAGGAATGCATACAGATGGGTTTCCAGAGAAGGAGACTCCACAACCTCTCTGGGCAGCCTGTGCCACTGCTTTGGGACCCTCACAGTGAAGAAGTTCCTCCTCACATTGATGTGGAACCTCCTGTAGTTTCCATCCATTGCCACTTGTCTTATCCCAGGGCACAAGCAAGCAGAGCCTGTCCCTGGCCCTTCCTTCCTGACCCCCAGCTCTCAGATATTTATAGGCATTTATTAAATCTCCTCTCAGTCTTCTCCTCTCCAGACTAAATAGCCCCAGGGCTCTCAGCCTCCCCTCAACAGGCAGTGCTGCAGTCCCTTCAGCATCCTTGTAGCCCTTCCTTGGACTCTCTCCAGCAGATCCCTGTCCCTCTTGAACTGGGGAGCCCAGAATTGTCACCAGGACAGAGCAGAGGAGGAGGAGAACCTCCCTGGCTCTGCTGGACGCACTCTTCTTAATGCACCCCAGGACCCCATTGGCCTTCCTGGCCACCAGGGCACATTGCTGTCCCATGCAGAATTTGTTGTCCACCAGCACTCCCAGCTCCTTCTCCACAGGGCGGCTCTCCAGCAGATCCCCTCCCAACCTGTACTGTCTCTATTGTCGACTTACATGCAAGACACTTGCAATTAAAGCAAAAATCAGATCTCTAAAGTGAAACTGGGTGAAATGCTTTCAAGCAGATGCTAAAAGAGTGCCCACCAGAAAGCAGAAAACTCTGACTCTCATAACATGCAGACGACAAAATGTCTGCAGGAGCCCATATGGCTCCAAATGTTGCCATTCAAATATAGAGTATTCTGCTGCTACTCAACATAAACAGCCACACTGCACATTTACCTGGCTACTTAACAATATTCCTATTAAGGGAGGTTGTAGCCAGGTGGGGGCTGGTCTCTTCTCCCAGGCACCCAGCACCAGAACAAGAGAACACAGTCTCCAGCTGTGCCAGGGGAGGTTCAGACTGGATGTTAGGAAGAAATTCTTCACAGAGAAAGTGATTGCCCATTGGAATGTGCTGCCCGGGGAGGTGGTGGAGTCACCATCACTGGAGGTGTTCAGTAGGAGACTTGACAGGGTGCTTGGTGCCATGGGTTAGTTGATTAGGTGGTGTTGGATGATAGGTTGGACGTGATGATCTTGAAGGTCTCTTCCAACCTGGTCTGTTCTATTCTATTCTATTCTATTCTATTCTATTCTATGCTATGCTATGCTATGCCATGCCATGCCATGCTATGCTATGCTATTCTATTCTAATATTAGCAATATAATCATGAGGATGGGAAGGCTCTGCAGAGGGACTTGAGCAGATTGGATCCATAGCCAGTGATACTGGGATGAGCTTCAACAAGGCCAAGTGCCAGGTCCTGCACTTGGGGCACAACAACCCCAAGCAAGGCTGCAGGCTTGGGGCAGTGTGGCTGGAAAGCTGCTGGCAGAAAGGGGCCTGGGGGTGCTGATGGACAAGCAGCTGAAGAGGAGCCAGCAGTGTGCCCAGGTGGCCAAGAAAGCCAAAGGCATCCTGGCTGGGATCAGCAATGCTGTGTCCAGCAGCAGCAGGGAGGGGATTGTCCCCTGGGACTCAGCTCTGGGGAGGCCACACCTTGAGTGCTGTGCCCAGTTTTGGGCAGCTCAACACAAGAGAGATGTGGAAGTGCTGGAGCCAGGGCAGAGGAGGGCAAGGAAGCTGGGAAGGGCCTGGAGAATAAATCTGATGAAGAGCAACTGAAGGAGCTGGGGATGGTTAGTGTGAAACAGAGGAAGCAGAGGGGAAACCTCCTGGCTGTCTACAGCTACCTGAAAGGACCTTGTGGAGAGGCTGCTGCTGGTCTCTTCTCACAGGTAATTAGTGACAGAACAAGAGAGAATGGCCCCAAGCTGTGACTGGGTAGGTTTAGACTGGACAGTAGGAAGAATTTTTTTCCCAGCCAGAGTGGTCAGGGATTGGAATGTTCTGCCCAGGGAGGTGGTGGAGTCCCCATCCCTGGCGGTGTTCAAGAGGGGACAGGACGTGCCACATGGTGCCATGGTTTAGTAGTCATGAGGTGTTGGGTGACAGGTTGGACTTGATGATCTTTGAGGTCTCTTCCAACCTTATTGATTCTGTGATTCTGTGTTTTGGATGTGGTGCTTGGGGACATGGTTTAGTGGTGACCCTTGTAGAGTAGGGTTCTAGGTTGGACTTGGTGATCCTGAGGGTCTGTTCCAACCTTTATATTTCTATGATCCTGTGAATATCTGCAACTGTTCTTCCCCTAACTCAGAGGACAAACCAGAGCATTGTCAAACATCATTACCCTGTTATTTGCAAACTGCCCTACTGCCAAGTCCTGCAGCAGTGCTGCTAGGATTTGGAGACCTGTTAAGATGGATTTATTGTGAGCCATTAATGTCATTACCAGAAAGCCCAACCAAGTCAGGAGATGCTGTTGGAGGGTCAGTCACACACCCCAGCAGGACAGCATGAATGAATCAATATGCATTACTTGGGTTTGATATAAATCAATATGGCTTGCAGGGAAGCTACAGGATTTACTCTCACTAATCTACGGAGAGTCTTGTTTTAAGCAGCATCAAATAAATGTTATAACAGCATTTGATTTCCTTAGTTATCAATTGATTACATGTAACCAGCCATCCACCAGAGAATCCTAAGCAGCAGTCTGTGGTGTCCCAGGCAGGACAGCAAAACCCTGTGTGTCCAATGTTACATCCATCCTTGATTGTATCACAGTATCAGTCAGGGTTGGAAGGGAGCACAAGGATCATCTAGTTCCAACCCCCCTGCCATGGGCAGGGACACCCCACACTACATCAGGCTGGCCACAGCCTCATCCAGCCTGGGCTTAAACACCTCCAGGAACAGGGCCCCAACCACCTCCCTGGACAACCCATTCCAGGGCTTCACCACTCTCATGGGGAAGAACTTCCTCCTCACCTCCAGCCTGAATCTCCCCACCTCCAGCTTCATTCCATTCCCCCTAGTCCTATCACTACCTGAGAGCCTGAGCAGTCCCTCCCCAGCCTTCCTGGAGCCCCCTTCAGATCCTGGAAGGCCACAATTTGGTCACCTGGGAGCCTTCCCTTCTCCAGACTGAACAGCCCCAACTCCTTCAGTCTGTCCTCACAGGAGAGGTGCTCCAGCCCTCTGATCATCCTCGTAGCCCTGATGGGGGTGCTGAAAAGAACCCAGTCCCCAGGTGGACAAAAGAAATCTGATCCAGGTTGGCAGAGAGAGAGATTTGGTTTCCCCCTTGCAGGAGGAGGCATCCCCCTGGGGTCAAAGGTCTATTCCACTCCCCCTTCCTGTCCAGCAAATCCTGTTTAAAGAGAGACACCTCTGAGCTCTTGCTCTTTTCCTTGCCTCACCTGCTGGAGAGAGGTCATCTGCTGCTGCTGCTGCTGCTTCCTGCACTCACCACATGGCCAGGGCCTTTCCTTTCCATGCTGCGTCCACACTTTCTAAGGGACTGTATCCATTTGCATCAAGGGAATCCAATGCCAGCTGGGCCTGGGTTTGTAGGTTTTCCTATTTACCCTTTTCCTTGTACCTTTGTAAGCTTCCCTGTTACTGCTACCTGTGTATATACACATTGCTTAAAAATTACCTTTGTTTTGATTTCCAAACCGACTCCAGACCATCTTCTTCCATGATTTCACCTCTCCTTCCTCCTGCCTAATTTGCTTTACCCTATAGGGAGAGGGGAGAGGGGGAGGGAATCTAAATCTGTTTCCATTTGAGCTTTTGGACTCCAGTAAAGCTCAAACCATCACACCCTGTAATGAAGAGAGGCTCATGGGCAGAATATTTAAGCTTTCATCCCACTTGCTTCAGGCTGTCACACGGAGCAGTGTGTGCAGTACAGGAACAAGGGGAACTGTACAAGTGTGACCTTGCATCCCTCCCTGGCCTTCAATCTTGTCAAAGACAGCACTGTGCACACCTGGCCTTGAATGCTGCCCAAAATCAGCAGCCCTGAACCAGCCTCTCCTTGACCAGGACAAGCTGAAACCTCCACTCCTGTCAGAAATTGCCTCCCTGCTCACTAGACAAAGAACACCGACTCTCGCTGTGCCCTGTGCTGCCTGCTGGGAACCCAGCTGCAAACACCAGCTTGCTCTGCCAGCCCTTCAGGCAGGGAAGGGACTGCTGCTGCCTGTGCCTCACATCACCCCAACAGAGGGTGTGCTGTTGCTGCAAACACACACTTCTTTCTGTGGCATCCAGAGCGCAGGCATCAAGACTGGAAGCTGTGGTAGTTTCAGCTGTGACTGGATAATTTTCCACAGGTCTTGAACAGAAAGTAATAGAATGTAAATAAATTACCACTGGATGTGAAAATAAAAACAACTGTAAGTTCTGAACAATGCCATTGAATAGATAAAAACCAGGAGAGACCCCACCTGGAGCTCTGTGTCCAGTTCCAGAACTCGTGTAACAACAAGGATCTGGAGGCACTGGGAGGTGTCCAGAGAAGGGCCACGAGGATGAGCAGAGGGCTGGAGCTGCTCTGCTATGGAGACAGACTGAGGGAGTTGGGGCTGTTCAGTCTGGAGAAGAGAAGGCTCTGAGGAGAACTAATTGTGGCCTTCCAGTATTTGAAGGGGGCTACAAGAAAGCTGGGGAAGGACTTCTGAGGGTGTCAGGGAGTGATAGGACTGGGGCGATGGAGCAAAACTAGAAGTAGGTAGATTCAGATTGGATGTTAGGAAGAAGTTGTTGCCCATGAGGGTGGTGAGAGATTGGCACAGGTTGCCCAGAGAGGTGGTGGCAGCCTCATGCCTGGAGGTTTTTGCAGCCAGGCTGGATGTGGCTGTGAGCAACCTGCTGATGTGAGGTGTCCCTGCCCATGGCAGGGGGTTTGGAACTGGCTGAGCCTTGAAGTCCCTTCCACCCCTGACAATTCTATGAGTCTATGATTCTATAAGCTAGTTGTGTACACTAACTTTCTCTCTTTTCAGGTTCCTCCCTCTGTCAGATACTAACCTGTGCTCCTGCTGGCTTTGTTGACCTTGAACGTGTTCTTGTGGCTGTATATTAACAAACATCTCTCTGCTCTTTCTCTTGTCCCATGTACAGGGGGGTAGAGGGAGGGGGCAGGGAAGGGGAAGCTGTTTTTTTCCAGAGGGATTCTTGTGCTGTTTGTAAATTGTAAATACCTGTAGATATTGTAAATCCTGGATATTTTGTACATATTCATTGGATTTCCTTTCAGATTGTAGTTCTGCTTGTAAATGCAGCTTTTGTCTGCTTCCAGCTGGGCTGGGCTGGCAATTTAA
This sequence comes from Melanerpes formicivorus, assembly GCF_026170545.1. Lineage (NCBI taxonomy): Eukaryota > Metazoa > Chordata > Aves > Piciformes > Picidae > Melanerpes > Melanerpes formicivorus. The sequence goes on along the minus strand of NW_027142356.1, from coordinate 1,738,220 downwards.
TGTTGTGGGGGGAATTTTCAACCCACCACTGAGGCTCAGAAAATTATTGCTACTAGGTATGAAACAATGGGTGCTTGCTGCTGGCAGGTTATTGTTAATCCCAAGCAGCATGCACATGTGGATTTTGGTCCCATCACCAAGGAACCCTCAACCAAACTCACAGATCATTAAAGCAAGGCCCTTGGAGCTTTGTTATTCCAACACCAAGCAGCACTGGCGAAATTCAGGACACTATGAGTGACTTCATAGGGTTCAGATGCTTTCAGGTCTCTGGAGGGTAACTTCACCCACAACATGGGCTTGTCCTGTGGGAAATGGTGCTGTTTGTGTGGCACACCAGCAGTGTGACAACTGCAAATATTATCATCAGTGTTCCTCTGAAACTTCATTCATATAACTGCTTACTGAAATTCATAGCTCATCCTTTATTCACTTGTGGGAATTTTAGGCTATGCCTTTAAAATTTTTCACAGATCTTGAGCAGAAAAGTCGTTTAAATGTAAACAAATCACTGTTGGGTGTGAAAAGGAAAACAAAAATCATTCTAAAACAATCCCATTGGACTAAGACTAGTTGTACCAAATTTCACCTCTTCTCTTCTCTTCTCTTCTCTTCTCTTCTCTTCTCTTCTCTTCTCTTCTCTTCTCTTCTCTTCTCTTCTCTTCTCTTCTCTTCTCTTCTCTTCTCTTCTCTTCTCTTCTCTTCTCTTCTCTTCTCTTCTCTTCCCTTCCCTTCCCTTCCCTTCCCTTCCCTTCCCTTCCCTTCCCTTCCCTTCCCTTCCCTTCCCTTCCCTTCCCTTCCCTTCCCTTCCCTTCCCTTCCCTTCCCTTCCCTTCCCTTCCCTTCCCTTCCCTTCCCTTCCCTTCCCTTCCCTTCCCTTCCCTTCCCTTCCCTTCCCTTCCCTTCCCTTCCCTTCCCTTCCCTTCCCTTCCCTTCCCTTCCCTTCCCTTCCCTTCCCTTCCCTTCCCTTCCCTTCCCTTCCCTTCCCTTCCCTTCCCTTCTCAGAGATGCTAACTTGCTTCTGCTTGACCTTGGCCGCATTGTTTTGGTTAAGTTTAGCAACAACTTTCTCTGCTCCTTTCTCTCTTCTTTTGTACAGGGGTTTGGAGGGCAGAAAAGGAGAAGCTGGTAGCTTCCCCTGGTCATTGACCAGGGAGGTTCTTGTGCTGTTTATTACTTGTAAATCCCTGTAGATATTGTAACTCCTGGATATTTTGTACATGTTCATTGCATCCCATTGTAGTTTTGCCTGTAAATGCAGCTTCCATTTGCTTCCAGCTGAGCTGCTCAGGCAAAGTTAATGTTGGGGGGCGAAATTTCAACCCACCACATCCCTTCAGAGAGATGCAAAAAGTTCTTCAGCAATCCTTCACCAGCAAAAAGGGCAAGCAAAGGTTATTCTCTTCTTCTACACCATTCCCCCATACCTAACATTTTTCTCTGCCAGGAATTTCAGCTTGCTGGGATTATTTTGATTTTCCTCAGCGACTGTGGCACACAAAGAGAAAACAACTGCATGCTATTTTTCCCACCTGGAAACACTGTACAGAAACAAAGCAAAGCACAGCCTTGCTGACTGAAAATCAATTGTCTTCATATACTTAATGCTTTTTATACACAGTACAATTAATTTCCTGTTTAATTAGAATCATAGAAGCATAGAATTTTCAGGGTTGGAAGGGACCTCAAATGCTGTGATCATCCAGTTTCAACCCCCCCTCCATGGCCAGGGACACCTCACATCAGGTTGCTCACAGCCACATCCAGCCTGGCTGCAAAAACCTCTAGGCATGAGGCTGCCACCACCTCCCTGGGCAACCTGTGCCAGGCTCTCACCACCCTCACGGGCAACAAATTCTTCCTAATGTCCAATCTGAATCTACCCACTTCTAGTTTTCTTCCATTTCTCCAGTCCTATCACTCCCTGACACCCTCAAAAGTCCCTCCCCAGCTTTCTTGTAGCCCCCTTCAGATACTGGAAGGCCACAAGAAGTTCTCCTCAGAGCCTTCTCTTCTCCAGACTGAACAGCCCCAACTCCCTCAGTCTGTCTCCATGGATGTGCTCGAGCCCTCAGGGTGTTTGCTTTCTTCTCAACCAGTTCATTAAATGCAGACACTGCTGCACCTAAAGCTAGAGCCTGCAGTTTAAGACAAAAGGAGCTTGATGCATATAAAGCTCTTATTTTACTTAACAAAATACATATCATTATGGAAAAGTTATTTAATTTGGGTTTGTGTTTCAATTTGCAATCACATGACACTCAGTTTGCATGTCAGCAAATTGAAAAATCTTTGAAGTTCTTTGAAAGGTGCTCTGTGTAGGTATGCAGGCCCCACTCTGTCATGAAAAATCAATGCAGCTGAACACTGAGAGCCACAAAAAGATCATATTTATAGAAATGATGAAAGCTACAGGGGTAGACTGTACAAGAAGAGACAATTTGTGGCCTTTTCAAGTCCCTCTGATATAACCCAGTGTCTGCAACCAACTACAGAATGACCTGCAGATTTCCTGTTCTGTAGTGACTTCTGTTTGCCTAACTCACCTGCATTAGTGGTAGGAGACCTTTCTGAGGAATATCTTTCACCTCAGACAGAATCATAGTATGGCCTGGGCCAGAAGGGACCTCCAAAAGTCATCTAGTCCAACCCCCTCTGCGGTTAGCAGGGACATCCCCAACTAAATCTGGCTGCCCTGGGCCACATCGAGCCTCACCTTGAATTTTGGGCTCCCCAGTTCCAGAGAGACAGAGACCTGCTGGAGAGAGGCCAAGGGAGAGCCAGGAGGATGCTTACGGGACTTGAGCATCTCCCCTGTGAAGAGAGACTGAGAGCCCTGGGGCTGTTGAGTCTGGAGAGAAAAAGGCTGAGAGGGATCTGATCAATGTCTATCAATAGCTGAGGGGTGGGTGTTAAGTGGCAGGGGCCAAGCTCTTTTCAGTGGTGTACAGTAATAGGACAAGGAACAATGGATACAACTTGTTCCTAACATTCAATCTCATTCTCCCCTTCTCTAGTTTGAAGCCATTGCCCTTCATCCTGTCACTGCAGGCCTTTGCAAACTGTCTCTCTCCAGATATTTGGAGGCTAATGGGATGCCAAACTCTGTGTGACAGTTTGGGCTGGTACCCAGCTTAGGCATTCATTGTAAACAGGAAATTTCCAGAGACTTTGAGTAGAAGATAAATAACATTAGGGATTGGACACAGAATGCTATCAATAGATAGGTTAATATTATTCCATTGGGGTGTTGAAAATCTTATACTTGCTACCACAGATAGCTCTCTCTTTTATTCTTTGCTCTGACTGCTGCCTGGTGTTTTGGCTTTGGCTTTGCCTCACTGACCTCGGCTGAGTTTCTTGTTATGGCCAAGTAGCAGCAGGGCTCTCTCTCTGCTTTTCCCTGTCTTTCCGTTGCACAGGGGGAGGGAAGCTATTGCTTTTCTGTACAGAGAGAGTGGGAGAAGAGCTGATTTTGTATAAGGGAGTGTTCCTGGGGTGGCTGAATTGTGAATATACGAAAATATATCCAGTATATGCTTATTGCCATTCACACTTTTATATTTAGTTCACTTTTTGTAAACATAGCTTCATTTTTGCTTCCAAACTTCTGAGCTCCTCTGGTTATTTATCCAAGCAGCAAATCTCCATTGTGGGGCTGAATCTCAGATTTTGTTGGGGAGGGCAAATCCAACCCTACAACGCTCTGCTAAGAAGCTGAGCCAGGTGTTTTAATCCTAAAGCAATGTAACTGTTCAGTGACTGATCTGGTAATTCTTCACTGACTACGTACATGTACAGAGAAAGAGAAAGAGCCTTTAATGTGGCACGTGTTCTGAACACCAAAGCTGTTCCTTTACTGAAGCAGTCATGAAATCCATGAAGAGTTTTACTTAACTACTCAAAAAGTTTAAGCTTCTGTGGGAGAGCAGAAAGTATCTATGGAAGGTTTCAAGACAAGAATGAACAACAGGTTGCTGATAGCAGAAGAACGGCCTGATGTTAAGAGGAGCTGACTGCAGTAAACAACCTGAAGTGTGAGACAGAAGGATATTTGCTTCCATGCAAGAACAGCTCAGCCTGATATGGGATGAAGATAACAATGGACAGCTGCATATCAAAGAAGAAAACTCAATTAGCAACAGGAGTGCAAAAATGTCAGGGTATTGCTTAGCCTGCTCAATTTTTCCTGTATAAACTGCTTGCCCTGTACCAATAAATGATTCCTGCTGCACCAACAAGGAGTCTGTGCGTGCATTCCAGCATCATGGCACCCAAACAGGGACTGCAGTGAGATCCCTCTCTGATCCACCCTCAGATTGCACCCCCAGAGAGCGGAATGGGAGACCTGAGCAAACCATCCCCTACGCTTGCAGGACAGGTCTAGAGACTGCGGCCAGGGAAGAATATGGGCCAGGGAGCCAGGTGATTACAGCAATTGCACCGTGATGTGCTTACGGGAATTATCAAAGAGCAAGGTACAGACTGAGCTCTCAGAAACTTATCCTTCTTTTGCTGTGGATCAATCGCAGTTGCCCCTGGCATCCTGAATCAGGGGCATACAAGTTAACAGAGTGGAACAGGGCTGGGGAGAGCCTCTCAGAAGCACAAAATCCAGGAATGGTTTGTCACTGGACCTGTTAATAATGTGGCGCATACTATGGCTAGCGCTGACCACGCTAATGAGTAAATCCAACAGCACTTCACCCTCAGGGACACTAAACACTCCCATGACCTGTGCGGGCCCTCAGAAGCAGGATGAGCTTCCTACAAACAACACAGCACAGTCAGAAACAAGCAGTGTGTCTGTAGGGCAAATGGGGGAGGAAAAAATGGACACTGATGAGCCACTAATGAGTGCCGTCACAAAAGCTCCTGGTTCAACAGTGAGAGGCCGTTTGACATGCTGGGTAAGAAGCCTAAGACATTGCCTGATGCAGATGTAAAATACCTGGACAGCAGCTCTGAGCCAGACACAGAGCTGGATGATCCTTTTGATCACGGCTACACAGATACAGCAAAGGAGCCAGGTTCATACCCACAGGTACCTCCACTTAAGGCAGCCGCAGCGGCTGCAGAAGGAGCAAATCCTCAAACAGAGCAGGAAGTATAGGAACAGAAGAAACAAAGAAAACCAGATGCAGAGGTTTAGGCTGAGTGTTAGGAAGAAGTTCTTCACAGAGTTATTGACCATTGGAATGTGCTGCCCAGGGAGGTGGTGGAGTCACCATCACTGGAAGTGTTTAAGAGGAGACTGGATGAGGCACTTGGTGCCATGTTGATCAGATGGTGTTGATCAGATGGAGTTGGGTGATAGGTTGGACTTGATGATCTTGAAGGTCTTTTCCAACCCTGGTTAATCCTATTCTATTCTATTCTATTCTATTCTATTCTATTCTATGTTAAAACTGCCAACTCAAGTAACTGGTGATAAGCTAATCTCTTTTGACTCTGACAGCTCCATTACTCAAGAATTGCTCAAAAAATCAAACCAGACATTTTTACAACCCAAAGCACTGAGTTTATCGTCCTGTCTTCCTTTAAATGCTATTGCTGAAGTCGTCAACTCTGTTCCCTATCCCTTTTCTTTCCTAGCATGTTTTTACCCTCAGCCTCCTTCGGTTTCTATACCCCAGCAGGCGGGGGACTTTGTCTATCCCCTGTCACCTTACGGAGGTGTTTGTGTCCCTCCTGCTGCTGCTATAACTATGAGTAATACGGGGGTGAGGGATAACAGGATGCTTTATCAAGAAGGGAGTAGCAGGATGATGCTAAAATGTCAAATGGGTTGTTGAATAATGAACATGTTCCAAGTGTAGCTACACAATTGCAGATTTCAATTTCTCATGTCTTAAGGGATAAAGATGATAAAGGTTTTATAAATACACAAATGCTGCAATGCTAGTAGTGGTGGAAAACAGACTGGGAGGTGGGATTGCTCCTGTGTATCAGTCTGTGTCCTATGATATCTTAAGAGAACTAAAACATCATTTTGAGTCCCCCCTTTGTTTCCTGGTGGGTCAGAAGAAAGGTATTCCAAAAGAAGTGATAGATGGACTACCCAAAAGGCAATTAGAAGTGATTGTGAAATGGCAGCCTGAGCCTAGAGATGGCTGAACCCACTGCTCCCCTCTTGGTGGGAAGCCATCTTGATGAGGGAAGCACAGGACTTCACTCCTAAGTGGTGAGAAGGGGGGGGTTGGGGTGGTGGGGTGTGTGAAGCGTGATCCAGCACCTCACCAAAAAAAATTGTAAAAGGACCTGGGTGGAATCATTAAGGACTCAAAAAAAAGGGGTGGGGAGGGGGGGCGGAGGGGTGGGAAACATGGTTTGGGAAAAAGGGTTTGTGTTTAGCTTGGCTTCAAGGGAAGCTGAAACAAGCGTACTTACAGGCCCATTCAAAATAATTAAGCCAACTCTTTCAGGGACATCACCTGAGAGGGTGGCTCAGAGAAACTCTGTGTGTGTGTGTGTGAAACCTGGAAATACAGTTTTGTATGTCTTGAGGTTGTGTTTCATACTTAAACTCTAATGCTGAAGATTCCTCTCCACCTACCGAACAAGGCCCTTCTAATCCACCTGTGACCGTTTCAGGCTGTGCCTTTAAGAAGGGGACAGTTGCTGGAACACTCTGGCTGAATGTTTTTGGTAAAATAATGAAAACAAGATATTCTAAATGAATTTCATTGGTAGATTGGTAGAATGCAATCTCAGTCAGTTCTGTCTGTCTTTTTCAGCCTGTCCGTTTCAGTCTCTCTCTGAGCAACAGCTGTGTGGGACAGAGTTGAGCTCTCAATGTGCACTTGCAGCCCGCAAAGCCAATCAGATCCTGGGCTGCATCAGGAGAAGTGTGGCTAGCAGGTCGAGGGAGGTGATCCTCCCCCTCTACTCAGCCCTGGTGAGACCCCACCTGGAGTCCTGCCTCCAGTTCTGGAGCCCCTATTACAAGAGGGATGTGGAGGTGCTGGAGCGTGTCTAGAGAAGGGCCACAAGGATGAGCAGAGGGCTGGAGCACCTCTCCTATGAGGACAGACTGAAGGAGTTGGGGCTGTTCAGTCTGCAGAAGAGAAGGCTCCCAGGTGGCCTTCCAGTATCTGAAAGGGGCCTACAGGAAGGCTGGGGAAGGACTTCTCAGGATCTCAGATAGTGATAGGACTAGGGGGAATGGAATGAAGCTGGAGGTGGGGAGATTCAGGCTAGATGTGAGGAGGAAGTTCTTCCCCATGAGAGTGGTGAAGCCCTGGAATGGGTTGTCCAGGGAGGTGGTTGAGGCCCCATCCCTGGAGGTGTTTAAGCCCAGGCTGGATGAGGCTGTGGCCAGCCTGATCTAGTGTGGGGTGTCCCTGCCCATGGCAGGGGGGTTGGAACTAGATGATCCTTGTGGTTGCTTCCAACCCTGAATGATACTATGATACTATGATACGCTTTGAGCTAACAGAATTTCCTCCTTAATAATTGCCTTTTCTCTCTCTCTAACCCTTTTTGGGGAAAAAGGGAGGTAGGGGGAGAGTAGTGGTGCAGGGGGGGACCCTCCTGACTGGAGGAAGGAAAGCTTTGTTCTGTATTACGTTCTGTGCTGTGTATTTCTGTACACATTGTAAATACTGTATATTGTGTAGATGTTCACTGCAGCTCACCCTGCTTGTAAATACAGCTTTAATTCATCTCTGCTTCTCCAACTGAGTTAGCCGTGGTTTCTTTGTGTGTGGGGGAGAACTGAACTTTCTCTCACCACCACACCACCCCAGAATGGCTTTTGCCTTCTGGGCCACAGGAGCACATTGCTGGCTTGTGGTCCATCGCAATGGAGTGAAAAGGCAGCAGTGGGCTGGCACCTGTGGTTACAAGGAATGTGATACTTAACAGAAAGCTATACACAGGAGGGAGAGAACAACTGCAGTCCTTATGACTTTTCTTTTTTTCTGTCACAGGAAAATCTTTTGACAGCCATCACAGAGAAATGAAGAGAAAGGGAAAAAAAACCAAAACTCTTCTGTTTTGTACTAGAAAACAAAAGGCTTGTATTACTTGGGCAGAAGTTGTGCAGCTCAGCGGCTGGAAGTCAGGGGGTCATGGAGTCTCAAACAGACGCTGTGAAAGTCAAGTTTTGCCCATATTTGACTGCAGGAAGTCCAGAACCTACCACAGGCAGAAAACAACTCACCAAGCAAGTACTGGAATGTAATACTCCTCCATCCTTTTGTGAGAAATTGTTTATAAGATTTGGCTTTGGCAAGGGGCATTGCTGGGGACCGTGAGGTTCGATCTTTGGGCTGACTGGTGGGTAGTAGTCTGTGTTATGTGGGGTTCGATCCTTCTATACTGGGAGGGAAAGGTGAGGCACTGACATGCCTGAAGACTGGCCAGATCAAAAGTACAGGTTTTATCCCAGCCCTGATGGAGAATGATGGGAAGGTACTGGGGAAAGGTATGAATATGTATGTTTGACATCTATATAAGTTATATATATATATATATATATATATATATATATAATACATATTATATATAAGTATATAAGTGTTGTTATGGTGCACCTCTAGCAAACCTGCTCTGTGCCCAGGGCTGTTTTGGTTGGAAAGGACCACAAGGATCATCTATTTCCAACCCCCCTGCCATGGGCAGGGACACCCCACACTAGATCAGCCTGGCCAGAGCCTCAGCCAGCCTGGGCTTAAACACCTCCAGGGACAGCACCCCAACCACCTCCCTGGACAACCCATTCCAGGGCTTCACCACTCTCATGGGGAAGAACTTCCTCCTCACATCCAGCCCCAATCTCCCCACCTCCAGCTTCATTCCAGTCCCCCTAGTCCTATCACTACCTGAGATCCTGAGCAGTCCTTCCCCAGCCTTCCTGTAGCCCCCTTCAGATCCTGGAAGGCCACAATTAGGTCACCTGGGAGCCTTCTCTTCTCCAGACTGAACAGCCCCAACTCCTTCAGTCTGTCCTCACAGGAGAGGTGCTCCAGCCCTCTGATCATCCTTGTGGCCCTTCTCTGGACACCTTCCAGCACCTCCACATCCCTCTTGTAATAGAGGCTCCAGAACTGGAGGCAGGACTCCAGGTGGGGTCTCACCAGAGCTGAGCAGAGGGGGAGGATCACCTCCCTTGCCCTGCTGGCCACACTTCTCCTGATGCAGCCCAGGATCTGATTGGCTTTGTGGGCTGCAAGTGCACACTGAGAGCTCCTGTTGAGCTTCTCCTCCCCCAGCACCCCCAAGTCTCTCTCCTCAGGGCTGCTTTCCAGCCAGTCCCTGCCCAGCCTGGATTTGTGCCTGGTTGTATTTAAAATTTAGCAGTGAGCTGGTTTCTCACACTTTGCAGGTATAGATTGGATAAATGTATTCTTTGCCATGGATCCAGCATTTGTTTTCCTCTCTCATGTATGGTAAAACACACAAAGCAAACAGACAGTTCTGCAAATTGTATTTGTCTGTTTGGTCTTCATCACCTTAAATTCTTTTGCCTTTTGCAGACATCAGATAGCTGCCTAATGGTATGGGAAATAGGTAAACCACAGAGTGGCTCTTTGTAGCAATTTAAGAAATGTTTCTAAACACAACAGCTTGCATACACACAGAACAAATGAAGACAAGTGTCTGAATCATCATCTGAAGTCTCCAATCCTTAAGTGTTTTTCAATTGCTACAGACACACATGTTGATGGAAATACATCACCTAATGAGTTTCCAGCTCCTTTGCCTGGCCCATCAGCCCTGTTAATAGAAGTGTGCTTCTTTCTCTTCTTCACGATCCTAATAATGTGTTAATGGCTGAAATTTATCATCCTCTAGCACTGCTCTGACCAGCTAATCTAACAGCTCACAGGACAGGTCCAGAATGGCTTCAAATGTTAAAATACACAGGCTAGTCTCATCTAGGACACTTATTTGCTTCCTCTTCAGAGTATAGGGCTTTTATTTCTCCTTTTTCTCTCTCTTTCTGCCATTGAGAACAAATCCAATGGCCAAAGTTGATGTAGAACCTTGAAGGAAGTATTGAGAACCACTGCAGTCCAGAAACCACATTATTTGCTACCTACAAAGTGGATATTGCATTAGATCTGCTTCAAGGATATCAGAAAATCATTACTAAATCCAGTAATGAACACAAAAATAACAATAGTTACATACAGAAGGCCAAGTTACTTGCTGAGATGGTAGAACCACCATCCCTGGAGGTGTTTGCAGCCAGGCTGGATGTGGCTGTGAGCAACCTGCTGTAGTGTGAGGTGTCCCTGCCCATGGCAGGGGGTTGGAACTGGATGAGCCTTGAGGTCCCTTCCAACCCTAACAATTCTATGATTCTATTTACTTGCTAATACTATATGCAAACACACTTCCCTCCAAAAACACAAACTGTGCTTAACAGTATTTATAGCTGACTGTCCCTTTTAGCTGGCAGCTATGGATTTAGAGAGCAACCTACATTACATTTCTACTCTCCTGACTTAATTATTGTTCTACTTAGTTACAAATTATGAATAAGGATGAGGAAAATTGGAAGACAAATTAATTCCTTAATCTATCAGAAAACACTGTAGGATTATACAAACAAATACAGACTTAGCCACAGACAAAGAGCTACATATGCACATTGGGAACAGAAGGAACAATAGTTGGTATGCAGGACAAATAGACACCAGGAAGCAGGAGCAACTGTTTACCCTCTACAGTAACAACAGTCTTAGCATTGACCATTTGGATAGCAGATACCCAAACAGACAAAGCACTCAAGGTCTCAGTGTAGGTTGAGACATCATTTTTAAACACCATGGTCTCTGGGCTTCTCAGAATAAGAAGGACATTGAGACACTTGAGCATGTCCAGAGAAGGGCAACAAGGCTGGGGAGGGGTCTGGAGCACAGCCCTGTGAGGAGAGGCTGAGGGAGCTGGGGTTGCTTAGCCTGGAGAAGAGGAGGCTCAGGGGAGACCTCAATGCTCTCTACAACTCCCTGAAGGGAGGTTGTAGCCAGGTGGGGGTTGGCCTCTTCTCCCAGGCAACCAGCACCAGAACAAGAGGACACAGTCTCAAGCTGTGCCAGGGGAGGTTTAGGCTGGAGGTGAGGAGAAAGTTCTTCCCAGCAAGAACAATTGCCCATTGGAATGTGCTGCCCAGGGAGGTTGTGGAGTCACTATCCCTGGAGGTGTTCAAGAAAGGACTGCATGAGGCACTTGGAGCCAGTGTTTGGTTGTCAAGAGGTGTTGAGTGGTAGGTTGGACTTGATGACCTCTGAGGCCTTTTCCAACCTGGTTGATTCTGTGGGTCTAAGATTTACAAAAATGAATAACTAATCTTACAAGGGAGTTTCCATTACACAATAGAAACAACTCACATCCACCAATGCAATTTCTCTGTCTTTAATTAAAACAAACCAGTAAAGCACTTTTTTGTTTTTTAATAACATATAACTCCCTTCCTTTTATATTAGTGTGTTGGTCAGGCATGGTTCTCTTACAAGCCTTCAAGCAGAAATGGGAGTATTCTTCAAAGAACTGTTGAAATTGAAGCAATATTCCATTTTCAGCAATGGTGCAAGTAAATTATCTCTCTGAATATTGTCAGGGGAAGAAAATAGTAAAAGTATGCAGCTGCATGTGACTGTGTAAGGAAATGTGTGTATGAATAGTCTAGGAAGTATTCCCACTGCCACACTAAAAACATTTTATATATATGCTGTCATCACCTTGTCAGGATCTGGCAATACCACTTCAGTTATATATCACAGATCCTATCATTCAGGGAGAACAGAACATTCTGAGTGTGCCTCAAAGTGACATGGAAAAGCTCAGTTCAGGGGCCTTATTTGTTGGCTTGTTTTGATGCTTTTTGGGCCACAATCATCCAGGGGCTGGAACACCTCTGCTACAAGGATAGGCTGAGGGAACTGGGGGTGTTACCACAGTATCACTAAGGTTGGAAGAGACCTCAAAGATCATCCAGTCCAACCTGTCACCACAGACCTCATGACTAGACCATGGCACCAAGTGCCACATCCAGTCCCCTCTTGAACACCTCCAGGGATGGTGACTCCACCACCTCCCTGGGCAGCACATTCCAATGGTGAATGACTCGCTCAGTGAAGAACTTTCTCCTCACCTGGAGTCTAAACTTCCCCTGGCACAGCTTGAGACTGTGTCCTCTTGTTCTGGTGCTGGTTGCTAGTGAGAAGAGACCAACCCCTTCCTGGCTACAACCTCCCTTCAGTTAGTTGTAGAGAGCAATGAGGTCTCCCCTGAGCCTCCTCTTCTCCAGGCTAAACAACCCCAGCTCCCTCAGCCTCTCCTCACAGGGCTGTGCTCAATGCCTCTCCCCAGCCTTGTTGCCCTTCTCTGGACACGTTCAAGTGGCAGCCTGTCAAGTGTTCAGCCTGGGGAAGAGAAGACTCTTGGGGGGCTTTAGAGCTGCCTGAAGGGATCCTCCAGGAAGGGTGCAGAGGGACTTTTTACAAGAGTGTCCATGGACAAAGGAAATGGATTGAAATGGAAGGAGAATAGGTTTAGGTTGGATCTTAGGAAGAAATTCTTCACCAGGAGGGTGTCAAGACTCTGGAATGGATTGTCCAGAGAGGCTGTGGATGCCCCCTGGCTGGAGCAGTTGAAGGCCAGGATGGATGTGGCCTTGAGTAAGCTGGGCTGGTTGAGAGGTGTCCCTGCCCATGGGACACCTCTGGGACCTCCCATGGCAGGGAGGTTGGATTGGAGATCTCTAAGGTCTGTTCCAGTCTGAGCTGTTCTATGATTCTATGATGCTCCCAACACTGCTCAACTGTAAAAGATATCCCCACTTACCCATGGTCCTTATAAATCCTAATAATTGCAAAATAATATCCTGGAGATGATAAGAGAGCCAGCATTACTCACTGCAATTCACACACACACACAAAACAGCCAGCAAGAAAAAAAACCAAGCAAACAAAAAACCAGCAAGATGAGTGGAAAAACAAACCAGGAGTTTGTGGAAATACCAAAAAAACCCTCAAGAATCTTTGGACAATCAAAGACAGGATCCTTAGGACACGGAGCAATGGATGTAAGCTGCAGCACAGGAGGTTCCACCTCAACACAAGGGGGAACTTCTTTACTGTAAGAGTCCCAGAGCACTGGAGCAGGCTGCCCAGAGAGGTTGTGGAGTCTCCTTCTCTGGAGCCTTTCCAGCCCCATCGGGATGTGTTCCTGTGTGACCTGAGCTAGATTGTATGGTCCTGCTCTGGCAGTGGGGTTGGACTCGATGATCTCTCTGGGCCCCTTCCAACCCCTGACATCCTGTGAGCTGTGATCTCCCCATTGCAAACCAAGTGCTTCAACCACAGCATTATAATTGCTTCTAGAGTGCACTACTAATCTGAGCTTGTTTGCTCAGAAGATACTCCTAAAGCCCAAGTTCTACAGTGAGGGCTAACACTTCCTCCTATGAGTATCTTAAGTAGGATTTGGCTAATCCAGCCAACATAATAAACAATCCAAATCTTCTCACAATGTGAATTCCTGCTTAAGACTCATGGTTGTTTTAAAAAAATAACCCTACTGCTACACTGCTTGGACTGAGATGAAATACCATTAAAACAGTCATTATTTTAACAAGATATCCAGATGAGGACTCAGGACTACTTTACAATAAGCTGTGAAGCACAGGAACTTTTGAACACTTGCTCACACTTAATCTCTTCACAGATTTTAAGTATATGATGCTGCAAAAACATGGACTTCAGCATACAGACATAAAGAGGTAAGAAATAAAAGAGTACAGAGATGATCAGCTTTTATCTGTTCAGCTCAGCTACCAGTACAGCACAAGCACCAATGGAAACTCTCTCAGTGAAGAACTTTCTCCTCACCTCCAGCCTAAACTTCCCCTGGCACAGCTTGAGACTGTGTCCTCTTGTTCTAGTGCTGGTTGCCTGGGAGAAGAGACCAACCCCCACCTGGCTGCAACCTCCCTTCAGGGAGTTGGAGAGAGCAATGAGGTCACCCCTGAGCCTCCTCTTCTCCAGGCTAAGCAACCCCAGCTCCCTCAGCCTCTCCTCACAGGGCTGTGCTCAAGGCCTCTCCCCAGCCTTGTTGCCCTACTCTGGACACCTTCAAGAGTCTCAATGTCCTTCTTAAACTGAGGAGCCCAGAACTGGACACAGGACTCAAGGTGTGGCCTAACCAGTGCAGAGTACAGGGGCACAATGACTTCCCTGCTCCTGCTGGCCACACTATTCCTGATGCAGGCCAGGATGCCATTGGCCCTCCTGGCCACCTGGGCACACTGCTGGCTCAGTGCTAGAGTCAGAGGAAGGTTGGACTTAATGATCTTAAAGGTTTTTTTCCAACCAAATTGAATTTATGATTCTGTGACTTTAATTAGCCTATTGTTTGGTGGATTTATAGTGCTGGAGTAATATATGTCAGGGAAAAAACAACCAGCCAACCAATCAGCTAACCCCCAAACAAATAGCCCTGTGGTAATTCCGGAAATCATCTACAATTTTCAGGTTTAGGTTTCAAGCTGGATGTTCCACATTCTACTTGAAAATACTGCAGCAAATTCAAAACAGAGCAATTCCTCTAGATAACACAAGTTTGTCTGCAACAGCAGAGAAAAACATGTGAAAAAGAAACAGTTTTCTACAGCTGTGCAAGTGCATTTACAATTCCATTAGAAATGGTGTCATAGCTACCTTTACACAAGCCAGAGCTTGACTACTTTCATAAACACACATATAGATGTATCTGAAACTTGCACCTAACCCCCCCAGTTTCTGTCCACAGCAGCAGTACTCCATATCAGCACTTTACACCTTCCAATACAACTGAGAGAACAGTCCAGGTCCATCACTCACAGTCATCTCGGAAACATAGCACAGAATAAGCTTGTTGCTTGCATCCAAATTTTGCATTCCTGAAACAGAATAGCTTGTTCTAGCCACTGATGCAAAAAATAGAGTTTTACAACTAACAGTTGTACAATAAACTTCAAAGCTCTCAGCTGAAATGGTATCGCTGTGATTGGCCATGCAGATACAATGAAGCAGGAAACTGAGCTCCGCTTGAAGAGCGCACACACAGCAGACAAGACTAAAGGTGCTCGGTAAGGGAATAGAACTATCCACATGGAAAACAGGGCTTCAACAAGTCAACAGCTGAACAGAGAGCTGTGCTCAGCACTGATGAGGCCACACCTCCAGTGCTGTGCTCAGGTCCAGGCCACTCACTACAAGAGGGGCACTGAGGGACTGGAGCGTTTCCAGACAAGGTCAATGAGGCTGGAGAAGGGCCTGGAGCCCCTGGGCTATGGACAGCCTCTGAGGGAGCTGGGGGTGTTCAGGCTGGAGAAGAGGAGGCTCAGGGGAGACCTCATTGCTCTCTACAACTACCTGAAGGGAGGTTGGAGCAGGGAGGAGGCAGCCTGGATGCTAGGAAATCTTTCTTCCCAGAGAGGGCTCTCAGCCATTGGAATGTTCTGCCCAGGGCAGTGCTGGAGTCACCATCCCTGGAGGTGTTCAAGCAGTGTGTGGAGCTGGTGCTGAGGGACATGGTTCAGTGTTGAGCCTGCAGTGATGGGTGGAGGGTTGGCCTGGATGAGCTTGGAGGTCTCTTCCAACCCAATGTTTTCTGTGATTCTGGGTTAGCTCATAAGGAGCCCTGATGGTTTCCTTGGGAGAGCTCATATGCCTCAATCATTGTATGTCATTCTCAAGGTCAGAAAAACAGTCAAAATTTTCACACATTTCACAAATTCTAAGCTTAGTCCTCAACTAAAACTGTATTTTTTTTTTCCTTTCCTATCAGTGCAAATATGAACAAAGCATGGAGTAAGCAATAGACAGGGGTTACCCTGTACGTACATTGGGGCAGACAAATGGTCCACTTTGTCCTCTCTTAAGTAGTATACAGCAATCAGTGCTTCAGAAAGGCATTAAGCCCACTGAAAATTAACTACCACCTGAATATGGGGTTTGCCTCTTGAGACAAAAGTACTTACAGCAATACAAGAAATTATATCAAAGTTACTAATCATGTGTGAGTGGGTTTTCCACCCATCTTTAAATCTGGAAATGAAGATTTCCCTGCTCAGTGTCCCTCAGTTCACACACACATGAATACCCCACATCCATTAGTGAAAGGGTGCTTATGAGTATGGGCAGCTACTAACGAGCTGCAGTTACAAAAAAGGCAAGGAAGTAGTTGATGGAAGGGAGAAAGGAAGCATAAAAGGACAAGAAGGAATCACAACATTGGAAAAGCTGATCTAAAGTCCAACAGAGACAATGAAATTATTTACATTGGCTGCAGAAGTCATGCACGACAGAGTCTGAAAAGTCAGGGAGAGGACTTCAAGCCTGATGGTAGACATGCTATTTCTCCACATTCTCTACAACAGAGGACAGGATGTTTACTCTGAAATAATCCCCTGTAAGAAGAGAGATGTAGCCATTTTCTTTCCTTTTAAATGTGTGATACAGAAAATCTTTGCTTCACATCTCCTACAAAAAAGATCTCATCCACACCCACTGGTGTCTAACAGCACCACAACTCTTAGGGTTTATGAAAATAATGTGAGCTGTGAATTACAGGCCCTGCTTGGAAAAGTGGCAGTGACTACTCTGAAAATTCTGTTAGCCTTTCATCATATTCTCATCTTCATCCGGACAACTGTTTGAGTAGGAACTATTACCTGGAAAAGAAATGGACTGGACTTCCATCCAAGGCCAGCACCATGCTCACTGTGATCTGGGCTGCTCACTCAGGTGAGAAGAAACCATGACAAGTTCTTTCAGGTCTTCAGAAAACAAGAAAAACTTGAAGTCTGAGAATATTTCAAGGCTATATTCAGCCAACAGCCTCAGTGGTCAGCAGCTGGAGGCAAAAACACTGTTTTGCATGGCACAAAAGCAAATGCATGCAAAATACTTGGTTCTGTCACTGCATCAATGTGGCTGCACTCTGTATGACTAGCAGTTTGGAGAAAAAGAAATAGAGTCATAGAATTGTCAGGGTTGGAAGGGACCTTAAGGCTCAGCCAGTTCCAACCCCCCTGCCATGGGCAGGGACACCTCACACTTCAGAGGTTGCTCACAGCCACATCCAGCCTGGCTGCAAAAACCTCCAGGCAGGAGGCTGCCACCACCTCCCTGGGCAACCTGTGCCAGTCTCTCACCACCCTCATGGGGAAGAACTTCTTCCTAACATCCAATCTCAATCTCCCCATTTCTAGTTTTGCTCCATCCCCCCCAGTCCTATCACTAACAGAAGTAACAGAACTTCTCTGTTCTTAAGTATGTACCAAATCAGTTAAATACAGACTGCACACTGAAGAGACCCCATGGAAAAGTGACTTTGGTACTGTGCCCAGGCAAATTAGCCCTAGGATCTAAACCAGTGTCATGTAAAGACATTGTGGTATACTGTGGAAGTGACACCAGCAAGAACCCCCCCCAGTCCTATTTTCCAAGGAGCACAGCGATGAATAAGCCATTTTAAGAGGATTTGAGCGAGTACATGGGCTCCAAAAATTACCCTGTGCTAATAAATATAATCTGTCAACACAGATGGGGAAAAATAAGAGGTAATGGGAACAGAAACATTTTCCAAGTAGTTTCAGGCTAGAAGTATTGTTGAAGCTTTCTTTTGCCTTTCCAGGAACATGAATACAAGAGCACTGTCCTGCGGCATGAGACCAAGTAAATGAAGCTGACAAGAAACACGAAGATTACAGAAGCTTCACCATGGACTGCTTTGTACTTTGTACACAGCCAGCACATAAAACAGGGCCTTGATGTCCTGGGCTATTACTACAACATGGATACTAAGCAATACTCTCAGATGAACAGCACCAGGGAGCACAAGGTGCACCTCTCTTGCCATTTAATACACATTTCACTGACAGCTCTTGCCTGAAAAGCTCTTGACCCTTCAGCGCCAGTTCGAAGGTTGGACTGGATGAGCTTGGAGGTCTCTTCCAACCAGATGTTTTCTGTGATTCTGTGAGATTAAAGAAGTCTGCTGGGAGTAAGAAAGGCAGGCAGGAGTATATACAAAGTGAGATGGTTAGGAGTGGTCAGGAACATGTCCTGCTTTATTTGGTGAGAAGGTCATCAAAGGAGCTCAACCTGTCCTGTGCAGGCTTAGCCTCCACACGTGGCTCCGGAACAAACAGTACCAGGATATTCCTGAGCTAGCTCCACTCTCTGTTTGGTCTCATTTAGGCCCCTGACACATCTAGCTAGGCTGCTCTACCTTTAGGCAATTCTTTTTAAAACACTTGCTTATCTAGAAATGGAGGAGGTGCTGAGGAATATCCACTTCAAGGACTCTGTTTGTGAGCATTCATTACTTTTTTTAAACATCTCACAAAGAACCTTTCTGAAATTTTGTGTGTTTGTTTTTTCATTTTACATCAAATGACTGTAAAACAAGACACAGACAGTGCCCATGTGCCCCATGCAACATTTCACCAATTTTGTACTCCACTGTAGAGGCAAGAACTCCATGACGACCTTCAACCAAACCCCCTCCACTCTTATGCTCTTTCACAGAATCAAATCACAGAATCACAGAATCAACCAGGTTGGAAAAGACCTCAGAGATCATCAAGTCCAACCTATTACCTAATCCCTAACACCTCCTAACAACTAAACCATGGCTCCAAGTGCCATAACCAAGCCTTTTTTGAACACCTCCAGTGATGGTGACTCCACCACCTCCCTGGGCAGCATATTCCAACAGTCAATTTCTCTTTCTGGGAAGAACTTCTTCCTCACCTCCAGCCTAAACATCCCCTGGTGCAGCTTGTGTCCTCTTGTTCTGGTGCTGTGTGCCTGGGAGAAGAGACCAACCCCCACCTGGATACAGCCTCCCTTCAGGTAGCTGTAGAGAGCAAGGTCTCCCCTGAGCCTCCTCTTCTCCAGGCTAAGCAACCCCAGCTCCCTCAGGCACTCCTCACAGGGCTGTGCTCCAGACCCCTCCCCAGCCTTGTTGCCCTTCTCTGGACACATTCAAGTGTCTCAATGTCCTTCTTAAATTGAGGGGCCCAGAACTGGACACATGACTCAAGGTGTGGCCTAACCAGTGCTGAGCACAGGGCAGAATGACTTCCCTGCTCCTGCTGGCCACACTGTTCATGATGCAGGCCAGGATGCCATTGGCCTTCTTGGCCACCTGGGCACACTGCCGGCCCATTTTTGGTGGATGTCAACCAGCACCCCCAGATCCCTCTTTGGTGCGCTTCCTTCCCTTCCTCCTGGTGAAACCCATCCCATTCTTACTATTATTTACAGAAATGGCTGAGTCCTTAAAAACAAAAAAGATAAAAGAAAGCAAAAGAAACAGGAGATGGAAATTGCCCTCCCTGGCCCTATCACAAGTTGCCCTTTAATAAAGTTCAGTTCCTATGCATATCTGCTTTGAATCTGTCAGTGCTGCAACAGCCTGTCTGTTGAAGCAAAAAAGCAAGAGCATGACAAAAACACCCTTAAGATCAGACCTTATTCTCACAGTACAAACAGTCTCCGTTCCCCAGGCTTCAGACAGACATTTGTTAACACAATAGAAGGTGTCTCTCTATGCTCCTTCTCTGACATCAGATAAAACAAAATGCTCCTCAATGCTAGTACAAGACAACATAGTTGCTTGGACTGAACAATAAAGAGCACAAAACCTTTCATTTACCCTGGCTCCATAGTAACTAGTCTCAAGAAATGTTATGGTAAGCAGTGTGAATTTCCAAGGGGCAGTATGGAAAAGGTGAAGGTCTTGACACTAGAATAGAATAGAATAGAATAGAATAGAATAGAATAGAATAGAATAGAATAGAATAGAATAGAATGGAATAGAGTAGACCAGGTTGGAAGAGACCTTCAAGATCATCGTGTCCAACCTATCATCCAACACCACCCAACCAACTAACCCATGGCACCAAGCACCCTATCAAATCTCCTCCTGAACACCTCCAGTGATGGTGACTCCACCACCTCCCCAGGCAGCCCATTCCAATGGGCAATCACTCTTTCTGTGTAGAACTTCTTCCTAACCTCCAGCCTAAACCTCCCCTGGCACAGCCTAAGACTGTGTCCTCTTGTTCTGGTGCTGGCTGCCTGGGAGAAGAGACCAACCTCTGCCTGTCTACAACCCCTCTTAACGTAGTTGTAGAGAGCAATAAGGTCACCCCTGAGTCTCCTCCTCTCCAGGCTAAGCAACCCCAGCTCCCTCAGCCTCTCCTCATAGGGCTGTGTTCCAAACCCCTCACCAACTTTGTTGCCCTTCTCTGGACTCGTTCCAGCAAGTCAACCTCCTTTCTAAACTGAGGGGCCCAGAACTGGACACAGTACTCGAGGTGTGGCCTAACCAGTGCAGTGTACAGGGGCAGAATGACCTCCCTGCTCCTGCTGGCCACTCTGTTCCTGATGCAGGCCAGGATGCCATGGCCCTCCTGGCTGCCTGGGCACACTGCTGGCTCATGTTCAGCCTACCATCAACCAGTACCCCCAGGTCCCTCTCTGCCTGGCTGCTCTCCAGCCACTCTGACCCCAGCCTGTATCACTGCATGGGGTTGTTGTGGCCAATGTGCAGAACCTGGCACTTGGATGTGTTCAATCTCCTGCCCTTGGACTCTGCCCATCTGTCCAGCCTGTCCAGGTCCCTCTGCAGAGCCTCTCTGCCCTCCAGCAGATCAACTCCTGCTCCCAGCTTGGTGTCATCCGCAAATTTACTGATGATGGAAGTAACAAGCGAAAGAGACCTGACACTTCATCCAAGTTACCAGTTCCAGTTTTACTTCCAGCATGGAAAAATTAATATTAAAACAAATGTATTATTAATTATTAGTAATTAATAATAATTAATACTTTATTTTTTAAAAGGTGGAACTGATGTATCATGGAGGAGAGTTGGTCTCAATGTGTCTTAACCGGATTGCACCAACAGGCACAGGCACACATGTGCACATGGCTTGCACTCCTCTGCTCTGCCCTGGTGAGGCTGCATCTGGAGTATTGTGTATTGTATTCTGAGCTGCTCAGTTCAGGAAGGACCTCAGGAAACTGCTTGGAAGAGTCCAGCACAGACCCCCAAAAATGATGAAGGCAGTGGAAACATCTTCCTCACAAGGAAGGAAAAAGAGAAGCCTGAGAGGTGACCTCATTCATGTTGATAAAGCTGTGCAGGGTGAGTGCCCAGAGGCTGGAGCCAGGCTCTGCTGGGGGATGCCCAATGCCAGCACAAGGGGCAGTGGTGGAAGCTGAGGCAGAGGAAGTTCCGTGGAAACAGGAGGAATTTTTTTTTTCCCTGTGAGGGTGACAGAGGCCTGGAAGAGGCTGCCCAGGGGGGTTGTAGAGTCTCCCTCTCTGGAGATATTCAAGACCTTCCTGGATGTGCTCCTGTGTGACTTGTTCTAGGTGCTCCTGCTCTGGCAGGGAGGTTGGACTGGATGAGCTTTTGAGGTCCCTTCCAGCCCATGGCATTCTGTGATTCTGTGATTCAGGGCGGAGTAGAGGGGAAGGAGAACCTCTCTTGACCTACTCACCACAGCCCTTCTAATCAACCCCAGGATGCCATTGGCCTTCGTGGCCACAAGAGCACATTGCTGGCTCATGGTAACCTCCTATCCACCAGGACCCCCAGGTCCTTTTTCCCTTCACTGCTCTCCAGCAGGTCAGTCCCCAACCTATCCTGCTCCATGGAGTTGTTCTTTCTCAGGTGCAAGACTCTCCCCTTGCCCTTGTTGAACTTCATTCCATTTCTCCCAGTCCAACTCTCAGCCTGTCCAGGTTTAACATAAATATGAGGAAAATTTTTTTCCCATTGAGGGTGACAAAACACTGGACAGAGCACAACTCCAAGGGGGTTGTGGAGTCTCCCTCTCTGGAGATATTAAAAACCAGGATGCATTCCTGTGCTCTAGGTGCTCCTGCTCTGGCAGGGGGGTTGGACTGGATGAGCTTTTGAGGTCCCTTCCAGCCCCTAACATTCTGTGGGTCTGTGATTATTTCATATAAAAAGCATATCAGGGATACACTTCTCTGCAGAGTGTTTTATGAGCATTTATTATAGTTCACACAACACTGCAAATAATAATAAAACTCAGTGAACATTTTTAAGAGATAAAAGAGAAAGGCACCAAAAATATTTCTGGTTGGTGACATTTTTCCATTTATTCTCAACAAGAAATTTCAGGGAATGCATCTTTTAATATGGATCCCCAAACCCCTTCTTAAGTTAAGGGGTCAACAGCTACATGTAGTCTGTCATTACTGAATTTCTCTTCTTCTTCCATTAAATATTATGCAAGATTTAGCTTAATATGTTCATTAATATGAATAAAGCATCCTTAATACTGAAAGCATTTCCTAACATAGATCTGACCTGGTGCCCTCAGGGCCTGGACCTGTTGGAGAGGGTCCAGAAGAGGACCATGAGAATGATCAGGGGGTTGGAGCAGCTCTGCTACAAGGACAGGCTGAGGGAGCTGAAGGTGTTCAGCCTGGAGAAGAGAAGCCTCTGGGGAGACCTAATAGCAGCCTGCCAGTACCTGAAGGGGGCTACAGGAAGGCTGCAGAGAGACTGTTTGCAATGGCCTGCAGGGACAGGACCAGGGACAATGGCTTCAAACTAGAGAAGGGCAGATTTAGATTGGATGTTAGGAACAAGTTCTTTAGCCTGAGGGTGGTGGAACACTGGAACAGGTTGCCCAGGGAGGTGGTTGAGGCCCCAGCCCTAGAGGTATTCAAGGTGAGGCTCAAGGAGGCCCTGAGCAACCTGATCTAGTTGGGGATGTCCCTGCTGACTGCAGAGGGGGTCAGAATGGATGACCTTTGGAGGTCACAGTATAACTAAGGTTGGAAGAGACCTCGAGGATCATCGAGTCCAACCTATTAACACATACCCCATGACTAGACCATGGCACCAAGTGCCACATCCAATCTCTTCTGGCCTGGACCATTCTGTGATTCTGTGATCTGTACGTCACCCTGGCTTTTGGAAGAGATTCAAACCAGCTCCATCCCTCTTCTTACTAGACGCTGACCGATTCCTGCATGTCCAGCTGGGGATGGACACATTCTACTACCAAGGACAGTTCTATCAGAAGATGATCTTCTAAGTGTACACAGACTTTCATATTCAGAAAAGGCTGAGTGTTTAGGGGGTGTTCAGAACCCCAAATCACTAAGCAAAGAACTCTCTCAGTCCACAAGAGCTCAATGATACGGAATGAAGCTTTCTAAATACTCATGCTGAGCACATTCCCTTCTTGTTTCGCCATACAAACTCTTTTCTAGCTACCACAGAAGTGCTACTGCACTGTGAGTGCAAAGTGGTTGTAAATAGAAAGGATTCTTATGCAAAACTAAAGGTCAAGTAGGAGACTGTGACAACATCTCCATCAGGCAGTGGTCCCCACAAAGGGTTTGTGACTCCTTGAACCAAAATGCCAATTTTAAGAGCTGGACTCTTCATGCCCTAACTCCTCTGCTCTGTCTGGGAAATTCTGAAGATTTTTTTAGTACTAATCCTCACTAGCAGATGGTAGTAGCACTTTGTCAGAACATTATTTCATTTAAGTTAACAGTTTGGAATTTGAATGCCATGGCTCCACGACACGCTCCTCAAACCCCTCATCTGCTGCTGCCCACTGACTGCAAACCATTGTGAGAAGAGGCCTTTGAAAGAGCTGTATTAAAAACTGTGAAATCCAAAATGGTCAAGGGGAACCTGTGATGTGAACAGCAGCCAGCAACCCCAGCTCTACTGCCAAACTAATGCTAACAGCAAAACACCTTCTCACACTTACTGAAGCTGAATAGTTCTGGGCCCCTCAGTTTAAGAAGGACATCGAGACACTTGAAGGTGTCCAGAGAAGGGCAACAAGGCTGGGGAGAGCACAGCCCTGTGAGGAGAGGCTGAGGGAGCTGGGGTTGTTTAACCTGGAGAAGAGGAGGCTCAGGGGAGACCTCACTGCCCTCTACAACTACCTGAAAGGGTTGGTCTCTTCTCTCTAGCAACCAGCACCAGAACAAGAGGACACAGTCTCAAACTGTGCCAGGGGAAGTTTAGACTCCAGGTGAGGAGAAAGTTCTTCACAGAGAGAGTCATTGGTCATTGGAATGTGCTGCCCAGGGAGGTGGTGGAATCCAAATCCCTGGAGGTGTTCCAGAGGGGATTGGATGTGGCACTTGGTGCCATGGTCTAGTCATGAGGTCTGTGGTGATAGGTTGGACTCGATGATCTTTGAGGTCTCTTCCAACCTTGGTGATACTGTGAATCAGAGCACCAGAGCAGAGGTTTCAGTATCACTAAGGTTGGAAGAGACCTCAAAGATCATCGAGTCCAACCTGTCACCACAGACCCCATGACTAGAGTAGAGAGGACACTACTGCCCACTGCAGGCTTGAACTCACAACCTTCCCATTAAGGGTCTGATGCGCTACCAACTGAGCCACCTGAGGGGGTAGGAGAAGGTATCTACTCATTGCAGATGCTTGGAGCTTAGAGAGAAAGAAAACTGAAAATGCTTGCTCTAAAGAGAAGATTAAGCAGAATGAAGGGATGGGGTTTACAGAGATGACTTTCCAGATTCCAAAGCACCAACACCGACAATTTCAATGCTCCACCTGTTACTCCAAGCTCGTGGTACAAAACAATGCAAGGCCCTTGCTTGTAGAAAGTTAGCCTCTCTCCCCCTCACGTTCTAGATGGGAGTCTATAAACCTAATATTTTCTAAAAAGATTTGTAGTCCTTACTTGACACAACACAAAGGGACAATCACTTATAGCTTCAGGGACTTTTGGCAGCCTTAGAAGAATGTGGAGACTAATGCATCCTTTAAAACCCCAAAATGTTAAAAACTCCCTCACACCACTCTAAAGGACAGGATAATTTGTTTTAGTCCCAAATCCTGCAGAGGGTGATCTTCAGCAATACCATTTTCCAAATGCTATCATTATCTACCTTCCCCTGAAGAAATATTTACCTCTTCCTCCTCCCATTACATCATTCAGTCCAGTCATTAGAGGTCATTGATCTCAGACACTGAAAAACAAATTAAAGTCTATTATCCCCCAAGTCCTCATATATTTCATTCAGGAAATGCAAGTCAGTGGCTGTCCCAGTGGCTGTGCCACTGTGTCCAGTTCCTGGCCCTTCAGTTTAGGAAGTAGGTTGACTTGCTGGAGCGTGTCCAGATAAGGGCAACAAAGTTGGTGAGGGGCTTGGAACACAGCCCTATGAGGAGAGACTGAGGGAGCTGGGGTTGTTTAGCCTGGAGAAGAGGAGACTCAGGGGTGACCTTATTGCTCTCTACAACTACCTGAAGGGAGGTTGTAGATAGGCAGAGGTTGGTCTCTTCTCCCAGGCAACCAGCACCAGAATAAGAGGACACAGTCTCAGGCTGCACCAGAGGAGGTTTAGGCTGGAGGTTAGGAGAAAGTTTTACACAGAGAGAGTGATTGCCCATTGGAATGGGCTGCCTGGGGAGGTGGTGGAGTCACCATCACTGGAGGTGTTCAGGAGGAGACTTGATAGGGTGCTTGGTGCCATGGTTTAGTTGATTAGGTGGTGTTGGGTGATAGGTTGGACACGATGATCTTGAAGGTCTCTTCCAACCTGGTCTGGTCTATATCCTCCCACCTGTCTGGAGTACCACTGAATAGAGGTCTAACTTTTCATGCAAGCTATGTGGATGTTTAAGATGAGGAGAAAACTAGAGCCCTTCCTCTCACTCCATGAAAGATGTGGCAACCTTTGAATCCAGAGGCACTCTGCATTATTTTTCCCTTTCCTTCCTTCCTAAATTAGGTCAAAAGTCAATGGAGCAGAAGCTGTGGCTGTGTGCATTCCTCCCTCCCACTCAGCCACAGACGCTGAGCTTATATGGAGGCACAGTACAGAGCAGCAATAAACACAGAGGGGTGAAGGAAGGATAAAAACATAAACACAATAAAAACCCCAAACTCAAAGACAGAGGAAGCAAAGGAAGATGATTTAATCAGAAGGATAATGCTAAGGCAGAGGAAGGTACAATCATGCTCAGAGTTATCCTGGGAGCAGAGGAGTGGAAGATCAGTGCTCATTGTTCCTATCTGGGTACCAGAGTACCAGGCAATGCAAGGATCAAATGGATCTCGTTTCCCTGTAAAGTAGCCAGGTATTATTTTCAGCTGAAGGGAAAACAGTAAGATCTGCCACACAAATCAAATGCTTTACAGTAAAGCTAGAGGAGGAGGAGGAGAAGTGATTTATTTTCTAATCTATATTTTAAGGGTGTGTGTAAGATTATTATCTTCTGGATGTATTGTTCTCAAAACATCATCTGCATTGAATTATTATTCTTTTCAGTAACTTTTGAACTATTCCAGTGCCTCACTCCTTTGGACTTCCCAACTTTCCTCATATGCACACATATGTATCTGCTCTATATGGCCTGCTCCAAGTGTCTAAAGCCCAGGACTCCAACACACATCAATATAATGTTCCCTGATATTCCCTGGGAGCATCCTGGACTCTAACAAAACAGGTCTGGCTGATTCCCTGAAGTATCCTGGACTCTTACAAAGCAGGCCTGGCCATCACCCAGGGTAGCCCACTCCAAAGGTTTCCTGTATCCCTTCATCACCCAGCTAACTCCCACCACTGCTAAGCAGAACCCTTCACCGCCTTCCAAACCGCCAGCACAGAAGCCTTCCCCGTCAGAAGCCTTCCCTGCTAGAAGTGTTTCTAAAGCGCTGCTGCTCCCAGAGCATCTCTCCTGCAGCCAACCCTGCAGTGAGGCTTTGATTCTTGCCAACTCATGCTGTTTTTCACTTGTGAGTTCCTATTCTCACTGGGATGATGACACCAAGAAGAGCCACTGAGAATTCCCTGGCTGGCTTATACATTAGATATGGGACAGCCTTTTCTCCTAATCATTCCCCTCAGCTATTTGATCTGACACAGCCTGGATGATCTACTCTGCCCTGGTGAGACCGCATCTTGAGTACTGCACTCAGAACCTGGGGCTGTTTAATCTGGAGAAGAGAAGACTGAGAGGAGATTTAATAAATGTCTATCAATATCTGAGGGCTGGGGGTCAGGAGAGAGGGCACAGGCCCTGCTTGCTTGTGCCCTGTGACAGGACAAGGAGCAATGGATGCAAGCTGCAGCACAGGAGGTTCCACCTCAACACAAGGGGGAAATTCTTCACTGTGAGGGTCCCAGAGCACTGGAGCAGGCTGCCCAGAGAGGTTGTGGAGTCTCCTTCTCTGGAGCCTTTCAAGGCCTGTCTGGATGTGTTCTTGTGTGACCTGAGTTTGTATGGTCATGCTATGGCAGGAGGGTTGGACTCAATGATCTCTTTGGGTCCCCCCCAACCCCTGACATCCTGTGAGCTGTGATCTTTGCAGCAGGGGCACAAATCTGGCAGACAGGCCAGATTACTAGGAAGTAATCCAACTCCACACCAAGAAAACTGCTCCAATGAGTTGGAAAACAACTTCTCCAGAGTGTTTCAATGATATTTCAATAACGTTCTAGAAACTGCAAGGCTGGCTAATGAGGCTGCAGATGCTTTTGGAATCACTGATTATATTTAAATATCTCTTTTAAACAAAGTAGGGCATTTTTTTTTTAACAGATATTGTTCCACTTTCCCAAAAAGGGCTCTTTACTTTGGACCTAGGCTTCTCACAAAACTGCACTGTGAAACATTTGTTCAAACCAGAGAGCCAGGAGGGTATGCATCTCTACAAAAATACACAATACAGAATTAACCAGGTTGGAAAAAGACTTTGACAACATGAAGTCCAACCTATCACCCAACACCTGGGGGTACTGGTTGACAGTAGGCTGAACATGAGCCTGCAGTGTGCCCAGGGGGCCAAGAAGGCCAAGGGCATCGTGCCCTGCATCAGGAACAGTGTGGCCAGCAGGAGCACAGAGGTCATTCTGCCCTGTGCTTAACACTGGTCAGGCCACACCTTGAGTCCTGTGTCCAGTTCTGGGCTCCTAGGTTTAAGAAGGACATTGAGACACTTGAACGTGTCCAGAGAAGGACAACAAAGCTGGGGAGGGGTCTGGAGCACAGCCCTGTGAGGAGAGGCTGAGGGAGCTGGGGTCGCTTAGCCTGGAGAAGAGGAGGCTCAGGGGAGACCTTCTTGCTCTCTCCAACTACCTGAAGGGAGGTTGTAGCCAGGTGGGGGTTGGTCTCATCTCCCAGGCAACCAGCACCAGAGCAAGAGGACACAGTCTCAAGCTGTTCCAGGGGATGTTTGGGCTGGATGTTAGGAAGAAATTCTTCCCAGAAAGAGAGCTTGGCCATTGGAATGTGCTGCCCAGGGAGGTGGTGGAGTCACCAACACTGGAGGTGTTTAGGAAGAGCCTGGATGAGGCACTTGGTGCCATGGTGTTGGGTGGTGGGTTGGACTTGATGATCTCTGAGGCCTTTTCCAACCTGGTCTGGTCTATTCTATTCTATTCTATTCTATTCTATTCTATTCCATTCCATTCCATTCCATTCCATTCCATTCCATTCTATTCTATTCTATTCTATTCTATTCTATTCTATTCTATTCTATTCTATTCTATTCTACTCTACGTTCCTGCTCTGGCAGGGGGGTTGGACCCAAAGCTCTCCAGAGGTCCCTCCCAACCCCTAACATCATCTTATCCTGTGTTTGCCACACCATACCTGCCAGGACATCCCTGCAGCCATACCTCTGTGCTTTCATTCTTCTGCATCAGAGTGATCATTCACAAACATGAATGAATTTGTCTCTCAAAGGATGCCACAGGATTTGCAACTTTGCCTCCTGTTGTGCAAACTGCCTGAGCTGCAGAGAGATCCAAGCCCTCTTTTTTCATTTTTTACTTAAGTGGGGGGTGCCATTTCATGTTTTGCATTCACATTACAACTTCCTGCCTCGAAGGAAAAAGCCTCCCCAACCTCTGTGTTGTCACTTAAGGTGAAAACTGTTGTCATCCCCAACTTAAGGAACAATCCAGCTAAATATTTGCAAAAAGCATAATCCCTCTGATTACTAAAAGCCACATGTTTATACATTGCATGCATTAACACAGAGCCCAGTGCTTGTTATTAACCTATAGCATGGAACTGGAACTTCAAGTAGTGCCTGAGCAGTGCATTATATATTAGTGGATAGCCTGCAAAACTGCTTGGGTCTTAACAGTTCCAAAAGGGAGAGCTGAAGAAGGACTAAGCCTTAAGCATGATGTCAAGTAGTGATAGGAGGGGGGTGGGGGGGAGGGCAAAACTGGAAGTGGGTAGATTGAGATTGGATGTTAGTAAGAAGTTGTTGCCCATGAGGGTGGTGAGAGACTGGCACAGGTTGCCCAGGGAGGTGGTGGCAGCCTCATGCCTAGAGGTTTTTGCAGCCAGGCTGGATGTGGCTGTGAGCAACCTGCTGTAGTGTGAGGTGTCCCTGCCCATGGCAGGGGGTTGGAACTGCATGGTCCTTGAGGTCCCTTCCAACTCTGACAATGCTATGATTCTGTGATAATCAATTTTTGAAGGTATGCATCAAAAGAGGTCAAATAAATGGAATTCCAGAGGAATAAAGAGCAGCTTTATCTGTCCAAATGGTATGCTTAGTTTTATTCTTCCTGGGCAGAAAGGGATATATATTTAAGGATACCGAACACAGCGACCACCACAACGTGGCATGAACTTAGCATACAAGGACATGACAAAGCAAGAAGAGTGAAATGGAGACATCTGCACATTTTAATACAACCAGTCACAGCTACCACCTTCCACTTGCCATTTAACACCACCTGCACCATGCCCTGGCTGTACACTGACAGTACTCTGCAGTACTGCCTTTGATATCTTCTTTTCCTTTCCTCCTTGCATTTTCACTCATTTTCTTTTTCAATTCCCTCTTGAGCAGAGCTTGTCAGATAAACCTAGCATAACTCTCTGGAAACTTTTTTCCCTTTTATCTTTTTTTCCCACCCTCCTCCCTCATCACTGCAGAACTAATGTATGCAACGGAGATGTACCTTAGCTCTCCCCCTGCACTTACAAATCCATCAGTTTACAGCTGACTGGAACTGCAGCATGTCTCTCTCCCACCTCACTCCACTGTAACTTTAATGCTTCCCAGGAAGCATTATTATAAGATTCAAATTGGATGCTAGGAAGAAGTTGTTCCCCATGAGGGTGGTGAGAGACTGGCACAGGTTGCCCAGGGAGGTGGGGGAAGCCTTACGCCTGGAGGTTTTTGCAGCCAGGCTGGATGTGGCTGTGAGCAACCTGCTGTAGTGTGAGGTGTCCCTGCCCATGGCAGGGGGGTTGGAACTGGCTGATCCTTGAGGTCCCTTCCAACCCTGACAATTCTGTGATTCTATGACCTGAAGTCAACATTTAGCAACACACCAAGCTATCATGCATTGTAATATCCTTGCATCATTTCAGAGTTTGATTATTTTCTCACCTGTGCTCAAAATACAGGCCGTTGGGTGAATACTGGGTGAATACTATTTCCTTTTCCTATCCATCACTCTTAAGTGCAAAGAGCACCAGCAACTGCCTATGTCTAGTAAGTGTTTTAATCACTGAAAATATAAAACACAAACTAATTGTTGAGACCCTGGGAATGAGAAGAGTTTTACCATGCAGTCATATGTTACCCAGTTAATTAGGCAAATTAACTGGAAACTGATTGCCAAGTTGAACTAGTGTTTCACATAAGCTATTTAGAAAATCATTGTTAGTGTGCTGGGAAAAAGGAAAGAAAAACCCAACCCCAAGCAATGGAGTAGCAGTGACAGAGTAAGAATACAAACCCAAGCCCAAGTAATGGAGTAGCAGTGACAGAGTAAGAATACAAACCCAAGTCCAAGCAATGGAGTAGCAGTGACGACAGAGTAAGAATACAAACCCAAGCCCAAGCAATGGAGTAGCAGTGACAGAGTAAGAATACAAACCCAAGCCCAAGCAATGGAGTAGCAGTGACAGAGTAAGAATACAAACCCAAGCCCAAGTAATGGAGTAGCAGTGACAGAGTAAGAATACAAACCCAAGCCCAAGCAATGGAGTAGCAGTGACAGAGTAAGAATACAAACCCAAGTCCAAGCAATGGAGTAGCAGTGACAACAGAGTAAGAATACAAACCCAAGCCCAAGCAATGGAGTAGCAGTGACAGAGTAAGAATACAAACCCAAGTCCAAGCAATGGAGTAGCAGTGACAGAGTAAGAATATAAACCCAAGTCCAAGCAATGGAGTAGCAGTGACAGAGTAAGAATATAAACCCAAGTCCAAGCAATGGAGTAGCAGTGACAGAGTAAGAATATAAACCCAAGTCCAAGCAATGGAGTAGCAGTGACGACAGAGTAAGAATACAAACCCAAGCCCAAGCAATGGAGTAGCAGTGACAGAGTAAGAATACAAACCCAAGCCCAAGCAATGGAGTAGCAGTGACAGAGTAAGAATACAAAGCTCAAAAGGCAAAGCCTCCCATAAATTTCATTGAAAGCAGACTGTCGTGGCAGATTATAGATAGCTATATATCAAACAGAAGAGAATTATGTAACTTCAAGTCTGTATCTAGGGAGTAACCTAATGGCTTACAAAAGTCATCTCCTGCCAATACCACTTGCTTTACAGGGCCAGGGAGTGGAAGAGAACCATACTTAATGCCTTTGTTCATTAAGTTAAATGAACCTTAGTTGGTAGGTTTATGCAGTCGCAGTCTTACAGGACTTTTCTCCAGTGTGTTTTTTCAGAGCTGGCATTGTGAGAATAAAGGCTCTGTGCATCCATAAGTTGTCATCTGAAAGCACCCAGCAGCACAGTGATTGCCATGTCCGTCATTTGTTAGGACACCACTTGGAAATGAATGGCTGGGTGGTGGTTTGTTTTTTTTTTTTTTTCCCTTTGTCTTTATCAAGGACAAAGAACTTGAAATAACTCTAAGAATTATTTAAGAACATGCACTGACTACACCTGCTGCAGTCAGCAATCCATGAGCTCAGTTGAAAATTTTCTGAAGTCAGCTAAGCAACCCACACCCAGATTATGACAGACTCTGGATAATCAGTAAGAAACACTCCAGAAAGCAGTGACACCTAATGGCAAACATGCCTTTGGAGGACAGCAAGCTGTAATCTATGGCACGCAAAATTAGCCCTTTCAGCTGCAGAGTAACTGCACCAAAACACATCAGAGGGATGGAAATACTACTCTAAGCACCTGGGAGAGAGCTGAAGATAAGGCACACGCAGAAACATGGAGCACGTCATGCACACTGTGCACTGAAGTAGAATGTGCTTCCTAGCAGAACCTACTGGCTGCTAAGCCACAGCAGGCTGCATTCCAGGCCTTCCTTTGTAGCTGTGTTTAAAGTAACTGAGTAACCTTGCACGTTCTAGAGCAGGGCAGAGACCTGAAGGCTCCTCTGGCACATGGAGATTTACTTGGTTTTAATAGATCTGTATCACTTCCTTATCCTCTGCTTTACAATCACACACACTGCATACCTTCTAATGAGGCTTTAGCAACAGCACAGCTAATTAAATTCCTATTACCAGTGCACAACACAGTACAAGCCAAGCCACATTGTAGTACACCAGCTTACAAGAAGAAATGTAGACATCTGTTCCACCAAGCTAGGAGACTCCCTTTCACTTACCAAATAAACAAATAAATTACATTTTAAGGGCACTACCAATATCAACAAAAGAAGTAAGCAACAGACCCCACGTTGGAATTGCCCTGACATTGTTATTACCCATGGTACAAAAGAGCTTAGAAGTATGAGGTTGAAAGTATGAGCCAAAAATCAGGACTCAGCAATGCTGGGAACTTGCCTAACATGGAATGCAGCAGTCCTGCTTGGAAAACTAAAAACTGAGAGGAGTAAGGGAAGAAAGGTTCTAAATTCCTCCCCCGGTGGGGGATGGGGTGGGGGAGGAGAGAATAAACTAAACCAAAAAGTGCATATATATATATATATATATCTATATATCTTTATCTATATGTATATCTTTATCTATATGTGTATCTCCATGTATATCGTCTATATCTAACTATATATATACAAAAAGCATATGTGTACCTATAAACATACCTATATTTTATATGCATATTTATGTACATACATATATATCTCTAAAGCAAAGGTACAGCTGTAAGAGCACATAACTACATTTTGTCTGTCTTTCTGAATTTGCCATTGAAAGTAAGAAAGCTAAGGGCTGTGCACAACTTCACTAGAGATGACTGAAGCCACTGATAAACATAAAAAACACCCAGCTTGAAGTAATCAGGGTGTCTGAGCTATGGCTGCAGACTGCTGCAATGAATTAGCCTTGAAAGATACTTCACTGTATTTTTCTAGCATACTATGTGACTGCTGCACCTAATGCACACCTTTCCATAGGTGTGCACATAGGAACAAGAGAAAATCCATACACACACAGAGCGCTGCATTACCAGGCACATGACAAGAGGAGTAAAAACCACCACAAAGTACAAAATACAGAAGTGTGAGACCATCAGCTGCAGAAG
The DNA here is from genome assembly GCF_026170545.1 of Melanerpes formicivorus. NCBI lineage: Eukaryota > Metazoa > Chordata > Aves > Piciformes > Picidae > Melanerpes > Melanerpes formicivorus. The sequence goes on along the minus strand of NW_027142356.1, from coordinate 1,704,735 downwards.
ACACAAAGCACACACAAATTGTGCAGTTGACAAGGAATGCCACCTAATCCCTGCTTAATTAAAGCACTGTTCTAAACTCCTGTTTAGGGAGTGAGGAGTGTGGGACGACTGATGTATGAAGAAAATATCAGGCAGCGTGGCTAATCTCAAAGACTTTGGAGCTTTCAAGCTACATAAATCAGAGCGACTTTTTGAATAGCCTCATAAAACACAAAATCATTCTCATTCCACTCACGGCTTTCAGATTCTTCCTACAGCATACAGATCATTAGGAAACTTCTAAGCAATCAAGTAATGTGGGGCTGATGAAATTACTCAATCAATGCATGGGCTGAGAGGAGCAGCATCACACAGAACTACACAGTTTTGACATGGTAACCCTGCACCTTTTTATATCTATGCGTGTGTGTATATCTACATGTACGTAAGGAAAACTACAGTGGAGTTGATTCATTTCATCATTTTCACAAGACTGCTTAATGCAGCCTTTCTGAACTGCCAGTTCCTATTTCTAATAGCAGCAGAAAGATACGGACCGAAAGTAGCCCTAGCAATGCAGAAAATATGATTGGGTAAAACATTGATTTTCAAACGTGTGCATGTGCACACAGACCTGCTCCAACGATCAAAAGCAGCAGCTGTAAGAAGTATGACAGAAAGCATCCCCCAGATAAATACCAGGCACCACACTCCCCCTGGCATCGCCAAGTCGTTAATCTCTACTCACTACATCGTAACAGGTTTTCGGTCGTTGTGCAAGAGATGGCTGGCAACACACTTCCATACAGCACGCAGCCCTTTACAGGGGACACATCAAACAGGCAGGCAAGCCAGACTTAGAGCATTATACTGCCAAAGTGTGTGCTAGCAGGAAAAGGGGATGCACAGGTAAGGTGTTGGTTCTTACGACCATCTTCCCCCACCCCCCAAACATGGGGAGATATTTCCCACTTTAATATCTCAGAGAGATAGGGAAAAAAGGATAATGCATTTCTTTTGTTTGTTGCTTAAAGCATCAGTGCTACCACTGGTAGATTTTTTTTTTTACCCTTGAGCTGAGTGTTTGTTTTTTTTTTTCTTTTGGCTTTATGAATTCTTCTGTAGTTGAAAGATGTTCATAGAGTACCCTGCTACGGCTTTTGCTAACTCATATAATAAATGCAGCTTATTACTTATGGTAAATATTTTATACCCAAGTACAAGTGGCTGAACATCCAGGTCACCAAACAAGAGCACTGTTACTAGGGGCCAAATTTTCATTTGCAGGCTGTACAAGTTGGAACATTTAGCTGCCTACTCATTTAGTGTTAAAACAGTTCTAATTTCAGGTCATTAATTTTCAGCATACTCATTTTAGTCGATTTAAAGCCCTCAGCAACAATTATCAGTTTGCCATTTTCATAGCAACATAAACCAGTCTATAAAAAGAGATAATCCCCTTGTCAACTGTACTAATTGCCTCTCCAGACAAATTAATTGTAAGGAGCAACTACTTTGGTATCATTTTGCTTTCAATAAGGATTTACTGTGTTGATGCATCTGATCACTAACAGCATTATAAAACACATTAGTGTCAAAATGCGTTGCACTCATCAGATACAAACAAGTGAAACACCACAAAACTGTCATTAACAGACAGAAAAGCTGTTGCCTCCCTTGATGCTGGTGCAAAGGCATACAGCTCACCAGGCAACGCTGCTTTAGTCAGGAGGATGTCAGGCAGAGGACTGCGAAGAAATTCCTCACCTGCTACACAGTCAAAATTTCCCCCTAAATAAGATCTGATCTGTTTGTTACAAGCTCCCAACAAATCCTAAAGACGTAACCGTCTCGTAGAGTTGCTTTAACCAGTCTGCAGCCGGCGGAAAAAAGAAAAAAGAAAGAAAGAAAAGGGAGAAAAAGTCCTTCTCTCTTTAAAAGGAGGGCATTAAAGCTCTGCCTCCCCCGTGCAATATTTGATGCTCCCGTCGCACACAGCTCCAAGGGCTGACCCCGATAAAGTTGCGGTACCCAAGGGGAGCAGCAGCCCCGGGGCTCGGGGGTGGGGAGGCTCACACGAAGGGCTCGTTCGTCTCTGCCCAGACCTCGGTGTCCTACAGGAAAGCTCCTGACGGCCGGGCTTTCCACACGCTCTTCCCGCTCCCCCTTCCACAGAAACCCGCCATGGATCCCCACGACAGGCACCGGCAGACATATTTATAAAGCCAGCCACAGGGAGGGAGGCAGCTGCCCCACGGCCGGAGCCAGCACCACACCGCGGACCTCCCTAAAACCCCGGCGGGACCCTGCCCCCGAATGCACCCTCCCCGAGCCAGAGCGACGCCGGCCGGCCGCCCCCGCGCTTCCAGGCCCCCTCTCTGCCTGCGTGCTGGGCCTGCAGATGGGCAAACGGCCGCGGGGGAAGCGCCCTCCTCTCCTCCCCTTCGCCTCTCCCCTCCCCGCGCACCTCCGGCCGGCGCAGGGGGAGCCCCGGACCGCGCTCGCCAGTGGCGGACACAAAACGCTGCTCGGCGGCAGGGCTCAGCGCTTCCCAGGGATGCGCCCGGTGCCGGAGAGGGCTGCCGGGCCGGGGATGGCTCCCGAGAGCGGGGAGAGAGCGGAGCCGGGCGGCCAAGGGGAAGCCCGGCGCCTTCCCTCCGCCTGGGAGTGCGGGCAGCGCCGTGCCTGGGCAGCGCCGAGCCCCGGCATCACCCGAGCTGCCCGACCGCGGTCGGGAGGGGGGGGCCCCGCCGCCGCTGCCAGCTGCTCCCTCCTCCATCCGCCCTGCACCCGCCGGCAGCGGGGGAGGCCGCTACCCTTTGCAGGGCGCCGCGGCCCCGGGAGACGCTCGGCCGGCGGGCAGAGGGGCCGGGGGCACGGCGGCGGCCGGTGCCCCCCTCTTCCCCCCCCGCCCCTGTGGCCGCTCGCCCGCGGGAAGAGAAGCGCTCACGTTGCCAAACCACCTGTTCCGCCGCGGGAGAGGAAGGCGGGATGGGGTGCGGGGTTCGGAGGAAGGAAAAGGAAGGGGCTTTGCGTGGCTGTCACGGTGGTGCGGGAAATACGGAGAGGCTCGGGGTCTCCCCAGCCCGCGGGCGAGTCGGGGCAGGGAGAAGGCAGGCTGGAGCTGAGGGGCTACGGGGAAAGACCAGAGAAGCGCCCGAGCCCTGCGCCCCCCACCAGATTATCATCAGCTTGAAACCTCAAGGTCTAAAGCACGCATACACCCCGTCGGCAAGAAACCTTTACACACAGCGGTAAGGGGAAAGGAGGACGCTTAACAGCCTGGTGGAAAGCAATTGTAAGAGGGGAACAAACAAACAAAATAACCCCAACAAACGAATAAGGCAAAAAGACAGCGGGGGCTGCGGGGGGAGGGAGGGAAGCCTGCCAAGAGAAAGAAGGTTGCAAAGGAGAGCTGGAAAAGTGTCCAGCAGCACCAGCAGACGCAGCACCCCCTTACCGATATGAATGATTGAATCCGCAATTGCCGCTTTCCAGGTTCGAGTCCAACAGACGGACACGACCAGGATGAGGGAGAAAACTTCCATCTCCTCCGGAGGTCCAGGCTTTATAACAACAGATCTCTTCGCCAAACGGTGCCACCGCGGAGGATAGCGCGGCGGAGGAAACCCAAGAGTTTGAGGTGCCGCCGGAGAGCCGTGTAAATCCCGGGGGCTGGCGAGCAGCCGCGGCTGGGCAGGCGGCGAGCCCGGGGCTCGGAGCGCCTCTCTTCTCGGCGAAACCCCGCGTCACTTCGGGGGGCTCCTGGGCAGCACCAGAGTTGCTGGGAGCGCCGGCAGCAAATCCATCCAGCCCGGGCGCCGCCACGGGCAGCAGACGCCTCTGCTGGTCAGACCATCCCCATCCTTCCGCCGGGTCCAGGGATCCGCTCGGTCCCGGCTGCTGCACAGCAACTTCCAACCCACACCACGCACACGCTCTCACACACACACGCACGCAGACACGCACACACAAGCACACACACACAAACCCTCTTGGCCAGAGAAGCCCCAGGAGCCCGCAGCAAATAGCTCGCCTTCAGCGAGGGGGGAGGAGCGGGCAACCGGGAGAACAGGCGATCCCTCTTCCAGCAACCAGATTCCTGCAGGAAAAGCCTCCCCGGAGGCCAAAACCAAAAGTGAACTTCAAGGTAATGCAGATAGTAATGCAGAGATTTCCCCCCCACCCTTCGCTTGGGAAAAAAAAAATGCTTCCCACAACTGGAGATCTGCAAATCAAGCCCAGCGTGCTGGCTCTGTCGCGCAAGGTACTGGTTGGACAGAGCAGGAGCGAGAGGAGGAGTACCCGGAGCAAGGAAAGCAGAGGAAAGCAGATGATGGTCTGCAGGTTGCTTTTGGAGCTTGCTTTGCTGGTGGGATGCAGAGAGAGCTGGCAGCTCCGGCACCAGCCAGAACGTTGCCTAGAAATGGATCACCTAGGAGAAGGAAAGAGAGCGAGAGATAAGTGCTATCAGCCAGAGAGGGAGAAACAGAGACCGAGCGAGACCGCTTCTCTCTAATAACCGCCTCCTCCCCCTATCTGCAATACAAGGGAGAAGCAAAACAGAGCTCTCATCTCCCTTGAAATCTTCATCTGGGACTAAGGAAGAGACCTAGACAGGAGTGGATACAACCTAAAAATATATTAGGGGGACGGAAAGAGGGGAGCAGGAGTGTAGAAAATATTTTGGAAGTGTTATGCTTAGCATAAACAAACAAACAAAACCCCAAACCAGATAACCAAACCAAACCCCCAGACATGCCCCATTTCTTTAACCTTGTAACTTTACTGCAAGTATCAAGTTCAAAGCTAGATGAGCACTTTTGCTTCTCGATCTTTGATAACTGAGTCAGGGACATTGCCTGAAGGGGAAAAAAAAGAAGAAGAAAAAAAAAATAAGGAAAAAGAAAAAAAAAATCAGGGACACCTGGCCTCAAGGGGAAGATGGAGACCTGAAAATCTATTAATATGACTTTAATTATCTGTGCTCTTGATGGAATTCTCACAATTCTTTCAAGCAATGAACTGGCTTCTTTTCTTCCCCTCTCTCTAGGTAGTGTAGAAATTTCTGTGGTAAAGCATTTAGAACACACTTTTCATGCTCAGGCTACTACTGCTCATTAACCAATTAATCCTCATACTTCTCATGCTGTAATTAAATACATTATCCCTTTTACACAGACAGTGAACTGTGCAGAGAGGTTATCTTCCTATAAACTAATCTAAATCCCCATTTATGTCTTATTAGACTTACTTCTTTGTAGCAACACTAGAGACATGATGCAAGAGTCAAATTGCTCCAACACAGTGGTAAGATCCTAAACTCACATAGGCCATTGAGAAAAATTGGTGGTAGTCCTCTTAGAAGCCTAAGCAAAATCAATCAACCCCTTTTCTTTAGGAAGAGCTTTCTCTGAAGGCCTCTCCTTGGTTATAGCACTTGAATTAAGTTCATCATACCTGACTTGCATGTTTCTTCTGGCTTGCCTCTCTGATTTCAGTCACTGGACTGGTTAGCAAACACTTGTATACCTACAAAATGCAAGGATTTAGTTTGAGGAAGAAATAAGATTTTTAGTAGATAAACTAAATCAATATTAATGAGCAAGATAAGTGAAACTATTAAAACCTCAACAACAAGTTCTGGTTTGCTTAGGTCCATGTTGGCAGGTGAGTACTGCCCTAAAATTAGTAGCATGCAAAAGGCTTCAAGCCACATCCAAAGTTCAAGGCAGGACTAATCCTTTCTGTGGCTAGAATGGGCTTGGTTTCTTCTACAAGCTGTAGCAGATCATATCTAAAATCATAGAATTATAGAATCACAGAACTGTCAAGGTTGGAACGACCTCAAGGATCATCTAGTTCCAAAGCCCCTGCCATGGGCTTCCACCACCTCTTTGGGCAACCTGTACCAGTGCCTCACCAGCCTTATGGTGGCTGTAAGATAGATTTTAAGAGCCAGAAGGTATGCAACAAAATCAAAACACTGAGCAGCATGAAACAAATGCCTCACAAATTCAGCTAGAGGGAGGGGATTCTCCCCCTCTACTCCACTCTGCTGAGACCACAGCTGGAGCACTGCGTCCACTTCTGGAGCCTCTATTACAGGAAGGACCTGGAGGTGCTGGAAGGTGTCCAGAGAAGGGCCACGAGGATGAGCAGAGGGCTGGAGCTGCTCTGCAATGAGGACAGACTGAGAGAGTTGGGGTTGTTCAGCCTGGAGAAGAGAAGGCTCTGAGCAGATCTTCTTGTGGCCTTCCAGTATCTGAAGAGGGCTACAAGAAAGCTGGGGAAGGACTTCTTAGGGTGTCAGCACTGGGGAAAATGGAGCAAAACTAGAAATGGGTAGATTAGGTGTTAGGAAGAAGTTGTTCCCCATGAGGGTGGTGAGAGCCTGGCACAGGTTGCCCAGGGAGGTGGTGGCAGCCTCCTGCCTGGAGGTTTTTGCAGCCAGGCTGGATGTGGCTGTGAGCAACCTGCTGTAGTGTGAGGTGTCCCTGTCCATGGCATGGGGTTGGAACTGAATAATCCTTGAAGTCCCTTCCAACCCTGACAATTCTATGACTCTATGTCAGTCACATGCTACATTTGCTCATATCCATTATGTAAGTCACAGGTCTGTTAGTGATGAGAAGAATGAGTTGAAAAGTTGGCTTTTCTATAAGTGAGAGTTTATGCATAGTACCAGGGAGTGTAATGGACATTCATTTCAGAAGGAGTACTTTCTGATTCATCTGAGAAACTTTTGGAGCTGCTTGAGCCATTCTTCACAAAAGAACAAAGTTCACAAGAATTGTTAATTAACGTCTGAGGGGGGCACAACAGGCAGAGGAGGAAGTGTTGTGAAAACCTTTGGAAGTATCACAGCTTTTAAATCCTCAATTCAGGTAATACTAACACTTTTGAGATCTTATCTGGAGGCTGCTGACTCTTTAAAGCATCCAGTACCCTGAACTGGCCATACCAAATGAAAATGTTTGCTTGAGACAGGACAGGAGGAGCAGCCAAGAACTTGTAACTCACAAACACCCTCTAACTAATTAAAAGCCCAACTACTTTTGAAGTGTAGCTGTGAATAATGATTCTGATGGTCAAGAATATTACCTGACAATTGGACTGCAATACATTTCAAGAGTAAGTTCAAATAAACATTAAATCATGAACACGTTGTTGACTCAATATTGCGTCCTCCACAGAAGTAAAAGCATTTGCACTTCCTCACTTCCATTCTCTTCAGTTCTTACTCATTAAAATAAAAAAACTGAGGCCACCCATGTAAACAGACTGAAAAAATCTTAGGCCACGTGTGGTGGGTTGAAGTTTCCCCCCCAGCATTAACTTAGCCAGAGCAGTTCAGTTAGAAGCAAATGAAGCTGTGTTTACAAGCAAGAACTACACTCTGCAATGGAATGCAATGAAGATGTACAAAATATACAGGAGTTACAATATGATACAGAGGTTGACAAGTAATAAACAGCACAAGGATCACCTGGCCAAGGACCAGGGGAAGCTACTAGCTTCTCTCTCCCTGCCTCTCTCCTTAACCCCCTGTACAAAAGGGACAAGAGAAAGGAGCAGGGAAGTTAGACTTAGCCAAGGCCAGCCAAAGCAGGCAGATTATCTCTCCCAAGCCAAGCAAACCAGCCAGAGATCAGAAGAAAAGAGAAAAGGGAAGAATTGTTCTGGTACAGCTCCTCTCATTCCAGATATTTACCCACTGAATTTGTTTAGAATAATCTTTTCTTTTCCTTTTTATAGCCAATAGTGATTTATTTATGTCCCTCTACTTTTGTGCTCAAAATTTGTAACTAAATTTTAAAGGCATAGCCTAAAACCACCACAGCTATGGTAGTTCAAGATATGGGAATAAAGTGCTGAAAAGTAGCAATGGTTTCTTCTGTTCAGTGTATGGTGAGCATCAGCAGAGCTGAAGTTAGGAAAAAGAAGAAAAACATAAAAAAGGACTAATAATCAGCCTTGGGCAAATGCAGGCCTCTAACAAGCCATGGACACCATTCTCAGGACTTCTTTTTGCTTCCTCAGGCACTTTGGAAACTCCAGTCCCGCAGGTTTCAGCCATGCTGCTCTTTTTTTGTGTTACAGTTTGAAGGGCCTAGTCCCTGACTGCAAAGACTGAGAGTAAATGACCATTGGATGTAAAAGGAAAATAATTATAAGGTCTATAGAATTCATTGGGTTGCAAATAGGATATAGAGCAGAGGCAGAAACAGTTCTTGCTCTATTTCCTTCTTCTGTCACTTCTGATTGCAACTTTTCTCTCTCTTTCCAGTGGCCTTGCCAGGGGATCTCTGTTTTGACTCCTGTGTGAGGTAGCAGGAAGGAGGGAGGGAGTGAGGGAGGAGCTGAACAGTCCTCCTGGATCCATCCAGGGGGGTCTGAGGAGTTTCTGTGTTGTTTATGAATGGTAAATATCTCTCTATTGTCCATCCATTGGATATTGTGTACATACTCATTGCATATCATATTTCTACAGTTTAGTTTGCTTGTGAATAGAGCTTCATTGGCTTCCATCCCACACTGAGCTGGTCTGGAGATTTATTTTGGGGGGTAGATCACCAAATTAGTTGGGGGGTGATTTCAACCCACCACAGTACATTACAATTTCTCTTCCCAAACAGCCTTGTGTTACACCAGCATCACTTCAGCTCCAACACTAACACTCTCAGGGCACATACCACCATGGGCAACCAGTGCTTCTAATGGGGGATGTTTCTTTCTTCTTTCTAGTAGTCAAACTAAAATGCAGATAATGGTTGATGCACTTTATGTTTCCACTCATCATCTATTACAGTGTTGTGCATCAATGTAGCCTCTCAAGAAGCAGCCAAAAAAGGATATTCTTGCAAAAAAACAAATATAATGGGGAAGGGGGGGGGAAGTGTCAACACAATGTTTATTTCCTCACAAGGGCAGAAAGATGGCTACATACCAAATCACAGAATCACAGAAACATTCAGGTTGGGACAGACCCTCAGGACCACCAAGCTCAACCATTAACCCTACCCTGCAAGGGTCACCCCTAAATCACATCCCCAGGCACCACATCCAAACCACCTTTAAACACATGCAGGTTCGGTGACTCCACCACCTCCTTGGGCAGCCTACAGGAGTCTCACATACCTTTTACTCCTCTAAAGCCCTCATTTTGACAATGCTATGCCCCTATTCCCATCTGATTTGCCATATAAACAGAGCTGACCATGCAGAGGTCAACTTTTGAATTTTTAGAATTCTAAATCTCAGGTATTTGAAGGGATAAAACAGTCTCACAACCTTCAGTGTTGGGAGATAAACAAGATAAATAAGCCCTGCTTGCTGTGCAATTTGAGACCTACCATATTTCCCATTCCCAGGCATGAGCATTAAAAATGCCTTTCTGCACATCAGAATGTGATATTTACCATTCAAAAGTATTGCTTCAGTTCACAAAAAGGTGAGATGAGAGGAAATCAGGTTTCACCCAGGGTTAGTCCACCCTAGGTTAGTCCACTGGTCCATGTGCTCCAACACTTTTTTCTTGAAATCCTGTAAATCAGTACATCAGGGGGAAAAAACAGTATGGACCCATCCCACTCTTCTGTGCTGTGCACAATGGCATAGGGAGATAAGAGCAATTCAATTCTTCCTGACCCCACCATGCCCTCACCTCCTGTCTTGAAGTTTGATAATCAATTTCACATTTCATCTTACCTCCTATAGATATAAAACTTGTTAATATTATCCCAAAAACAAAACAGTAAAGGAAAACATGAGTGTGCACATGCAGCCCAGAAAGTCAACCAGAGCCTGGGATGCAGCAAGAGAAGTGTGGCCACAAGGTCAGGGGAAGTGATTCTCCCACTCTGGTGAGATCACAGCTGGAGCTCTGTGTCTATTTCTGGAGCCTCTATTACAGGAAGGATCTGGAGGTGCTGGAAGGTGTCCAGAGAAGGGCCATGAGGATAAGGAGAGGGCTGGAGCTGCTCTGCTGTGGAGACAGACTGAGAGAGTTGGGGCTGTTCAGTTTGGAGAAGAGAAGGCTGTGAGGAGACCTTGTTGTGGCCTCCCAGTATCTGCAGGGGGCTACAAAAAAGCTGGGGATGGACTTTTGAGGGGGTCAGGGAGTGATAGGACTGGGGGGATGGAGCAAAACTAGAAGTGAGTAAATTCAGATTGGATGTTAGGAAGAAGTTTTTCCCCATGAGGGTGGTGAGAGACTGGCACAGGTTGCCCAGGGAGGTGGTAGAAGCCAGGCTGGATGTGGCTGTGAGCAACCTGCTGCAGTGTGAGGTGTCCCTGCCCATGGCTGGGGGGTTGGAACTGGCTGGTCCTTGAAGTCCCTTCCACCCCTGACAATTCTGTGGTTCTATGACTCAAACAAATGAAAAGCAGTGTTAAACTGTGTTTCCACCTGTCAGAGTGAATTCCAGCAGTCCCAACTGGCAGTGAAAAATAACATTTTTTGTACCATGTTCCCATTTACTCACCTCTCCTTCATAAGATAGTTCAATGTTATTGCATAAGAGCTGGGATTAAAAAGAACTAATTATCTACTATGGAATAGAACCATCAATCACAAATACGCAACAGTCATACTCCAATTGTTATTGGTGCCATCTGAACATGGGAGAGAGGCCAGGAAGGCCCACCTACTATTGCTAAGATTGGTTTCTATTTCTGGACTTTTAATACCATTTGTTTTCATTTTCACTGCAGCTTCTTCCTAAGTCTTTGTGGGGCATTTTTCAAATCACTGCCTCTGACAGGAAAATTAACAGTGATTCTGTGAATCTCCATATTTCTTTGATGGCTATATGGAAGGATGTGCTTCATTTCTCTCTCATCTGATGATACTAAGGGAAATAGAATCATAGAATCATAGAATTGTCAGGGTTGGAAGGGATTTCCAGTTCCAATCCCCCTGCTGATTGACAGCCACCTAAACATGAGCCAGCAGTGTGCCCAGGCAGCCAAGAGGGCCAATGGCATCCTGGCCTGCATTAGGAACAGTGTGGCCAGTAGGAGCAAGGAAGTCATTGTGCCCCTGTACTCTGCTTTGGTTAGGCCACACCTTGAGTCCTGTGTCCAGTTCTGGGCCCCTCAGTTTAAGAAGGACATCGAAACACTTGAAGGTGTCCAGAGAAGGGCAACAAGGCTGGGGAGAGGCCTTGAGCACAGCCCTGTGAGGAGAGGCTGAGGGTGCTGGGGTTGTTTAGCCTGGAGAAGAGGAGGCTCAGGGGAGACCTCATTGCCCTCTACAACTACCTGAAAGGTGGTTGTAGCCAGGAAGGGGTTGGTCTCTTCTCCTAGCCAACCAGCACCAGAACAAGAGGACACAGTCTCAAGCTGTGCCAGGGGAAGTTTAGGCTGGAGGTGAGGAGAAAGTTCTTCACTGAGCGAGTCATTCGCCATTGGAATGTGCTGCCCAGGGAGGTGGTGGAGTCACTGCCCCTGGAGGTGGTCAAGAGGGGACTGGATGTGGCACTTGGAGCCATGGTCTAGTCATGAGGTCTGTGGTGACAGGTTGGACTCAATGATCCTCAAGGTCTCTTCCAACCTTAGCAATACTGTGATACTGTGAACTTTGAGAGTCCCTTCCAACCCAACTCAACCTGTGAATCTGTGAATCTCACCATAAGGATGCAGTTCCCAGATCATGTCCTCATTTATATGTGAGGAGACGAAAAATAACCAACAAGTTGTCCTCAGTATTAATTTGATCCTCGTTACTCATGATTATGATGATGTAAGAAGATTTGCCTAACTTTAAAACTCAATGCTGACCAGATCAATATTCCATCATAGGAAGACAATTAACCCTGGGCCACTCCACACTCTGATTTATGTAGGGCAACAGGTTCCACTTGCTGCTGCTGTCTCAATTTAAAGAACACCAACAAGAATCCAATCACCTCACATTTCTCTATATTTTTAAACCCCAGTGCATTCTCCACATGCTGCTAGAAAGCAGCTGACTGGCAGGCCTAAAGAGACCACGTGCCACAAGCAGATATTCCTCTGCCACTCAGCTGGCACCTAGCCTTTCAGGGAAAGGTGCTAGCTCTGAGAGATGACGTGAGCCTGCTTGCTCAGTCTGTGCTTGTGGCAGCTTAGGCTGAGTGCTTCCTGGACTGCCACATCAGTTACACCTTCAGTGTCCCGTGTGCCCCCAGTAGGTGTGCACAGGAAGCAGTGTGTCTCTACCCATAAATCCTCTACCCTAGAAATCCACTTTGCTCTTCTTCCATCTCTGATCCTGTGGGAGATGCTCCCTATCAGGGAACACTGGGGGAGTAGCTCAGGCCTCATAAGCCTGTCTAGGCCTAATGCCAGGGGGAGAAGGGGGGAGGGGCAGTCTCAGACCTGGCCAGCCTGAGACCAGCCTAGTGGCAGCGGGGGAAAGAGCGAGCCCTGGGGAAATGTGTGTGCACCCTCAGGTGGGGAGATATTATTGCTGTCTAAGCTACCTGAAGGGAGGTTGTAGCCAGGTGAGGGTTGGTCTCTTCTCCCAGGCAACCAGCACCAGAACAAGAGGACACAGTCTCAAGCTGTGCCAGGGGAAGTTTTGGCTGGATGTTAGGAAGAAGTTCTTCCCAGCAAGAGAGATTGGCCATTGGAACGTGCTACCCAGGGAGGTGGTGGAGTCCCCATCCCTGGAGGTGTTCAGAAAAGGCTTGGATGTGGCACTTGGAGGCATGGTTTAATTGATTAGGAGGCGTTAGGTAATAGGTTGGACTTGATGATCTCTGAGGCCTTTTCCAACCTGCTTGATTCTGTGATTCTATGATTCTAAGGGAAGCCTGGGACCTTTGGGTGTGGTGTAAAGCACTCTGTATGCTTTGGGACATCTTTATCACTATGCTTCTGTAGTTTTGTAGAACACCAATTGCTTTTCCAATTAAGCTTTCCATCACTATCCAGTCCATCTGTGTGAGTGTCATTCTTTTGCCCCATTCTAAACCAGGACAGTGCTTTACCTGGAGTAACTTCAAAGAAGAGGTCATCTGAGAAGTCTTTAGTGAAGAGGACATCCATGCATTAGGAAATAGACTTGCTTCAGTGACCACCAAATGACCTTTCAATAAAAGCTGGAGCCTACTGCCAACTTGAAGGTTGTTCTCTGCATTGTGAAAGAAGTCCTGGTTCGTAGGGACCATTTGAATTGTACAGAGTGGCCCAGACATTGACTCTCTCTGTCCTGTCACATTTTGAGTGCAACATCCACTCTTGCGCCTCTGTCACCACTTCAGAATAAGGAGGACAATCCTGCCTTTACTTAATAGAAAGTTTAAGGAGCAAATTGGTTCATTTTTTTCACATGTGAAGTTTTATATCCTTTTCCTTTTTTTTTTTCCTTTCCTCCAATTTCTTTCATTTTCTTTCTCCATACTTTAAACAGGTGAATGTTTCTGTATCTGCAAGAGTGCGAGGGTGTGCATATTATGTGCACAGGAAAAGAGAGAAAATCATTTCCTTTGGCCAATATACAAAGAAGATTGGATATTTACTGCATCTCAACAGGCAGGGCATGCCTTCAGTATCTCAGGGGAAAAAAAGAGCAAATGCCAAAACAGCATCAAGAGTTACTCTGCTGGGGAGACATTTTTCTTCTTAATAATAATAATAATAATAATAATAATAATAACAACAACTACTACTATTAGTGTAAGTATAATGTATAGATAATATTACTATAATTTATTACTATTATTTAATGCTATTATTTATGTATAATATTACTATATTATTATTATTAATAATAACGTTGTGCAGTACATAGAAAGAATTTCAATGCTTTTCACTTTTTTTTTTGTTTGAACTATTAATATTGAGTTTGGTTGAGAGCCTGCATCTCATCCCCTAGCCTTACTATGTGAACCTCAGCAAGTGGTTATGCAGTCAAGTCAACCCTTTGAGCAGTGAATTTAGCAGGAACTGCTGCAGAGGTAAATGTGTTTGCCTCCTTTTACACTCATGGTATAGAACTCCTCTGCTGAAGTGGATTTCTTTCACCTCCTTTTAAACTCATGATATATATCTCATCTGCTGAGGCAGATTTCTTTCACCTGCTTTTCATCTCATGGTATAGATCTCCTCTACTGAGGTAGGTTTCTTTTGTCTCCTTTTTTGTCTTAGAGTGTAGATCTCCTCTACTGAGGTAGATTTCTTTCACCTCCTTTTCGTCTCGTGGTATAGATCTCCTCTATTGAGGTAGATATCTTTTGCCTCCTTTTCATCTCATGGTATAGGTCTCTTCTGCTGAAGTGGATTTCTTTTGCCTCCTTTTAATTTCATGGTACAGATCTCTTTTGTTGCCTGAGCCCCCCTGTTATGCACCTTGCGTGGAAGCGGCTGTGCTGCTAGATGGAGCACATGGTGTCTAACAGCAGTAAGGCATTTGGGGCATGATCTAACCAGGAAAAAAAGCTTGAGAAAACAAAAATGGAAGAAAAAATGGTGTCAAGTCATTAATTTCATTAGTAAAGGGGAGAATGCCACACTGTGAGACATCTATATTTGTAACATCTTATCAACCTTGTCTAGGTTAAAAGGAAAGCAGAAAATAAGCTCTGCCTTTCCTTGCTCGATCTGCCCAGTGAGTGCCAAGTATCAAGCCAAATTCTTTTAATGCCAAATCCTTCTCTGTCTCTGCAAGCACCCAGCCAATCAACCTCCTTCATCTCTCTCAAACTCCTTTATTATTTTTTTTTTTCATTATTTGCAGAGTTGTTTTCTCCTCCAGAATTTTCCTGGTTCCTCCTAAACTTCCTTACCATACCTCAACACTCTCTATATACAGTTTCACTCTGCTCTCTTGCTGTATTTTTGTGTCCTTCTATCATTTCTACTCCTATTGTTCATCACATTTCACAGTCATGACCCTTGCTTCTAGCTTCCTTTTACCTTTTCTTTCCTTTCTCTTCAAGAGCTGTAAAAGGGTGAAAGACATGCAAAGCACTGTTTCTGTCAATGCCACCTTACAATTATGCCAGGTGAGAAGCAAGTCACAAATGGTGGACAAAGCCAGTAGGGGAAGCAAGAGAAGCAGGGAATATGCTGACACCTGCAGCCACAGCTATAGCTTCTGCCTATGGATCTGCTATTGGCAGCAGGAGAGGAGTCCCTTCAGCAAGTGCTCGGTCAGATCTAAGAGCTTGGGTAGGGCTACGAACAGCAAATGCAAAGAGAGTACTTCTAGCAACTGGCGAAGGACATGCATGTGTTTTCTGTCTGATTACCTGTCCATCTCACTCCTAACTCTTCTTCTCATACCCATCAATCAGTTTTGGCTCGTTTTTGTCACAGGTCTGGGCTGTAATAAAAGTAAATTAAGGATTGATTTTGTTCTGTGGAGAAGCCACCAAGCCAAATGCAGCAGCCTCTGGAGAAGACGTGCACAGAAGGAACAGGAATCCAGAAGGCTGGAAAACTAGCTTTGAGAATGTGATGGATTATGGTAGAGAGGAATTAGTAGAAAAACTTTGATGAAAGAAACAAAGCAGAGTGGTGGCAGAGCACACAGAAGTCAGTTCAGATCCAGGTAGCTCTTCACGTCTTCTGCCACTTTGCTCTGCTCGGGTGAGACCTCACCTGGAGTACTGTGTGTAGGTCTGGAGCCCTCAGCACAGGAAGGACATGGACCTGATGGAGAGGGTCCAGAGGAGGGCCACGAAAATGATCAGGGGGTTGGAGCACCTTTGCCACGAGAAGAGGCTAAGGGGCCTGGGATGTTCAGCCTGGAGAAGAGGAGGCCCCAGGGAGACCTAATAGCAGCCTGGCAGTACCTGAAGGGGGCTACAGGAGGGCTGGAGTGAGATTGCTTGCAAAAGCCTGCAGGGACAGGACCAGGGGCAATGTCTTCAAACCAGAGCAGAGTAGATTGAGATTGGATGTTAGAAACAAGTTCTGCACCATGAGGGTGGTGGAACACTGGAACAGGTTGCCCAGGGAGGTGGTTGAGTCTCCTTCCCTGGAGATATTCAAGGTGAGGCTCAAGGAGGCCCTGGGCAACCTGATCTAGTTGGGGATGTCCCTGCTGACTGTGGCTGAGGTCAGACTGGATGACCTTTGGAGGTCCCTTCTGGCCTAGACCATTCTGTTTTTCTATGTGAGGAGTCAGTTCCCCATGCCAGAAGAGACTATCTGATCATTAGCTAGCTGGATGTTAGTGTGTCTAGCAATCTCTGAAAGAGCTCATAGGTCCTTCATCTATGAGACACACATGTTTCTACATCTAAGAACCTTTTGTTTCTCTCAGAGTCTTTGACAACTCTTTCTGATGCACTTTTCCACACTTATTTTCTTTAAGAATTTCTCACCTTTCCTTCATTCTTCTCTCCCCCAAAGAAACACTAAATCAAGGGAGCTGAAATAACCTATTTGAAATTTCTTGCTTTGATGCATTAAACATAATTTCCTCCTCTGTGTTTTCATCATAACAAACAGCATCATTATAGCTGACATTTACCTTATTCCATGGTATTTCTGTCGTAAATTAAGAAAGAACCATTAGATCTGATGACAGGGCAGGGAAGAAAGTGCCTAGCTAACATGATAAATTATTTGTGGTGATTTTGGAGATAATTCAGCTTTGTCTGTACCTAAAATTAAAATAAACAACCTATTTTCCTCTGTTGAACTTGGCTTCTGCAAGGACTTCTCTCATTGTGTTCACTGTGTATAACCATCCCAGCAGGACTGGCAGGGCAACACACCTCTGAAGTGCTACTATTCCAGTGAAAGCCAGGCACAAAAACTTTGTCTTCAGGAGACAGTGGAAACATACCATTCTGACAAACCCCTGCAATGAGCTGGGAAAATGGAAACACCAAGTAAAATGATCTTCCTATTATGAGCCAATTGTCACTTCATTAGCTTAGAATTGCTCACAAGTGAATTCTGTGCTCTGGTTTCTACTGTCACAGAACCACAGAAACATTCAGGTTGGAACAGACCCTCAGGATCACCAAGTCCAGCCCAGAACCCTACTCTACAAGGGTCACCCCTAAACCAGAGCCCCAAGCACCACATCCAAACCACCTTGAAACACAGCCAGGCCTGGGGACTCCACCACCTCCCTGGGCAGCACATTCCAATCCCTGACCACTCTTGATGGGAAAAATTCTTCCTGATGTCCAGTCTGACCCTGCCCTGCTGCAGTTTGAGGCTGTTCCCTCTTGTTCTGTCACTAATTACCTGTGAGAAGAGACCAGCACCAACCTCTCTACGATGTCCTTTCAGGTAGTTTGTCTAGGTTAAACATTTTCCTCACAGCAGTAAAGTCATGCAGATCAACTGAAACAATTCCTGATAGCAGGAGTGGAAAACATGATTTGGATGGCTCTAGATACTGAGTGATCCTGCATCACCATCAGCACACACAAAAATTCAACAATATTTCCATTACAAGCTTCACAGCCATTAGTGTTCTCCATGTTCTTTAATCTCATTTCACTTTTCCTCTTTAATGTTAGCTTTTCATAGAATCACAGGATCACAGAATGGTCTGGGCCAGAAGGGACCTCCAAAGCTCATCCACTCTCACCTCAGCCACAGTCAGCAGGGACATCCCCAAATAGATCAGGCTGCCCAGGGCCTCCTTAAGCCTCACCTTGAACATCTCCAGGGCTGGGGCCTCAACCACCTCCCTGGGCAACCTGTTCCAGTGTTCCACCACCCTCATGGCAAAGAACTTGTCCTGTCCCTGCAGACCTTTGCAAACAGTCTCTCCAGCTTTCTTGCAGCCCTCTTCAGGTACTGGCAGGCTGAAGATAGGTCTCCCCTAAGCCTCCTCTTCTCCAGACTGAATAACCCCAGCCTGTCCTCATAGCAGAGGTCTTGTCTGTCTTGTCTTGTCAGTCTCCACAAGCTTAAAGTCCCCAAACACAATGAGAGGTACATGTAAATGACCAGTGATGTATGAGATATGTCTGAGCACCTACCTGTTGGGTGATACACTGATAACAATGTCCCTAGCACAGATGGTGACTACATGCCACATTCTATTGTCCTTTGCCTTTCAAGATTGGGTCTCTTCAGCCTGGAGAGTAGAAGTCTCTGGGGAGACCTCATAGCAGCCTTCTGGTACTAAAGGGGCCTGCAAGAAAGCTGAAGAGGGATTTTTTTTACAAGGGCTTATAGTGATAGGATGAAGGGCAATGGCTTTGAGAAGGAGGAGGGGAGACTGAGACTGGAAATTAGAAAGAAATTCTTTCCAGTGAGGGTGGTGAGACACTGGAACCAGTTGCCCTGGGAGGCTGTGGATACCCCCTCCTGGAAGTATTCAAGGGCATGTTAGACAAAGCCTTGAGCAACCTGGCTTAGTGGAAGGTGTCCCTTCCAATGGCAGGGAGGTTGGAACTGGGTGATCTTTAAGGTCTTTTCCAACCCAAACCATTCTATCATGATTCTATCCTTAAAAGACAAGTAGTAACAATAGAATCATAGAATTGTTAGGGCTGGAAGGGACCTCAAGGATCATCTAGTTCTAATGCCCTGCCATGGACAGGGACTCCTCACACTAGATAGATTGCTCAGAGCCACATCCAGCCTGGCCTTGAAAGCCTCCAGGAATGAGGCTTCCACCACCTCCCTGGGCAATCTGTGCCAGCTGGTTGCACTGAATACTTCTTAGATCCCAGTAATTAAGAGCATTACCACCCTCCTTCCTCAAAAGTTACTCCATAAACCCTCATTTTAACCTTCAGAAAAGAAAAAGCCCTGTTGTTGAAGTGCAGGGAGCAGCTCAATGACATTCATTACTTCCATGGGGCCTGTGGCAGAGGCAAAGGGGAGGTGCTCAATAAACAGGATGCTTGCACATGTTACACTATAACAACACAACTCAAAACCTCAGCAAATGCACCTTAACTCCCAGCCCCATCCCCACCTTCTAATTACTTTATTAGGCAGTTCTCCAAGTGGTGCAGCACTACAAATGTGTGTAAATCATTCTTGTAGATATGCAATTGCAAGGTTGGGTTTTTTAACCTGCCTTCCATACACAAAACTGAATGGGCTACCACTGACACGCAAGCTCCTTCTCTGAAAAGCTATAAACTATTGAGCCTGAATGTCTGTGGCCTGACTGCATACTTCTCTTGGCTATCAAAAAGTCATTAAGGTTCAGTGATCTCTGCTTCACTGAAGGTCTGCTGTAAATACTGTGCTGCTATTTTCCACCTCTGCTCTTTTTCACATCTACGGAAGTATCGACACAGTTGTGTCAATACAGAGAGCTATGAGCCTTTAAGATACATTTCTCCTCAAGTAATTGCAGGGAAGCCTGGTGGAGTTGCTGAAGGATCAAAGGACAGATGATGGTAGTACGGACAGGTAATGGTTGTACAGACAGGTGATGGTGATATGGATAGATGATCACAGTATCATAGTATCATAGTATCATTCAGGGTTGGAAGGGACCACAAGGATCATCCAGTTCCAACACCCCTGCCATGGGCAGGGACACCCCACACTAGATCAGCCTGGCCAGAGCCTCATCCAGCCTGGGCTTAAACACCCCCAGGGACAGTGCCCCAACCACCTCCCTGGACAACCCATTCCAGGGCTTCACCACTCTCATGGGGAAGAACTTCCTCCTCACATCTAACCTCAATCTCCCCACCTCCAGCTTCATTCCATTCCCCCTAGTCCTATCACTACCTGAGATCCTGAGCAGTCCCTCCCCAGCCTTCCTGTAGCCCCCTTCAGATACTGGAAGGCCACAATGAGGTCACCTCGGAGCCTTCTCTTCTGCAGACTGAACAGCCCCAACTCCTTCAGTCTGTCCTCACAGGAGAGGTGCTCCAGCCCTCTGCTCATCCTCCTGGCCCTTCTCTGGACACCTTCCAGCACCTCCACATCCCTCTTGTAATAGGGGCTCCAGAACTGGAGGCAGTACTCCAGGTGGGGTCTCACCAGGGCTGAGTAGAGGGGGAGAATCACCTCCCTCAACCTGCTAGCCACACTTCTCCTGATGCAGCCCAGGATCTGATTGGCTTTGCGGGCTGCAAGTGCACATTGAGAGCTCCTGGTGAGCTTTTTGTCCACCAGTACCCCCAAGTCTCTCTCCTCAGGGCTACTTTCCAGCCAGTCACTGCCCAGCCTGGATTTGTGCCTGGGATTGCCTCGACCCAGATGCAGGACCCTGCACTTGCTCTTATTGAACTTCATGAAGTTGGCTTGTGCCCACCTCTCCAGCCTGTCCAGGTCCCTCTGGATGGCCTCCCTTCTCTCCAGCCTGTCTGCTGCACCACACAGCTTGGTGTCATCAGCAAACTTGCTGAGGGTGCACTCAATGCCACTGTCCATGGCACCCACAAAGATGTTGAACAAGACAGGTCCCAGGACTGATCCCTGAGGGCCATGATAGTGGTACAGACATGATGGTGGTATGGACATGATGGTGGTACAGACACGATGGTGGTATGGACAGGTGATAGTGGTACAGACATGATGGTGGTATGGACATGATGGTGGTATGGACAGATGATAGTCATATGCACATCTGACTGTGGCCCTTGACTTGTCTGAGTTAATTGGTGAGCTGCAGGTCCAGATTTTAACATGCTGCCCATGTAAAGGTTATTTCATACTGACACAGGAACCATCCAGTGAGGGGTAAAGCACTAACAGCATTAAATGACATTGAAAAACTTTTTAACTGGTGAATCTTGACACAAACAGGAAAGCAGGAAACTGCCTCAGGGACTTAAAATGCTGACCATATGCAGAAACTTGTCTTGGTGTCAAGACTTGGTTGCAACACTCCTCAGAAATCAGTCGAAGTCTCAACTAGAATAAGGCTAAAGACATTTACTCAGCTCTCTGCTTCAGAGTTTCAGTGAAATCAGAGACTTTTGCCCACCTACAGAAAGCTGAGCACACCAATGCAAGTTTGAAGGACTGGAGTTTAATGGCAATACTGTTTTGGCCATAGTGTTGGTTATTGCCTTTTTACTGATGCTCTCAACAAAATGAAGCATAATAGTCAGTAATCCATAGAGAATACCCTGCCTACTTCTTGGCTGTCAAAATCAAATGAAAAGAACCCCAACATATATATATATACACACACACATATATATACATATTTAAACACACATATAGATGTAGAGATATAAAGATAGAGATTTCCTGGCCAAGCTGTCAACCTTTGTCTTGGACAGCAGCACTCTGAGCTGGGTCAGGAACTGTCTGGAAGGCCGAGACCAGAGAGTGGTGGTGAATGGTGCCACATCCAGCTGGCAGCCAGGCACCAGTGGTGTCCCCCAGGGATCAGTGCTGGGCCCCATCCTGTTCAATATCTTTATTGATGATCTGGATGAGGGGATTAAGTCAGTCATCAGTAAATTTGTAGATGACAGCAAGCTGGGGGCAGGAGTTGATCTGTTAGAGGGTAGAAGAACTCTGCACGGGGACCTTGCCAGGCTGGACAGATGGGCAGAGTCCAAGGGCATGAGATTGAACACATCCAAGTGCCAGGTTCTACACACTGGCCACAACAACCCCATGCAGTGCTACAGGCTGGGGTCAGAGTGACTGGAGAGCAGCCAGGCAGAGAGGGACCTGGGGGTGCTGGTTGATAGTAGGCTGAACATGAGCCAGCAGTGTGCCCAGGTGGCCAAGAGGTGGCTGGATCAGTGATTGTGTGGCCAGCAGGAGCAGGGAAGCCATTCTGCCCTGTGCTCAGCACTGGTTAGGCCACAGCTTGAGTCCTGTGTCCAGTTCTGAGCTTCTCCGTTTAGGAAACATGTTGACTTGCTGGAAGGTGTCCAGAGAAGGGCAACCAAGCTGGGGAGGGGTCTGGAGCACAGCCCTGGGAGGAGAGGCTGAGGGAGCTGGGGTTGCTTAGCCTGGAGAGGAGAAGGCTCAGGGGAGACCTTCTTGCTGTCTCCAACTCCCTGAAGGGAGGTTGTACCCAGGAGGGGGTTAGTCTCTTCTCCCATGCACCCAGCACCAGAACAAGAGGACACAGTCTCAGGCTGTGCCAGAGGAGGTTTAGGCTGGATGTTAGGAAGAAATTCTTCCCAGCAAGAGAGATTGGCCATTGGGATGTGCTGCCCAGGGAGGTGGTGGAGTCTCCATCACTGGAAGTATTTAGGAAGAGCCTGGATGAGGCACTTGGTGCCATGGTTTAGCTGATTAGATGGTATTGGGTGATGGGTTGGACTTGATGATCTCTGAGGTCTTTTCCAACCTGGTTACTTTGCTATGCTATGCTATGCTATGCTATGCTATGCTATGCTATGCTATGCTATGCTATGCTATGCTATGCTATGTAGAAGTATATAGACATAGAGAGATAGAGACAGAGATAGCTAGATCCACACTTCAGTAGACTACAGAACATAAGCAACTTTATTAAACACATTGTCAAGGCAATTCTTTTACCCCCAAACTTTGGGCAAAGCAACCAAGCACAGTATGGAATGGAATTCTAGTTTAGGTCTCCCTACAACTCAAAAGCGAGCAGTTACTTATTTGTAAGATAAAATGGTTTCACCATACAACATCAGACTTGGACTTGAACTTAGGCACAGTCAGTACATGCTGAAGTCCATTAGGTAGAATTCAGTTTTAAAAAAATAAATAATTAAAAACTCAAGTAATGAATTAAGCACCTTAGACTAATTAGCTCTGTATTCTATCAAGAGAGGCAGAAGATGAGAATTATGTCGATGCAAAAATAAGACTGTTATCAGGATGAAGCTAGAACTGAATTGTCAGGTCTGCTCAGGGGAGCAGAAATAAGAGAATGACCTCCCCTATTTGCTAGGAGGCCAACATTCAAAGACAGAAAGAAAAGGAAGTCTGTAGAGGCTTGTCATGAAAGAATCAAAAGGAAGCAAAGCTAGTTTCACATGTGGCAATGTGATATTTCCTGAGCATTTTTTGCTGAGGGGAGGGGAAATAAAATACCTGTCCTCCTCCTCCTGGATGGCATTTTGTTCTGCAGACCCATGCATAAAACAACATAGGGCTGTGAATAAAAGCTGAAGTATGAGAGGACTCATAAATCTTATGGGAATAATACTAAACCAGATGATGGATGGGAATTTTTAATCCTGCTGTCAGCTTCCTGAGGTATACAAAGCAATACTTCCAAGACAGGCATACATCTGAAAAAATGATTGGAATTTTGCCACCAGTTTCGTAGGAAAATAATGCAGGACCTGCAAACTGAAACCAAACCATTGCCAGATGCATTGCTATCCCAAAACCCTCAACCAAGTCAAAAACTCCAACCAACCAAACAGAAGAAACAGTATCCTCACAGCTCTAAGGCAGCACAGTGGCTGGAAGCTCCATCTCTGTAGCTCAGGTGAGACATTGAATTATTAGGCTCTGAATAAGGTCTGGCTGAATGGTGCTCAGAGCTCTTAGATCATGGTTCCCTCACACTGGACCTGGCCAGAACACAAACAGAAATTCTGAGGCTGGAGAAGGGCCTGGAGTACCTGGACTATGAGGAGGGGCTGAGGGAACTGGGGGTGTTTGAGGGAAGATGGTTGTTTTTGGATAGCTTTAGAAGACTATAGGCTGGAGAAGAGGAGGCTGAGGGGAGCTCTCTACAGCTTCCTGAAGGGAGGTTGGAGCGAGGGGAGGACAGCCTCTGCTCCTTGGTGGCAAGGGACAGGAGCAGAGGAAATGGTTTCAAGCTGCAGCAGGGGAGGTTCAGGCTGGATGCTAGGAAATGTTTCTTCCCAGAGAGGGCTCTCAGCCATTGGAATGTTCTGCCCAGGGCAGTGCTGGAGTCACCATCCCTGGAGGTGTTGAAGCAGTGTGTGGAGCTGGTGCTTAGGGACATGGTTTAGTGTTGACCCTGCAGTGCTGAGTCAAAGGTTGGACTGGATGAGCTTGGAGGTCTCCTTCTGCCAGATATTTTCTGTGATTTGCTTTCCCTAGGTAACTAAATCCCTGCAGGACAGAGGCTCTTGTACACACCTAGGAGTGGAGCCCAACAGAGCAAGAGTGAAAACGTGATGCTGGGAGTGAAGAAGTGTTTCTTGGTAGAGCAATTTAAACAAGGTACCTGAGCTCCTCCTGCCAGAGCTGCCCCACTTTCTATAAATAATGCTCCAGCTAGGGGAGAAGGAGTTGCTGCCTAGGCCTTCCAGTTCTGCACTCAATGGCTCTCTCCAGAGAGGCAGCAGGTTTGCTGAGGTGTCCTTCTAGTTGTTCCCTCTCCTCCTCCTTTCCCCCCCCCCCACCCCCCGCCTTTTTTTTTTCATGTGGGGGATATTGAGTTTTGGGTTTGGTTGGTTTTTACTTTTTTTCACAGGCTCACAGGATGTCAGGGGTTGGAAGGGACCTCTGGAGATCATTAAGTCCACCCCCCCTGCCAGAGCAGGACCATAGAATCCAGCACAGGTCACACAGGAACACATCCAGACAGGGATGGAAAGGCTCCAGAGAAGGAGACTCCACAGCCTCTCTGGGCAGCCTGCTCCAGGGCTCTGGGACCCTCACAGTGAAGAAGTTTCTCCTCATGTTGAGGTGGAACCTCCTGTGCTGTAGTTTATATTCATTGCTCCTTGTCCTATCACAGGATGCAACTGAGCAGAGCCTGACCCCTCCTTCTTAATCCCCAGCCCTCAGAGATTCATAGACATTGATCATATCCCCTCTCAGCCTCTCCTCCCCAGGCAGTGCTGCAGTCCATTCAGCATCCTCATAGCCCTCCCTTGGACTCTCTCCAGCAGATCTCTGTCCCTCCTAAACTGGGGAGCCCAGAACTGGATGCAATATTCTGGGTGAGGTCTCAGCAGGGCAGAGTAGAGGGGGAGGAGAACCCCTTGTTTATTTTGGTTTTTGTTTGGTTGGGTTTTGTTTGTTTGCTTCTTGTTGTTGAGGGCACACTTGGTAAGCTTGAAGATTAATTACAGGCAGGATACAGACTTAAACCTTTTGAAAATGCCTATGAAAGAGACTGCTGATGTTATGTACCAGATCTTCTGCTATATACATGGCTCCACAGTTATTATTGTTTTAAACCAAAGCTGCCTTACAGAGTGAAGCCAGTGGCATGGAAACTCTTCTGTGTTTTCAACTCTGGCTTTAAAAATGCTGAAGGAATGAGAACCCATCTGAAAAACAAAACCCAAAACAAACAAAACAAACAAAAAAACCCAAGAATGAACAGAAAAAAAGAAAAGGGGGCATCAAAGGTATGTTCAGGTGGTTGTTACAAGAATTTGCAGCAAAAGTCAGTACAGAGGAGCTCATCTCCAGTGTGATGCATTCCCACCAGGACCTAACCATCCAAAGCAAAGCCAGTATGTAACATGCAGACTTCTTCCTGAACTCCAGCCTCATTTCAGACTCACTTCCCTTTGTTTCAGCTTTTTGAGTACATCTAGAGAAGGAACAAGAACACTCTATGAGAGGGAACTGTCAGAGAGGCAGAGAAGCAGAGTCAGTGTTGAGCAACAAGGAACGCTCCCCATTGCTCTTGGCTGTTTGTACAGCCTCTACCTCTTAATAGAAGTCAATGTGAAAAGACATTAGAGGCAAAAGACTGAAGAATGATGCCATGGGCAGAGCCAATGCTGTGCTGTTGAAAGATCTTTAAAACTATTAATAAAGGTTAAGTGTTGAAGATATACAGTAGCTGTTAAGCAGCTTTAGGCTGTGCCTTTTATCCATAGACTCATAGAATGGCTTAGGCTGGAAGAGACCTTACAGATTATCTAATCCAACCTCCCTGCCATGCTGCCACCTCTCAACCAGCCCAGTTTACTCAAGGCCACATCCAACCTGGCTTTCAACAGCTCCAGCCAGGGGGCTTCCACAGCCTCTCTGGACAATCCATTCCAGAATCTTGACACCCTCCTGGTGAAGAATTTCTTCCTAAGATTCAATCTAAACCTATTCTCCTTCTATTTCAATCCCTTTCCCCCTGTCCTGTCTGTGGACACTCGTGTACAAAGTCCCTCTGCACCCTTTCTGTAGGATCCCTGCAGGTGTTGGAAGGTAGCTCTAAGGTTCCCCCAGAGTCTTCTCTTCTCCAGGCTGAACACCCCCAGCTTTATTAGAATAAACCTTTATTAGAATAAACCTTTATTAGAATAAACCAAACCAGGTTGGAAGAGACCTTCAAGATCATTGTGTCCAACCCATCAACCAATCCAACCCACCCAAACAGCTAACCCATGGCACCAAGCACCCCATCAAGTCTCCTCCTGAACACCTCCAATGACGGCGACTCCACCACCTCCCCAGGCAGCCCATTCCATAGCGCAATCACTCTTTCTGTATAGAACTTCTTCCTAACATCCAACCTGAACCTCCCCTGGCACAGCCTGAGACTGTGTGCTCTTGTTCTGGTACTGGGTGCCTGGGAGAAGAGACCATCATCAGCCTGTCTACAACCTCCCTTCAGGTAGTTGTAGAGAGTGATAAGGTCACCCCTGAGTCTCCTTTTCTCCAGGCTGAGCAACCCCAGCTCCCTCAGCCTCTCCTCATAGGGCTTGTGTTCCAAACCCCTCACCAACTTTGTTGCTCTTCTCTGGACTCGTTCCAGCAAGTCAACCTCCTTCCTAAACTGAGGGGCCCAGAACTGGACCCCTCCCTGGAGGTGTTTAGGGCCAGGTTGAATGAGGCCCTAAGAGCTGAGCCTAGTTGAGAGGCTTTCCTCCCCATGGCAAGCAGGTTGGAGGAGAGGATCTCTAAGGTCTCTTACAGCCTCAGCCATTCTATGGTTCTGTGAGTCAGGTGATCTGCTTTCCAAGGACATGACATTTCATAATTCAGTTGTGGAGCAGAGTTACAAGGAGGGAAAAAGTGCCTACAGGTGACAGACAATTATCCACAGACATTTACCAGTATTTATGTGCATTTTGGATTTAATTGTATGTGTATGCTGATACTGAGCGTTTGAGAGCAGTTCTCAAGTTTCTTTAAAAATAAAACCTATTCCTAAAGTACAAATATTCCAGTTGTGAGTACTAGAGCTGAACCTTAGAAAACTTCTGGAGATAAAATAACTTCACCTGTACTGGATTCATACACAAATATATAATATAAGCAAAATCTGCTGATGTTTTTTAAATTTCCTGAGGCAGTTCTGTTTGTGCTGAGGTAGCTTACAGTTCTTGCTAAAAATTCTGTTAATATCCCTTTTCTTTCTGCCTTTCATGCCTTGGATATTTACAGGAGAAAATCACAGAATCACAGAAGATATCTGGCTGGAAGAGACCTCCAAGCTCATCCAGTCCAAGCTTCCACCCAGCACTGCAGGCTCAACACTAAACCATGTCCCTAAGCACCAGCTCCACACACTGCTTCAACACCTCCAGGGGTCGTGACTCCAGCACTGCCCTGGACAGAACATTCCAATGGCAAGGGAACCGAGCAAAGTCTGCTTCCTTTACAGGGGAAAACCTTCAAATTCCATGAAGGACACAAAAAAAAGCCAGAAGAGCTGAACTGCAGCGTGCTGTACCAGCAGGCAAGCCTTCCTTTCTCAGCATTTCAATAACTTTCAGTAAGGCATCTAAACATTAGTTTTATTGTATTATTGCATATTCCCAAAAGAGTAAAGAAACAAAGTAAAGAAAAATCTCAGGCAAAGCTGGGAGCATTTTTTTTCACAAGTCAGAAAGGGATTTTTATCTTTGCATATAAATAGACTAGACTAGACTAGACCAGACCAGGTTGGAAGAGACCTTCAAGATCATTGTGTCCAACCTATCATCCAACAGCACCTAATCAACTAACCCATGGCACCAAGCACCCCATCAAGTCTCCTCCTGAACACCTCCAATGATGGTGACTCCACCACCTCCCCGGGCAGCACATTCAGATATTCAGATAGCACATAATGGATAGTAATATATATAGTAATATAAATACATACATGCACACCTAAAATATATGTATGCAGACATCTTTCAGCAACCAGATCTTTGCTTCAAAGTCTGCCTTGTTTTCCCTGCATCAAAATTATCTTATGTGTTGTGGTGGGTTGAAATCACCCCCAACTGATTTCAAGAAACTACCCCCAAAATAGATCTCCAGACCAGCTCAGTGAGGGATGGAAGCCAATGAAGCTCTAGGTACAAGCAAACTAAACCCTAGAAATATGAAATGCAATGAGTATGCACACAATATATAATAGATGCACAACAGAGATACATTTACAATTTACAAACAACACAGAAACTCCTCAGACCCCCCTGGATGGATCCAGGGGGACTGTTCAGCTCCTCCCCACTCCCTCCCTCCTTCCTGCTACCTCACACAGGAGTCAAAACAGAGATCCCCTGGCAAGGCTACAAAGAGAGAGAACTTGCAAGCAGAAGTAAAAGAAGAAGAAAAGAGAGCAAGAACTGTTTCTGCCTCTGCTCTACATACCATTAGCAACCCAATGAATTCTACAGACCTTAGCATTGTTTTCCTTTTACATCCAATGGTAATTATTTTACTTTCAGTCTTGGCAGTCAGGGTCTAGGGTCTAGGATCTAAAGATCCCCCCTCAAACTGTAACATGTGTTCTCTCATGCAAGCCAAATGTCAAACTTTTACTTAAAACATTAAGAATTCCTTGAAACATGAGGGGTTTTATTGGAGCAACTCCACTTCAGAGCTTAAATCAACTGTTTTTGTTAATCACCAATAGAATGATGGTAGTTAAAAACCCACTAGTCTCTCCATATATCCTGGAAACCTCTATAGTACATACTACAGAATCACAGAATCTTAGGGGCTGGAGGGGACCTCGAAAGCTCATCTAGTCCAACCCCCCTGCCAGAGCAGGAGCACCTAGAGCAGGTCACACAGAAACACATCCAGGTGGGTTTGGAATATCTCCAGAGAGGGAGACTCCACAACCCCCCAGGGTAGCCTGGTCCAGAGCTCTGTCACCCTCTTAGGGAAAACATTTTTCCTTGTGTTTCCATGAAACTTCAGTATTCAGTATCACTAAGGTTGGAAGAGACCTCAAAGATCATCAAGTCCAACCTGTCACCACAGACCTCATGACTAGAGTAGGGAGGACACTCCTGACCACTGCAGGCTTGAACTCATGACCTTCCTATTAAGGGTCTTATGTGCTACCAACTGAGCCACTAACTTCTTATGCCTCAACTTCCACTGTTGTCCCTTGTCTAACATCCAACCTGTATCTACCCTTTGCTGCCTTTCTCCCAGTCCTACCACTCCCTGACACCCTCAAAAGTCCCTCCCCAGCTTTCTTGGAGCCCCCTTCAGATACTGGAAGGACACAATTAGGTCTCCTTGGAGTCTTCTCCTCTCCAGACAGAACAATCCCAACTCTGTCCTCATAGCAGAGCAGCTCCAGCCTTATGCTCATCTTCGTGGCTCCTCTCTGGACACATTGCAGCACATCTCTATCTTTGTTGTAACAGAGGCTCCAGAACTGGACACAGTGCTCCAGGTGGGGTCTCACCAGGGCAGTGTAGAGAAAGAGACTCACCTCTCTCGACCTGCTGGCTATGCATGTGTCCATGAATCTCTGATACTGCTTTTAAGAGAGAGCTGTGGGGAAAGACTAAGCTAATTTGATGAAAACAATCCAAAAGGTTGTGATGTATCCATTTATTTTTTTCCTGTAAATTTAATAACAGGCACATATTGACCATCATTTTCCATCAATTAAATCCACTTGATGAGATCCAACAGATTTACTTATATAATAACCTTTAGATTTGTCTTTTGTGTCTAACAATCCTAATTTGATCACCAAGAGCACTTCAAGTAGCTGTGGGACCCTGGCAATCAGGAGGATCCATATTTTACTAATGCAATACTCTGCTGACACTTTTAACAACTTACCCAGATACATCAGACTGTTTCCATATCTTCTGTTCACGTGCAGACATTCTGGTCTCTTTCAGCTTATGTATGCACTTCACTCACAGCTGTCAGACTGTGATGTTCCTGAGTGCATAAAGTTTCCCTAGCAATTTGATCATATACTTTTGCTTCCATTTTTTTTTGAGCACATACTTTGAAGCCTTACTCATCCTCACCTGGCATCCATTTAGCCTCAGAAAGGTGCATGTGTAAACTTGGTGCTTTCTCCAACTATTAATTTCATGCCTCATTAAAACTTCTCCAATTCCCACAGGCAGTCAACACTTGCAATAGATTCACCAGCAAAGGAAATTTCCTCATAATTTGCCTCATCTCTGCAGAGGTTGGAAAATACATCACTTAAAAAAAAACCCAGACAGATCTGACTGATCTGAAATGTTAACATTACCCTGAGTGTTAATTTATAGCAAGCTCACAAAATGTTCCTGAAGAACTGAGGGTTCATGTTAAAAGAGCAGTACTACTTTCAGACACTCAAACACTAACCCTAAACCAACCATGACCCTAACACTAACCCTGAGTCATACAATGACCCTGAAGGCAAACTTAAACCTAACAATAACACTAACCCGGAACCTAAAACTAACCCTAACCCTAACTCTAACCCAAAACCTGACCCTAGCCCTAACAGTAACACTAACTCCAAACCTAACCCAAAACCCAAATCCTAACCCTCCCTGACCCTAACCCTAAACCTAAAACTAATGCTAACACAAAACCAAAGGCTAAACCTAACCCTAACACTAACAATAACCCATAACCCAAAAGCTAAACCTAACCCTAACCCATAACCCGAACACTAGCCCTAACCCATAACCCTAACACTAACCGTAACCCGAACCCTGACCATAACCCTAACGCTAACCCAAAAACCTACCCCTAACCCTAACCCAAAGCCAAATGCTAAACCTAAACCTAACCCTAACCTAACCCTAATCCTAACACTAAACGTAACCCAAACCCTAAAGATAACCCTAACCCATAATCCGAACCCTAACCCTAACCCATAACTCTAATCCTGACCCTAACCTAACCCTAAACCTAATAGTAACCCTAACCCTAACCCTAACCCATAATCCTAACCCTGACCCAAACCCTAACCTAAAACCAAATGCTAAACCTAAACCTAACCCTAACCTAACTCTAATCCTAGCACTAACTGTAACCCAAACCCTAAAGCTAACCCTAACCCATAACTCTAATCCTGACCCTAACCCTAACCCATAACCCTAATCCTGACCCTAACCCTAACCCTGACCCTAATCCTAACCCTAACCCTGACCCAGACCCTGACTCTGACCCAAACCCTGACCCTGACCCAAACCTTCCCCAGCAGGGTTTTATTTCTGTACACAGGGCCCGAGTTCAGCTTGATTTCTGTGCACGCTGTTTCTTTGCAGTCTCTCCCAACTGTCCCACAGATGATTCAGAAAGCTGAACAGCATTCACAAGAGCTCAAATAGCTTCACCAGCTCCTTCCTCATTCTTCATTTCTCTAATTGACCTCAGATCTCCTGCATTGGCTCTTCCATGCAGCTATGAATTCTTTTAAATTTCTTCCCACAATTCTTTTGGATTAAAAAAAAAGGCACACCAAAGCCTACACCAAACCCCACACCCAAACCCACAGCAAAACCCACAGCAAAACCCACAGCCAAACCCACACCAGAACCCCACAAAACCCCACACCCAAACCCAGACCAAAACCCATGGCAAAACCCACACCCAAACCTACGCCCAAACCCAGACCAAAACCGACACCCAAACCTACACCCAAATTCACCCCAAAGCCCACAGCAAAATGCACACCCAAACCCACACCAGAACCCACACCAGAACTCACACCCAAACCCACAAAAAAGCACAAAGCCAACACCCAAACCCACAACAAAATGCACACCCATACCCACAAAAAAGCACACCCAGACCCACACCACAACACACAAAAAAGCACACCCAGACCCACAAGAAAGTACACCTGAACCCACACTCAAAACCAAACCCATACAGAAACCCACACCCGCCAAACCACAGCCAAGCCCACAAAAAAGCACTCCAAACCCCACAAAACAGAATACCAAAGAAGCCAAAATGAAGCACAGAAAACCCAAGTGAAACACAGGAAACTAAAATGAAATGCAAATACCAGAAATGAAGCGCAACCCCCCCAAAATTAAACAGAAATCCCCAAAATGAAGCACAGAAAACCCAAATGAAATGCAGAAAACCAACCTACCAACCTACCAACCTACCAAGAAAAGCCCAACCAAGCCCAACCACAAACCCAAATGAGAGCAACAAGAAACCCACAAAACCCCAGAACAACCAGCTGGGTTTTGGGGTTCCTTGCCTTATGTTTTTGTGTCTGCCTCTCACTACCCACACACACAGACTCTTAAACATTTCCTAACTGTTGTGGAAATCACTGGAAAATGCTGATCTGGGCGTATCTGAAGATCCACAGCTTCCATTACCTCAGGCAGATCATACTTGTGGACTAAATGTGTGAAATTGAATTTCTACCTCCAATTTCTTCTAGCACATAAAAGACTTTGAAGATCCTGTTTGAAGATGCATTGCAAAATTCACTTGGTGAGGGCTGTTCTGAGATTCACCACAGATTTCTTGGAAAGATCTGTTAGAAGTGCTGAACCCAGATCACACACAACCAGCAGTGCCTGGTCCTAGTGGATGAACATGAGCCAGCAATGTGCTCTGGTGGCCAAGAAGGCCAATGGCATCCTGGGGGGGATTAGAAGGGCTGTAGTGAGTAGGCTGAGAGAGAATAAACCTTTATTCAGAATAGACCAGACCAGGTTGGAAGAGGCCTTCAAGATCATCGTGTCCAACCCATCAACCAATCCAACACCACCTAAACAACTAACCCATGGCACCAAGCACCCCATCAAGTCTCCTCCTGAACACCTCCAATGATGGTGACTCCACCACCTCCCCAGGCAGCCCATTCCAATGGGCAATCACTCTCTCTGTGTAGAACTTCTTCCTAACCTCCAGCCTAAACCTCCCCTGGTGCAGCCTGAGACTGTGTCCTCTTGTTCTGGTGCTGGCTGCCTGGGAGAAGAGACCAACCTCTGCCTGTCTACAACCTCCCTTCAGGTAGATGTAGAGAGCAAGAAGGTCACCCCTGAGTCTCCTCTTCTCCAGGCTAAGCAACCCCAGCTCCCTCAGCCTCTCCTCACAGGGCTGTGTTCCAAGCCCCTCACCAACTTTGTTGCCCTTCTCTGGACTCGTTCCAGCAACTCAACCTCCTTCCTAAACTGAGGGGCCCAGAACTGGACACAGGACTCGAGGTGTGGCCTAACCAGTGCAGAGTACAGGGGCAGAATGACCTCCCTGCTCCTGCTGGCCACACTGTTCCTGATGCAGGCCAGGATGCCATTGGCCCTCTTGGCTTCCTGGGCACACTGCAGGCTCATGTTCAGCCTACCATCGACCAGCACCCCCAGGTCCCTCTCTGCCTGGCTGCTCTCCAGCCACTCTGACCCCAGCCTGTAGCTCTGCATGGGGGTGTTGTGGCCAATGTGCAGAACCCGCTAGGTTCTGAGTGGGAGGTTCTTCTCCCACCCTACTCTGCCCCGGTGAGGCTGCAGCTGGAATATTGTGTCCAGTTCTGGGACCTTCAGTTCAGGAAGGACCTCAGGGAACTACTTGAAAGAGTCCAGCACAGAGCCACAAAAAAATTATTAGGGGAGTGGAACATCTTCCTTACAAGAGCCTGAGGGTGACCTCATTGCTCTTGCTAAAGCTGTGCAGGATGAGTGCCCAGAGGCTGGAGCCAGGCTCTGCTGGGTGATGCCCAATGCCAGCACAAGGGGCAGTGGTGGAAGCTGAGGCAGAGGAAGTGCCATGGAAACAGGAGGCATTTTTTTTTTCCCTGTGAGGGTGACAGAGCCCTGGAAGAGGCTGCCCAGGGGGGTTGTGGAGTCTCCCTCTCTGGAGATATTCAAGACCTTCCTGGATGTGTTCCTGTGTGACTTGTTCTAGGTGCTCCTGCTCTGGCAGGGGGGTTGGACTGGATGAGCTTTTGAGGTCCCTTCCAGCCCATGGCATTCTGTGATTCTGTGATTCAGGGCAGAGTAGAGGGGAAGGAGAACCTCTCTTGACCTACTAACCACAGCCCTTCTAATCAACCCCAGGATGCCATTGGCCTTCGTGGCCACAAGAGCACATTGCTGGTTCACGGTCAACCTCCCATTCCCTTCACTGCTCTCCAACAGGTCAGTCCCCAACCTATCCTGCTCCATGAGGTTGTTCTTTCCCAGGTGCAAGACTATCCCCTTGCCCGTGTTGAACTTCATTCCATTCCTCCCTGTCCAACTCTCAGCCTGTCCAAGTCTGGCTGAATGGCAGCACACCCCTCCTGTGTCAGCCACTCCTCCCAGTTTGGTGCCATCAGCAAACTTGCTGACAGTGCTCTCTGCCCTCACCCAGGTCATTGAACAGCTCTGGTCCCAATACTGACCCCTGAGGGACTTCATTAGACATGGGCCTCTAACTAGACTCTGTCCATTGACCACAGCTCTCTGACTTATCTCCTTCAACCAGTTCCCATCCACCTCACTCCCTGACCATCCAGACCACACTGCCTTAGCTTAACTGCAAGGATGCTGTGGCAGACACTGTCAAATGCTTTACTGAAGTGAAGATAAAATGCCACCTTATGTGTGGTTCTCAAGAACAGTCATTTATGGGAACAATGCTGGGCATTCCATGGAGAGGGTTTTGCTACTGACTTCTCTATAAAATATTTATTGTCTATAAAAATGCTCATCCTGTGAGCTCCCTGGGATCAGATGCTGCTTTCTATCAGCTTCTTCCCATAGAACACATTAACCTAAGCAGCAGAGGGACTGCAGACCCACAGACACATCCATGAAACCCTCTCTGACCACAGCTCACTTTATGCATGTACACATCTATTACTCTTAAATGTGTTTGGATCAGCAGCCCAGGGGAATAATCCAAAAATTATGTGGGTTGTGCAGGAGAAGTTAGGGGAAGCGAGAGGCCTGCAGGCTCCCTCTGACTGCTGGCAATACCTGACAAGGAAAGGAGGCAATTTGACTGCTAAATTGAAGCTGTGCTTGCAGGGGTTGCAAGACAGATTTTATGTTACAAATGAGCAGTGTACATTAAGCAGGGAGAATAAACAAAACAAGTGAGATATAATGAACACAGGATCTTACAGAAAAGGTCTCTGAACAGCTCATATTTTACCTGGAGTGACAATTTAAACAGTCATACTTCTGATCTATTCCTCATCTCCTGGCAAGACCGCACTGTATAAATCTAACGTTAAAATGCCTCCAGGCATTATTTACAGTGAGCTAAAGACTCTGCAAGTTCATCCTGCTGTTATATCTTTCAATAATGAAACAGTAGGTCACCAAGTCTAAAGGCTTTTATTTTCATGGGTTGTGAAGAAATGTTTGAAGGTTATTTTTCTCTGTGCATTTCAGTTCTGCCTGATATCAGCTTAGTGAGAAACAGTGTGACAAAAAAAGGCAATCAAGTCTAGGTTCTACTCTCCATTCAAGCTGCTGATGTTTTCATATGCATGATAACAGAGGTAAGGATTTTCACTTGGATTTGGGCTCCTAAGTCAGAGTGGTGTAAAAAGCAAACAAAGAAACAAACCAAACCAAAACACCAAAACCAAATCCAGAAACAGAAAATTCAAAACCAAATCAACAAGACCAAGAAGCCAAACAAAAAGCAAACCCCAACCAAACCCAACCCCAACCAAACCCAACCCAACCAAACAAAGCCAAAAACCAACCAACCAAATTCAAACCAAACCAAACCAAACAACAACAAAACTCAAACCAACCCTCCCAAACCCAACCAAACTAGATTCAAAACAAACTAAAACAAACCAGCCAACCAAAAAAGAAACAAAACCAAACCCCAACCAAACTAAACCCAAACCAGCCAAACTAAACTCAATCCAAACAAACCCAAAACCTAACCAAACAAGAACAAACAAAAACAACCAAACTAAACGCAAAACAAACAAAACCCAACCAAACAAAACCAAAATCCAATGAAATGAAACCCAAAGAAAAGCCAAAAAACCCCAAACAGACCCCAACCCACCCAAACAACCAAAACAAAAACAAATCACCAAACCCCAACCAAATGAAACTCTAAACAAACTAAACTCAAACCAAACAAAACCAAACCCCAACCAAACAAAACTGAACAAAAACAAACCACCAAACTAAACCAACCAAACAACCAAACCAACCAAAACCAAAACCCCAACCAACCAAAACCAAAATCCAAACTAAACCCAAAACAGGCAAAGCAAAAAACCAAATAACTGAACCCAACCCACCCACCCAATCAAACCAAAATCAAGCAAAACCAAAACCCAACCTAATTAAGAAAACCAAGAACAAACAAACAAAACCAAAATCAACCAAATTTAAACCAAAGCACCCAAAACCAAACAAATTGCAACAAAAAAAAGTAAACAAAACCAAATCATCCAAACAAAAAACAAGCAAAAGCAAAACCCAACCAAATTAAACCCAAACCAAACCAAACAACAAAGTCAAAACCCAACCAAATTAAACCCAACCCAAAACAAACAACAAAACCAAAACCCAACCAAATTAAACCCCAAACCAACCAAACAACAAACAAAAGCAAAACCCAACCAAATTAAACCCAACCCAAACCAAACAACAAACAAACAAAAGGAAAACCCAACCAAATTAATCCCAAACCAAAACAAGCAACAAAGCCAAAACCCAACCAAATTAAACCCAACCCAACCCAAACAACAAACAAAGCCAAAACCCAACCAAATTAAACCCCAAACCAACCAAACAACAAACAAACACAAGGAAAACCCAACCAAATTAATCCCAAACCAACCAACAAACAAACAAAACAAATCCCAACCAAATTAAACCCAAACCGAACAAAACCAAGCCAAGCAAACAAAAACCCCAAACAAAACCAAAATCCAACAGTACTACATCCAAGAGAAAGAATCAAAGATAAATCAAGCAAACAAAAACCAGGCAAAACCCAAAACTTAACCAACCAAACGAAACCCAAAACAAACAAACAAAACCAAGCCAAACCAACTGACTCCCAAACCATTGCTTTAGCGTTGAAGACTGAAGCAGCCTCCTTGCACCCAGGTGTGCCCCATTCATCAATGCTGAGTTTCAAGACCCCAGGAAAGCACATGACTTCAATTTCTTGGTGGCTGTCATAACTGATTTTTGCATCAGACTTGGAAGATCTATGTGCAGCATATCCCTTCTTGGCATCATTCTATTTTTTTTCATCATCTGGATAGAAAAATCCCATGAACAGAGCTACATCAAGACAGACATCATCTGACAGTTAGCATAGACCTTGGGAAAGGACACCTCAGTGTTCTTGAATTACCGTTTATTTCTTGAACACATATCTCAGAAAAAAAACAACATTGTGCTTTCAGTATTTCTTGTGTGATTATTTGCATTTGAAGTGTTCAGCTGTGGTGTCAAAGTCAGAGATAAAACCTTATGCCTCAAAAAACATATAAGCATTTATACAAAATAGGATGCAACCATAGTCTGGGCTGCAGCAAGGGAAGTGTGGCCAGCAGGGCCAGGGAAGGGGTTCTGCCCCTCTGCTTCACTCTGCTGAGACCACACATGCAGCACTGTGTCCAGTTCTGGAGCCTCCATTGCAGGAAAGATCTGAAGGTGCTGGAAGGTGCCCAGAGAAGGGCCACGAGGATGAGCAGAGGGCTGGAGCTGCTCTGCTATGGAGACAGACTGAGAGAGTTGGGGTTGTGCAGTCTGGAGAAGAGAAGGCTGTGAGCAGCTGTGGCCTTCCAGTATCTGCAGTATATACAGATGAAATTTCACCTTCTAGCAACAGCTAACTATTGGTTGTGATAGAAACTCATTAGTCTTGCTCTTAAAAGATAGAGTAAAACTACAAACACTGACTAAGATGATATTCAAATCAAAGTCTAAGCTGATTCAACACATCTGAGAAGTAAATCCAGGTTTTAATTAGTTTGCATTCACTGCAATGTCACATTCTGCACTACTTTGCCCATTTTACGTTTTGTATTTGAGTTTTAAAGTCTCTCCAAGTTCTGGGGTTGTTTCTTCACAGCTAAAGAAAAACAAACAAACAAACAAAAACCCAAACAAAAGGAAAGCAAAAAAAAATAGCAAAAAAAGGTACAAAAAACCCCAAACAAACAAAACCAAAACCACAAAGGAAACAATGCAAGCAAACAAAACACAACATACAAAGGAAAACCACCAAGAAACACAAACATAAAGTCCAGGAAAAGAGAGAGCCTGGCACTAACAATTCCAAAATCCAATCAAGACTTTGTTTCTCTGCAAACACAACCTTAAAGAGTGCAGCAAACCCTTTTATTTTTGCTCACACATCCATGCCTTTAAATATCTTTGAGTGAAGATGACATAAAAACATGCTACAGTAAACTTACAGTGAACAAAAGCACTGTGAAAACAAACCAACCAAGCAACCACAAAACATCCAAACCTGAACAAAATACCCCAACAACTTACTTTTCTTTGCAACATAAATTACAGCTATTTTCAGCAGAAAGGTCTATGCAGGTGTGGTGGTGAGGGAAAGTTCAGTTCTCCCCCACACACAAAACAAAGCCATGGCTAACTCAGTCAGAGAAGCAGAGATGAATTAAAGCTGTATTTACAAGCAGGGTGAGCTGCAGTGAACATCTACACAATATACAGTATTTACAATGTGTACAGAAATACACAGCACAGAACGTAATACAGAACAAAGCTCCTCCAGCCAGGAGAGTCCCCCCCTGCACCGCCTCTCTCCCCCTACCTCCCTTTTTCCCCAAAAAGGGTTAGGGAGAGAGAAAAGGCAATTATTAAGGAGGAAATTCTGTTAGCTCAAAGCGTATGCAAGAATCAGTTTCTTATCTGTTAGTTCAAGGTCAACTCCATCCCACACAGCTGTTGCTCAGAGAGAGACTGAAACGGACAGGCTGAAAAAGACAGACAGAACTGACTGACATTCAAACTGAACTAAAACTTAAAGTTTCATTCTACCAATCTACCAATGAAATTCATTTAGAATATCTTGTTTTCATTATTTCACCAAAACATTCAGCCAGAGTGTTCCAGCAACTGTCCCCTTCTTAAAGGCACAGCCTGAAATGGTCACAGCAGGCAGACTGAGAGAGCTGGGGCAGTTCAGTCTGGAGAAGCAAAGGCTCTGAGGAGACCTAATTGTGGCCTTCCAGGATCTGAAGGGGGCTACAAGAAAGCTGGGGAGGGACTTTTGAGGGTGTGAGGGAATGCTAGGACTGGGGGGAATGGGGCAAAACTAGAAGTGGGTAGATTCAGATTGGATGTTAGGAAGAAGTTGTTCCCCATGAGGGTGGTGAGAGACTGGCACAGGTTGCCCAGGGAGGTGGTGGCAGCCTCATGCCTGGAGGTGTTTGCAGCCAGGCTGGATGTGGCTGTGAGCAACCTGCTGTAGTGTGAGGTGTCCCTGCCCATGGCATTGGGGTTGGAACTGGACGATGCTTCAGGTCCCTTCCAACCCTGACAATTCTTTGACTCTGTGATCTCTGCAATTAGAGAATCGTAGAATCATAGAATGGTCTGGGCAGGAAGGGACCTCCCAATGTCATCCAGATCAATCTCTCCACAGTCAGCAGGGACATCCCCAACTAGATCAGGTTGCCGGGGGTCTTGTTGAGCCTAACCTTGAGTATCATAGCATCATAGTATCAGTCAGGGTTGGAAGGGACCACAAGGTATCTCCCCTTAGCCTTTTGTGCTGCAAGTGGACTCTGCCTGCTCATGTCCAGCTTCTCATTCATCACTGAACAAACTCTACGGAAGCAATAGGATGGGATGACAGTAAATCTGTGCCTTGCATAGGACAGAATACAACAGATGTCAAAAAAAGCCCAAACTAAATATTTAGAAGTCTGAAATCTTGTGTAAAGAGGAGAGAAAGGATGATACCCAGTTGTAGAATGATCCCAAAATGTTGGAAAGGCAGCTAATATTCCAGTTCTCCCATCACCACAGACTGTTTTTGTCCTCAGATACAGCACCCAGACTTACGCAATTATAACAGCTGCAAGAAAAATGCTTTACTCTTCTGGAGCAGATAATCTTCAGCTGCTTCACAAAGATGATTTTTGGAGAGTCAGGTGGTTAATGTGATCTGCTGAGGAGCCTAAACAGGTCATAATCTGAATGATACAGCTGATGAACTCTAAGAAGAAAATCCAGTAACAATTTACTGGAGCTCAATCCAAAACTAGAGGAAGAAAAAAGACAATAATTGTGGTGTTTTCTGGTAATAGCCCATTGCACTTCAATATAAAGACTGTGCTTACACTGCTGCTTGGTTTGTCTCTTGTAGTGACTAAAGGGCCACTGGAGGTCATCTGCTCCAACATGTCTCTTAAAAAAAAATAAACTAATGGATTACAATTTCTATATATTTTAAGTAATAGAGTTGTAGGTGAAGGGAAGTAAAGGGTTAATTGGTGTAACCATAGAGTAGACCTCCTGAGCAGGTGGGAAAGCCTGTCCCAAGAGGGGGGCACAGGATATTGTAATATTGTTATTCCATTATCATGGTAGGGTCAAACAGCCCCAGCACAAACCCAGACCGAGAGTAAGGTGTCTAGACATGGTCCTACTCTCCCCCCTCCTTTCCTGCAGAAAGTCAGGGTAACACAGGAAAAGGAACGAAGGGGACAGGGCCGTGGGTGTCTGGTAAACAACCCTGCCTCTGGGGTAAGAGCACATGTACTGCCCACTGCTCCTGCCTGACC
The DNA here is from genome assembly GCF_026170545.1 of Melanerpes formicivorus. NCBI lineage: Eukaryota > Metazoa > Chordata > Aves > Piciformes > Picidae > Melanerpes > Melanerpes formicivorus. Next base: position 1,664,072 of record NW_027142356.1, on the reverse strand, counting down.
AGGCCTATGTGTTTGCCTGCTATGGCCACAGCGTGGCAGAAGTCCTTTCATTGCGGAGCTATGTGCTAGCTTCAGTTGCCCTATTGGCCCAATTGAATCTCAGGCAAGATTTATATAGAGACTGATTTCTAGTTGCCTATGCAACTAGGAGCCTCAAGCCTTGCCTTGCTTGGACCTGCTTGGCACTCGTCTGGCTTGAAGTTGCCTCAAGTTGCATAGCCTCAAGTTGCCCGGTCCAGCGCCTGGAATAAAGCCATGAGCATACACACTGTAAGCTACAAGAGAAGCCACCAGCTTAGGAGCTAGAGCCAAGCCTGCTTCCCCTTGTGACCAGGATTTAGCCGTGCCTCAATTCGCCCAGGACAAAGCAAGCACCCGTCGTGACAGCGTCGTTAGCAGCCCGCTGTCCGCTGGAGCCAGACCAGCCCCGAGAGCGCATGGCCTTCCTGCCGGCAACCTGCCATGCCTGGTGCATGGGAGCATCCCAAAGCTCCTGGGGTTCTCTCAACAACCCCGTGCAGTGCTACAGCCTGGGGTCAGAGTGGCTGAAGAGCAAACAGGCAGAAAAGGGCATGGGGATACTGGTGGTCAGCAGCTGAACATGAGCCAGCAGTGTGCCCAAGTGACCAAGAGGGCCAATGGCATCCTGGCCTGCATCAGGAGCAGTGTGGCCAGCAGGAGTAGAAAAGTCATTGTGCCCCTGTACTCTGCATTGGTTAGGCCACACCTTGAATCCTGTGTCCAGTTCCGGGCTCCTAAGTTTAGGAAAGCTGTTGAGCTGCTGGAAGGTGTCCAGAGAAGAGCAACAAAGCTGGGGAGGGGTCTGGAGCACAGCCCTGTGAGGAGAGGCTGAGGGAGCTGGAGTTCCTTAGCCTGGAGAAGAGGAGGCTCAGGGGAGACCTTCTTGCTCTCTACAGCTGCCTGAAGGGAGGTTGTAGCCAGGAGTGGGTTGGTCTCTTCTCCCAGGCACCCAGCACCAGAACAAGAGGACACAGTCTCAGGCTGTGCCAGCAGAGGTTTAGGCTGGAGGTTAGGAAGAAGTTCTTCCCAGCAAGAGAGATTGGCCATTGGAATATGCTGTACAGGGAGGTGGTGGAGTCACCACCCCTGGAAGTGTTTAGGAAGAGACTGGATAAGGCAGTTGGTTCCATGGTTTAGTTGATTAGATGGTGCTGGGTGATGGGTTGGACTTGATGATCTCTGAAGTCTCTTCCAACCTGGTCTATTCTATTCTATTCTATTCTATTCTATTCTATTCTATTCTATTCTATTCTATTCTATTGTACTCTACTCTACTCTACTCTTCCTGTTATTCCCTGCTGGTTTGCATAAAATTATTAGAATTATTATAGTTGCCCAACTCCTGTACATCCTCACTGTAAATATCTATTCTAAACCTACACTGAACTTATGTAATAAGTTTTGGCAATTTTTCATATTACCCAAAGGTCATTGATATTTTTATTAATATTTGCCATATAATTTGTAAATTAAGGAACTAATATTCCTTAACATCCATGCCCTCTCCTGCATCTCCCTACATAAGGAGCAGACTTTCTGGTCAGGTCTCCCTTTGCTTTCCCTTGCAGCGTGGGGGAGGTTGGCCTGGCTGGAGGATATTTTCTGCTGCATTGTTAAGGCCTAGCTTGGGGCCTAGCTGAATCTGATTCTAATTGTGTATGACCTGTTACTTTGGTGCCTTTTATACTTTGTTTCCTTTCTGTAAATATTAGTTCTGTTTAACGTCCAAACCTGTGCCAGTGTTTTTATTTACACCTTTGGGGTAAATTCTACATTTCTGTCCTGAGCTCAACCCAGGACACTGAGTCTGTAAGCAAATGAACAATAGAAGGCATCTCAGAGCCCTGTCTTAAGAATCATAGAATCACAGAATTGTCAGAGTTGGAAGGGATCCCAAAGATCAGCCAGTTCCAACCCCCCTGCCATGGGCAGGGACACCTCACACTACCGCAGGTTGCTCACAGCCACATCCAGCCTGGGGCAGTCACTTGATGGATTTTAAACTATTGCTTATTGTAACTGATGTTGTTTCAGAGGTGTAACTGCTGGAAAGGTTTTAAAGTATTTTCTTCTGATTTGCAGTAAAGAAGTAATATTTCATCGGTTCTATTGTAGTATAAATCATAGTATCATAGTATCACAGTATCAGTCAGGGTTGAAAGGGACCACAAGGATCATCTAGTTCCAACTCCCCTGCCATGGGCAGGGACACCCCACACTAGATCAGCCTGGCCAGAGCCTCATCCAGCCTGGGCTTAAACACCTCCAGGGACTTTGCTTCAAACATATTCTATAAAGTAATATTAGTCAGAAAGTTTTCAGTTCCGAATAGAGGGAATTAACCCAAAACTTCAATTGCACTTATTGCCACAATTCTCTAGATCTCACTTGTTGGTAAAGATCATAGAATCATAGAATTGTCAGAGTTGGAAGGGACCTCAAGGCTCAGCCAGTTCCAACCCCCCTGCCATGGGCAGGGACACCTCACACTACAGCAGGTTGCTCACAGCCACATCCAGCCTGGCTGCAAACACCTCCAGGGATGAGGCTGCCACCACCTCCCTGGGCAACCTGTGCCAGTCTCTCAACAACCTCATGGGGAACAACTTCTTCCTAACACCCAATCTAAATCTCCCCTCCTCTAGCTTGGATCAATTCCCCCCAGTCCTATCCCTCCCTGACACCCTCAAAAGTCCCTCCCCAGCTTTCTTGTAGCCCACTTCAGATCCTGGAAGGCCACAAGAAGGTCTCTCCAGAGCCTTTTCCTCTCCAGACTGAACAACCCCAACTCTGTCTCAGTCTGTCCCCATAGCAGAGCAGCTCCAGCACTCTGCTCATCTTCATGGCCCTTGTCAGGACACCTTCCAGCACCTCCAGATTCTTCTTGTAATAGAAGCACATCCTTCACTCTGTTGGTATTCATAGATTAAATGCTGAACTGGAACGACAGGCCGCAGAGACATAATGTTACTATTTCACAGACATACAGAAGCAGACCTGATGTCCTGCTTTACATACAAGAATGGATACAGGCCAATGTGAAAGTAAGGTGATCTCTACACAGAAGAAAGTTGGCCTCAACTTGTAACCTTCCCCACGTGGAATGGAGATTCCATTTTTAGTATGCAGTCTAATATATTTTCATTGGAATCACAGAATTGTCAGGGTTGGAAGGGACCTCAAGGCTCAGCCAGTTCCAAGCCCCCTGCCATGGGCAGGGACACCTCACACTACAGCAGGTTGCTCACAGACACATCCAGCATGGCCTTAAACACCTCCAGGGATGAGGCCTCTACTACCTCCCTGGGCAACCTGTGCCAGTCTCTCACCACCCTCATGGGGAACAACTTCTTCCTAACATCCAATCTGAATCTCCCCACTTCTAGTTTTGCTCCATTCCCCCCAGTCCTATCACTCCCTGACACCCTAAAAAGCCCCTCACCATGTTTTCATCTCAATCTTCCTCCATTTCTCTGGTAATGAGGACAATCCAAGATCTGCTTCATCTTATGTTTCTTGGCACAGTGGAAGGTCTGGGTTTATCTTTACCATGTAGGAAGATGGGGTCTTGTGTCTGACATATGGGTGTCCTAAACAGCCAGCTCTACCCATGTCTGCTCAAACTATGATGATGGCTTTGCAGGTTTCCTCCTCAGTTGAATGCCCCATCCCTTTTAGCAAGAATAGATACTTATCTGCAGTTTGATTTTTAGCAGGACTCTTTGGGGCTCATTGTTTTTCTAAGTGGAGAGTAAGTTAAAATTGATACTGGTTACCAGTTACTGTGATATATTGCTCTGCCCTGATGAACCTCACCCAGAATATTGCATCCAGTTCTGGGCTCCCCAGTACAAAAGGGACAGGGATCTGCTGGAGAGAGCCCAAGGGAGAGCCACAAGGATGCTGAAGGGACTGCAGCACTGCCTGGTGAGGAGAGGCTGAGAGCCCTGGGGCTGTTCAGTCTGGAGAGGAGAAAGCTGAGAGGGGATCTGATCAATGTCTGTCAATCTCTGAGTGCTGGGGGTCAAGAGGGAGGGGACAGGCTCTGCTCAGTTGCAACCTGGGATAGGACAAGGAGCAATGGATGTAAGCTGCAGCACAGGAGGTTCCACCTTAACATGAGAAGGAACTTCCTCACTGTGAGGGTCCCAGAGCCCTGGAACAGGCTGCCCAGAGAGATCGTGGAGTCTCCTTCTCTGGAGCCTTTCCAGCCCTGTCTGGATGTGTTCCTGTGTGACCTGTGCTGGATTCTACAGTCCTGTTCTGGCAGGGGGGTTGGACTCAATGATCTCCAGAGGTCCCTTCCAACCCCTGACATCCTGTGAGCTGTGATCTGTGATCCTGCCTTCCACTATTTTACAAACAATAAGAAAGTAACCAAGAACTATGTACTTCAATTTTCTTCCCTCTACTCACAGTGGGGGGGGAAGGGCCTGGCCTTTCCCTCAACCCTATGACAACTATATACACACAAACATTCTGACACACAAAGGAGGAGTACAAGGTACACCATGCAAATTTGTTCTGGCACTGCTGACTCTACTATTGTACGTAGGCAGTGAGCAAAGCTAAGATTCTCTTTCTGCAAGACGTCTGTAGAGGGAATTTTTTCTCACAAAGGAACCAAAAATTAAGTCAGAAAGCCACAAGGTTTTGCTGGTCATAATGGGGCAAAGATTACTCAATTGGAGCAAAGAATTGTTTAGGTTGGGAAAAATCTTGAGGATCACTGAGTCCATTAACCCAGCACTGCAAAACCATGTCCCTCAGCACCACATCTGCGCATCTTTTAAACTCCTTCAGGGATGGTGACTCCACCACTGCCCTGGGCAGCACATTCCAGTCATTGACAACCTTTTTTGAGAAGAAATTTTTCCTGAAGTCCAACCTAAACCTCAGCACAATTCACAGAATCACAGAATTAACGAGGTTGGAAAAGACCTTCGAGATCATCAGGTCCAAACTATCACCCAACACCATCTTATCAACTCAACCATGGCACCAAATGCTTTGTCCAGTCCTCTCTTAAACATCTCCAGTGATGGAGACTCCACCACCTCCCTGGGCAGCACATTCCAATGGCCAGTCTCTCTTGCTGGGAAGAACTTCTTCCTAACCTCCAGCCTAAACCTCCCCTTGTGCAGCTTGAGACTGTGTCCTCTTGTTCTGGTACTGGTTGTGTGGGAGAGGAGACCAACCCCCACCTGGCTACAACCTCCCTTCAGGTAGTTGTAGAGAGCAAGAAGGTCTCCCCTGAGCCTCCTCTTCTCCAGGCTAAGCAACCCCAGCTCTCTCAGCCTCTCCTCACAGGGCTGTGCTCCAGATCCCTCCCCAGCCTTGTTGCCCTCCCCAGCACACGTTGGAGCAACTTGAGGTCATTTCCTCTTGTTCTCTTGTCATTACTTCGGAGAAGAGACCCCAGGCACTTGCAGAGAGTGAGGTCTTTTTTCTAGGCTGAACAACCCCAATTCCTTCAGCTCCACCTCATAAGGAGCTTGACAGACTTACATAGTAGAACAGTCTTGTGAGGAAAACAGACTTTGAGACTGGTTGACAGAATTGTACACTCAGGATTCCTCTGGAATGAAGGGGAGGGGGGGAGGGGGGAAACCTAAACTATCAGGAATCTACTAACAAATAGAGATTATTTTCCCCCCTTTGTTTATTCAGTAGTTATATAGTAAAGTTCTTGGGTTAAGGATGATGCAGAAGTGCTCTACAAATGCACTTGCAAGTGAGTAATGGCCAAAGCAAAATAACTTCAAAAGGTCAAGAACCACCTTGCCTCATATCAATGAAAATGAGAAAAGGTTAAAATGAAGAAAGCCAAATCTAACATGGTCTGCTCATAATACACCTGATTATACCTGGGTATAGCTCTACAGCATACATGAATGTAAAGAAACTTAACTAAGTGCTCCTCTAAAGAGCAAAGAGGAGGAGACAGCAGCCCCTATGTCATACAGGGAAATTTGATACTGGAGAGCAGCTCCATGGAGAAAGACCTTGGAGTGCTGGTGGGCAGCAGGTTCTGCACAGGACAGCAATGTGCCCTGGGGGCCAAGAGAGCAAATGGGATCCTGGGGTGCAGCAGGAAGGCTAGGGATGTTTCTCTCTCCCTCTACTCTGCCCAGCTCAGACCACAACTACAATTTGATGTCCAGTTCTGGGCTCCCCAGTTGAAGAGAGACAGAGACCTGCTGGAGAGAGTCCAAGGGAGAGCCAGGAGGATGCTTCGGGGACTTGAGCTTCTTCCCTGTGAAGAGACTGAGAGCCCTGGGGCTGTTTAGTCTGGAGAAGAGAAGGCTGAGAGGGGATCTGGTCAATGTCTATCAATAGCTGAGGGCTGGGGGTCAAGCGGAGGGGGCCAAGCTCTTTTGGGTGGTGCACAGCAGTAAGCCAAGGAACAATGGAGACAAACTTGAACAGAGAAGGTTTCAGCTCAACATGAGGAGAAACTTCTTTAGAGTGAGGGTGGCAGAGCCCTGGAGCAGGCTGCCCAGAGAGGTTGTGGAGTCTCCTTCTGTGGAGCCTTTCCAACCCCCCCTGGATGCATTCCTGTGCAGACTGCCCTGGGTGATGCTGCTCTGGCAGGGGGGTTGGACTCAATGATCTCTGGAAGTCCCTTCCAACCTCTAATGTGCTGTGATTCTGTGATTTTGTAGTCAAGTTGTTGGCAGGTGTTATCAATTTAAGTATTTCATAAACATAAACAGATGAGAATCTGTATTGCTGTCCAGATCAAGTTTTGAAATGCCTATCTGCTCCATGGATTGCAGCAAGTCTTTTTTCTATTGGATTCACTTCCCTTGGAGGATCTTTTACAGACCACATTACTTAGAATGAGAATTGCAAGTGTCAGGCACACTCAAATGCATCATGCTTCAAGGCTGCTATGTGTAGAGTTCAGTGAGGTTTGTGGCCTCTCACCTACTTGCAGAATCCAGTCCTTAAAACGCAAAGGTTGTGTCAGCTCCTCATACTACAATGTTTTAATTGAATAGAATAGAATAGAATAGAATAGAATAGAATAGAATAGAATAGACCAGGTTGGAAGAGACCTTTGAGATCATCGCATCCATCCTATCATCCAACACCAATATTATTTCATGTAGTAGATTAGTTTATGTAGCTTACAGGTTTTAATTGCTATTCTGCATTAAGTTAGTCCATTTTTATGCATTTTTCAGTGTTTCCTTCCTTAAGAAATGCTATTCTGTATACCTACAAGGGGGGAAAGCTTTTTACTTTTGTTCTCTGTCAGTAATGCTCCTACTGAAGTTACACAGTTAAGCGTCCTCCATAGTATTTCAGCTATTGTTGTAGATCTTTTTTACTTTCAGTGCTTCCTCATAATTTACCAGCAGGCCTTCGTGGACAGACAAACATTGTAAGCTATCTCCAGGATAGAGAATTGTGCTGGTTTGGTCTGTGACAAGTATATATTCCAGTCTAGTCAGCAGCCATTACTCTATCTGTCCTCTGCAGCTTTCGAAAGATTTGCATTCCCCAGTGCCTTTTAAATGGCAAAGCTAGCTCAGCTGCAGAGTCAGAATCAGAGAATCACAGAATCATCCAGGCTGGAAAGGACCTCCAAGATCATCCAGCCCAGCCCTTTCACCCACCCCACCAAGTCTGTCACTGCACCATGTCCCCAAGCACCAGATCTAGATGGCTCTTAAATATGTCCAGGGTTGGCAGTTCAGCTCCACTCCCTGGGCAGCAGTTCCAGTGCCTCACAACCCTTTCCATGAAATCATGTTTCCTAATGTGCAGCCTAAACCTCCCCTGGCACAGCTTGAGGCCATTCCCTCTCGTTCTGTCATGAGTTCCTGGTGAGAGGAAACCAGAGCCTACCTCTTGACAACCTCCTGCCAGGTATCTGCAGAGAGCAATGAGGTCTCCCCTCCTTGTCTGCAGACTAACCAGCCCCAGCTCCCTCAGCCTCTCCTCACAGCCTTGTTCTCCAGCCCCTCACCAGCTCAGTTCCCTTCTCTGTCCCAGCTCCAGCTCCTCGATGTCCTTCCTGTGCTGCGGTGCCCAGCACTGAGCACAGCACTCGAGGTGCAGCCTCCCCAACACTGAGTGCAGAGGGACAATCCCTTCCCTGATCCTGCTGGCCATACTGTTTCTGATCCAGGCCAGGATGCCCTTGGCCCTCTTGGTTGCCTGGGCACACTGCTGGTTCATGTTCACCCTCCTGTCAGTCAGTAGTCCCCCATGTTCTTTTCCCCCCCACAGCTCTCCAGCCATTCCTCCCCAAGCCTGCAGCATTCATGGAGTGGTTGTGGCCCAGGTGCAGGACCTGGTACTTGGCCTTGTTGAAGCTCACACAGATGACCTCATCCCATGGCTTCAAGCTATCCAGGTCCCTTTGTAGAGCCTCTCTACTCTCAAGCAGACCAACACTCCCACCAAATCAACGCTCACCTGTAAACTTTCTGAGGGTGGAGGTATCATGCGTTCAAATGCGTTCCTCTTATTTTACATTGCTGCCATTAACTTTTGGCACGTTGAACAGGAATTGCTTGCTGGGCTTTTTATGACATAGGCAATAGGGAGATGCTCTTCAGTTCATTGAGATGCTCAATGAACTGCAGTTCAGCACATGAGATGAGTACCTGTATTCGAAGTAGCCGTAAAAACAATGTTAAACCCCATACACACCTTGATACACGCATGCAGCAGGTAATGATAGTACAGAGCAGGGAAGATTAACTCAGTTGTTTCCTGCAATCTGGATCCTTCCCTTTACCCACACATTATTCACCTTAAGACAACAGCATAAAATTAGCTCTATTTGTGCTCTGGAAACAAGATTTCTTGTTGGCATGCTCCAGTTAAAAGTGCCAGGGCAGTCACTTGATGGATTTTAAACTATTGCTTATTGTAACTGATACTGTTTCAGAGGTATAACTGCTGGAAAGGTTTTACAGTATATTCTTCTGCTTTGCAGTAAAGAAGTAATATTTCATCAGTTCCCTTGCAGTGTAAATCAACTTTGCATCAAACATATTCCATAAAGTCATATTAGTCAGAAAGTTTTCAGTTCCAAATAGAGGGAATTAACCCAAAACTTCAATTACACTTATTGCCACAACTCTCTAGATCTCATTCCTTGGTAAAGATCATAGAATCATAGAAATGTCAGGGTTGGAAGGGACCTCAAGAATCAGCCAGGTCCTACCCTCCTGCCGTGGCCAGGGACACCTCACACTACAGCAGGTTGCTCACAGCCACATCCAGCCTGGCTGCAAACATCTCCAGGCATGAGGCTGCCACCACCTCCCTGGGCAACCTGTGCCAGGCTCTCACCACCCTCATGGGGAAGAATTTCTTACCATCATCCAATCTGAATCTCCCCATTTCTAGTTTTGCTCCATTCCCCCCAGTTCTATCACTCCCTGACACCCTCAAAAGTCCCTCCTCAGTTATCCTGTTACCCCCTTCAGATACTGGAAGGCCATAATTAGGTCTCTTCAAAGCCTTCTCTTCTCCAGACTGAGCAGCCCCAACTCTCCCAGTCTGTCCTCATAGCAGAGCAGCTTCAGCCCTCTGCTTATCCTCATGGCCCTTCTCTGGACACCTTCCAGCACCTCCAGACCCTTCTTGTAATAGAGGCTCCAGAACTGGACACAGAGCTCCAGCTGTAGTCTCAGCAGAGTGGAGCAGAGGGGCAGAATCCCCTCCCTGGCCCTGCTGGCCACACTTCTCTTGCTGCAGCCCAGGCTCTGCTTGGCTCTCTGGGCTGCAAGTGCTCATTGCTGGCTCCTGTTGAGCTTCTCATAAGTAGAAGGCCTTTTGATTAGTCACATACCTTCTGTATTCTGTAATATGCAGAGACAACTCACCTGCAGCTGCACAATGCTGTGCAGAGCTACATGTCCAAGCTTTTCAAAGGCAGAGATGTCTATATATATGTGCACATAAGCTTAGAAAGAAAAAATGAACAAAAAAAGAAAGAAGGAAAACATGTTCAAAAGAACTGGGAGGGATGACCTTGAAGTGTGGTCTTTTAAGATACTTTAACTGATGATGACATGGGACTTATAGACCACTAATAATGTTGTCCAGCTACCAACCAGACATAACCAGGCTGTCATTCTCCAGCTCCATGTACCGTGGTAATTCTGCAAGACACAGTCTGCAACTTTGAAATGGAAATGAAACTTTGAAATGCATTTCTAAGACAAAGGCTGCAGTGAATTATCCCTTTTTAACTTGACTAATTAGCTTCACTTCCCCTGAGTCACTCTGTAGTAGTTTCTTTTAACTTCAATGTCACCCTTTCATGATGACAGCACCGATCCACACACAAACCCCTTATCACAAGGAGGCTCTTGTTTCAGTGAGTGGTACAAAGAGAGAGAGGGAATAAACAAAAAACCAGGAGTATTGGCTTGACAGATATAAGGAGGAGTTCTAAAAAATAAGAACTGTATCTGCCAGCAGATATCAGTCCTAAAGCTGTGTAACATTAGGACTTGGAATATAAAGATGTTCTTCTCATGTACCAGAAAGTGAAAGATATCTATATGATAGATAGGGCTGGCAGAGAGGGACCTGGCAGTGTTTGGTGACAGCAGCTGAACATGAACCAGCAGTGTGCCCAGGGGGCACAGTGGGCCAAGAGCATCCTGGCCTGTGTTAGGAACTTTGTGGCCAGCAGGACTGGGGATGGAATCCTGCCCCTGTGCTCAGCACTGCTGGGGCCTCACCTCCAGCACTGTGTGCAGCTCTGGACCCTCACTGCAAGAGAGAGCTTGAGGTGCTGGAGCAGGTCCAGAGGAGAGCAACCAGCCTGGGGAAGGGACTGGAGGGAAAGGCTGATGAGGAGAGGCTGAGGGAGCTGGGGGTGTTCAGCCTGGAGAAGAGGAGACTTAGGGGGCACCTTATCACTCTCTACAGCTACCTGAAGGGAAGTTGTAGTCAGTGGGGGTCAGGCTCTGCTCCCAGGCAACTTGTGACAGGACAAGAGGGCATGGCCTGAAGCTGTGCCAGGGGAGGGTTAGGTTGGATGTTAGGGAGCGCTTCCTGCCAGAAAGGCTGATTAGGCACTGGGATGGACTGCCCAGGGAGGTGGTGGAGTCACCATCCCTGGAGGTGTTTAAGGCAAAATTGGATGTGGCACTTGGTGCCACGGTCTGGTCGAGGTGGTGGTGTTAGGTCATGGGCTGGACCTGATGATCTCAGAAATCTGTTCCAGACAGCTTCAATGACTCTGTGATTCTGTGAATGTATGTATGTGTCATGTATTGCTTTGAACTCATGCACTTTGGCCAAAGCAGTACTGCAGGCTGTCCTGATCTATGATCAAGCAACATTTATTTTTTCCTATAATTACCTCTCCAAGCAGTCAGTAGTTTCTTTCACACACATTCATTGTCTTCACTTATCTATGCAGAGCTTTCTCTATAAACTCTCTCTCTGATTTATATTTAGGGCTTTCCCTCTCAAAAATGCATTTTGGTGGGAGCATTTGATGGGAGCTTAAGATACACTTTTGTAACGATTGGAGTTCGTTGTTGCTGTGAAGGTTTTTCTCCTGTTGGGTGTAATAAATATTTTCTATACCCAAAAGGGCTGTGAAGAGATTGTGGGATACAGCAATTTGTTACTTCCAAATACATTTGAAAAAATTCTACAGAAAGAACAATTCCATCACGTGAGTCACTAGAAACTGGTAATTTATTCACTTACTCTTTTGCCTATTTCATACTGTGGTGGGTTAACGCCTTTTTCTGAAAACAAAAGAAGAAAGCAGGGTGGAGGCCTTGCGGGTACTTTACACTCCCTGAAGGGCGTTTCCCCCCTGGGAAAGCTGAGCCTGTTCCACTCCCCCCTCCCTGATCCTTCTCCCTGTTGCCTCTGTGCCTCCTCAGAGAAAGACTGGTTTTGTATTATTCTTTTCTGTCCCACTCCCATCCATTCTTGTTTCTTGCCCTTGTGAACCTTTTTTCCCTGTTATTGTTATATATATATAATTTGAAGAAAAAAAAAATTATTTGCCTCTCTACTTCCAAGCTGACTCCAGATTGTTGCTTAGTGGATTTTGCTCCTTCCTTTTATTTTTTTCCCTCCTCTCCCTGTTTGGAGGGAGGAGGTGGGGGGGAAGTGGGGAAAAGATTCTCAGCTTTTTTTTCCCCATTTGAGCTTTTAACTCTCAGTTAAGGCTCAAACCACTACACATACCCATCAATCCTGCACCCTATAAATCCCTCTGCAAAGTCATTCTCTGCCTCTCCCTTCCCTCTCTGCTCCCGTGGGAGATGCTCCCTATGGGGGAACACTGGGGGAGTATCTCAAGGCTCTTAGGCCTGGCTGGGCCTAGTGCCAGGAGGAAAAGGGGGGAGGGGCAGTCTCAGACCTGGGTACACCCTCAGGTGGGGAGAAGGGAAGTGTTGGGAGGCTTTTGGGTGTGCTATAGGGGACTCTGTGTCCTTTGGGATTCTTTTGTCACTATGCTTTGCAGCTTCTGTAATTCACTTACTGCTTTCCACTTCAACTTTCCATCACTTCTGCAATCCATTTGTGTGATGAGAGGAGCTGCCTGGCCTCAAACCAGGACACTCCTCCATACTTTTCTTTATCCAGAACTGGGGCAGTAATAGCCTACCCTCAGCTACTAAAGGTATTCTCCCCACAGTCTCAATTTTAACATTTCAGAAACAGACTCTCTGGCAAAATATGATGCTCACTAAAATTAGCAAGAAACCAAATGACCATAGCCCATGATCAACAAAATATTTGGAAGCAATTCAAAATAAGTGCAAAAATAAGGGGTTTTCCTTCACTGTTTCTCACATCACAGTATCACAGTACCACAGTACATTAGAGGTTGGAATGGAGATTCAGGGATCATCCAGTCCAATCCCCCTGCCACAGCAGCATCACCCAGGGCAGTCTGCACAGGAATGCATCCAGGGGGGGTTGGAAAGGCTCCACAGAAGGAGACTCCACAACCTCTCTGGGCAGCCTGCTCCAGGGCTCTGCCACCCTCACTCGAAAGAAGTTTCTCCTCATGGTGAGCTGAAACCTTCTGTGTTCAAGTTTGTCTCCATTGTTCCTTGGCTTATTGCTGTGCAGCACCCAAAAGAGCTTGGCCCCCTCCACTTGACCCTCAGCCCTCAGCTCTTGATAGACATTGATCAGATCCCTCTCAGCCTTCTCTTCTCCAGACTAAACAGCCCCAGGGCTCTCAGTCTCTCTTCACAGGGGAGATGCTCAAGTCCCCTAAGCATCCTCCTGGCTCTCCCTTGGACTCTCTCCAGCAGGTCTCTGTCTCTCTTGAACTGGGGAGCCCAGAACTGGACACAGGATTGCAGCTGTGGTCTGAGCAGGGCAGAGTAGAGGGGGAGCAGAACCTCCCTAGCCCTGCTGGCCACACTTTCCTTGCTGCCCCCCAGGATGCACATGCTGGTTAAACATCGTGTTCAGTGCTGCTCATTCATCTGAAGGCCTGATACAAAGTTTTAGTCAGCCACTGAGGTTGTCCCAGCTGTACTAAGGGTCGCATTGGTCACTAGTGACTTGAAATGCTGAGTCAGGATTATTGTATCCAGTGGTTTCCAAACTCAAGCAGGGTGAAGCTGCAAATCAGATACAGATTTTTTTGAGGCTTCAAAGGAATTCACAATTCCTGTACAGTACTATCCTAGTTTACAGCAGGACAGATTGCTCCATTGCTCCAAGAGGGGCAAAAGAAGAACACTCACACAAATGGATTGGATAGGCATGGAAAGGTTAAATGCAAAAGCAATTCATAGACTACAAAGCTACAAAGCATAGTGCTGAGCATAGCAAAACATAGCCAAGGTCTGTTACACCAGATCAAAAAACTCCAGTGCTTGCCCTCTCCCCACCTGGGGTTCACCAAAAACCTCAGGGCTCTTTATTCCCCTGCCTCATTGCTTGGCCGGTTTCAGGCTGGTCAGGCCTGATCTGCCCCCTCCGCCCCCACCAACTCCCCCCCTACACTTTTTGCCCTGGCATTAGGCCGGGACAGGCCAAGATTGCACAGGAAAGAAAAAAGAGTTACTCAGGCCAAAGAGACCTGGGATACTCCCCCAGTGTTACCAGGTAAGAGAGAGTCTCTCTCCCAGGGGAGCAGAGAGGGAAGCAAGAGAGAGACAATAACTCCGCAGCCAGTCTGAGAGGGGTGCAGGACTGATGGGCAGCAATCCACTATTGCCTGTGGGCACCCTCTGGGCTGGGCACTCTGGGCACTGGAACTCTCAACTCTGTGGCTTCTTTTTTTGGAGGCACCTAGCCTAAACAGCCACAAGCACCAAGGAAAGGAAGAGGTAAACAGTAAACAGTATAACTTAGGTTGGAAAGGACCTTGAGGATCATCAAGTCCAACCTGTCAACACAGACCCCATGACTAGACCATGGCACCAAGTGCCACGTCCAATCCCCTCTTGAACACCTCCAGGGACGGTGACTCCACCACCTCCCTGGGCAGCACATTCCAATGACCAATGACTCGCTCGGTGAAGAACTTTCTCCTCACCTTGAGTCTAAACCTCCCCTGGCGCAGCTTGAGACTGTGTCCTCTTGTTCTGGTGCAGGTTGCCTGGGAGAAGGGACCAACCCCTTCCTGGCCATAACCACCTTTCAGGTAGTTGTAGAGGGCAATGAGGTCACCCCTGAGCCTCCTCTTCTCCAGGCTAAACAACCCCAGCTCCCTCAGCCTCTCCTCACAGGGCTGTGCTCAAGGCCTCTCCCCAGCCTTGTTGCCCTTCTCTGGACACCTTCAAGTGTCTCAATGTCCTTCTTAAACTGAGGGGCCCAGAACTGGACACAGAACTCAAGGTGTGGCCTAACCAATGCAGAGTACAGAGGCAGAATGACCTCCCTGCTCCTGCTGGCCACACTATTCCTAATGCAGGCCAGGATGCCATTGGCCCTCTTGGCCACCTGGGCACACTGCTGTCTCATATTCAGGTGGCTGTCGATCAGCACACCCAGGTCCCTCTCTGTTTGGGAGCTCTCCAGCCACTATGACCCCAGCCTGTAGCTCTGCATGGGATTGCCATAGCCAAAGTGTAGCACTCGGCACTTGGACTTGTTGAATGCCATCCTGTTGGACTCTGCCCATCTGTCCAGTCAGTCAAGGTCCCTCTGCAGAGCCTTTCCACCCTCTAAACAGACCAACATCTGCTCCTAACATGGTGTCATCTGCAAACTTGCTGATGACTGACTTGACCTCCTCATCCAGATCATCAATGAAGATGCTAAAGAGGAAAGACTGATTTGAGTTTTCAAAATGACAGTGGATGCCTTTCTGTAAGTTGGACATGAATCAAATTAACAAAATGAGATTGAGCCCTGGGAAGTTGTACCAGGACAAAAAGAGGAAGCAGCTTGCAATGCAAGAGATAAAGCCTCATCATATCTTGTGACTCAAAATGCTACAGCTCGCTATTGTACTATGGGAATCTTTAGTTGCAGATTTTGCCATCCTGCTCAGGCTTCTGACCAGTCCATTTGTGGTAGTTTTAGGCTGATGCCTAGGAAATTTGCCACAGCTCTTGAGTAGAAAGTGATAGAATGTAAATCAATTACCATTGGATGTAATGGGAAAATAATGGTCTGATAGCTGACACAAAGTTGTATAAACTATTCTCTCTCTCTCTCTCTCTCTCTCTCTCTCTCAGCTCTTCCCTCTAGCTGATACTAGCTGGTAGCTTCTGCTTGGCTGCTAATGACCACACCTTGAGTCCTGTGTCCAGTTCTGGGCCCCTCAGTTTAAGAAGGACATTGAGACACTTGAAGGTGTCCAGAGAAGGGCAACAAGGCTGGGGAGAGGCCTTGAGCACAGCCCTGTGAGGAGAGGCTGAGGGAGCTGGGGTTGCTTAGCCTGGAGAAGAGGAGGCTCAGGGGAGACCTCACTGCCCTCTACAACTACCTGAAAGGCAGTTGTAGCCAGGAAGGGGTTGATCTCTTCTCTCTAGCACCCAGCACCAGAACAAGGGGACACAGTCTCAAGCTGTGCCAGGGGAAGTTTAGGCTGGAGGTGAGGAGAAAGTTCTTCACTGAGAGAGTCATTCGTCATTGGAATGTGCTGCCCAGGGAGGTGGTGGAGTCCCCATCCCTGGAGGTGTTCAAGAGGGGATTGGATGTGGCACTTGGTGCCATGGTCTGGTCATGAGGTCTGTGGTGACAGGTTGGACTCGATGATCTTTGAGGTCTCTTCCAACCTTGGTGATAATGTGATTCCGTGACCTTGGCTGCATTCTTGTGGCTGAGCACTAACAAGCTACTCTCCGCTCTTCTCTTCTCGTCCCTTGTACAGAAGGGAAGGGAGTGGAGAGGGGGAAGCTATTGGCAACCTCTAGTTTTGCCCAGGAGGGCAAATTTATAAATTGTAAATCCATGTAAGTATTGGATATGTCGTACATATTCACTGCATTTCATATTTCTGGATTGTAGTTTGCTTGTAAAACAGAGCTTCATTTGCCTCCATCCCAATCTGGGCTGGGCTGGCAAGTTTATTTTAGGTGATAATTCTCCAAATTACTTGGGGGGGGTGGGGGATGGGGATAATTTGAACCCACCACACCATTCAACCTGTCCCCTCTGAACCTGCCTTCACCACTGTGCTGGTTCAGGACTTTGCACCACCTCAAATCTGCAAGATGAGTTCCCATCCTCGAGTGAGGGGTCTGCTGCTCCTTAAACAAGTAACACAAAGAAGTCCCTCTGGCATGAAAATGGTCATGAGGAAATCAGGTAACAGGAGAGGTAGCAGAGGTCTGGAAAAAGGAAGCTGTGAAAATTGGTAGTTGAAACAGGACACAGAGCTCTGCCTGCTGCAGCAAGAGTAATCAGGCACATAGTAAGGAAGACAGTGTGTGAACAGGAGGGAGGGAGCGTGTGAAAGCCAATAGAGAGCGTGGGTTTGCTGAAAGCCTAGTAGATTGTGCCAAGAGAATCTACTTGCTGGCTTTTGCATGGTTATTCCTTTTTCCTGCTTTCACTTTGAAGGAGGAGTACATCGATACTGAAAACTAAGTCAGGTGTGAATTGGATCATGAGAGCATTAATAGCCAACAGAAGTATCATATCCTAGGGACGCTAGCTTACAGCATGCTGTGGTGGGTTGAAATTACCCCCCACATCTGAGCCAGACCAGCTCAGATGGAAGCCAATGAAGCTGCATTTACAAACACACTGCAATCTAGAAATGTGAAATGCAATGAATATGTACAAAACTTACAATATTTACAGGTATTTACAATATATAAACAACACAACACCCCCTCTGGACAAAACCAGGGGGGCTACCAACAGCTTCCCCCTCCCTGCTCTCTGCCCCCACCCTATACAAGGTAAAAGAGAGAGAAGAGCAGAGAGTAGCTGTTAGCACTTAGCCACAACAAGAGTGCAGTCAAGCTCAGCAACAGCCAAGCAAAAGCCACTAACTGGTATCAGCTAGAGTGAAGAAGCAGAAAAGAGCAATAATTAGTTTACACAACTTCATGTTAGTTATCAGACCAATGGGATTGGTTAGACCTTATTACTATTTTCCCTTTTGCATCCCATGGTAATTTATTCACATTCTACCACTTTTCTATTCCAGATCTGTGGAAAATTTTCCTGGGCATCAGCCTACAACTGCCACACTTGCACAAGAGGATTCCTGCAGAATATGCTCCAACCACTGCGCAGCACTGCATGCTTCAGCGGGCCTCACGCCCGTGGAAAAAAGCACACGCACAAATAAACCTTATTTTGGCAAAGACTAAAAGCACCCTGGCAAAACCCACCCTTTACTGCATCTAAACCTGCCTCTTATCTGCACGATCAACTAATTACTGAATGTAAAGCACAGAAGTTTGTTTGGCACAGCTTAGCACAAGTATTGTAAACTTATGTTGTTTATCACTTCAGCAGGTTTTTTTGTTCTGCTTTTTTACATGCTGCCATCTACAGAAAATGTTTGAGTCACTGAGACATTACAAATATTTTCCCAGTATACAGCTCACTTAGAATCATAGGGTCACAGAATCACAGAATCACAGAATGGTCTGGGTTGGAAGGGACCTCCAAAGCTCATCCAGTCCAACCTCCCCAAAGTCAGCAGGGACAGCCCTAACTAGATCAGGTTGCCCAGCGCCTTATTCAGCCTCACCTTGAATATCTCCAGGGAAGGAGCCTCAACCACCTCCCTGGGTAATCTGTTCCAGTGTTCCACCACCCTCATGGCAAAGAACTTCTTCCCTGTGTTTATAGTTTATCATGGTGGAAACTGCAATTGCAGAGCCTTCTTAAGTTTAGCTAAAAGAAACATGTGTAAGGTGATGTAATTATATGACCCAGGAAAGACAGAATCACAGAACTGTCAGGGTTGGAAGGGACCTCAAGGATCAGCCAGTCCCAACCCCCCCTGCAATGGGCAGGGACACCTCACACTACAGCAGGTTGCTCACACCCACATGCAGCCTGGCCTTAGAAACCTCCAGGGATGAGGCCTCCACCACCTCCCTGGGCAACCTGTGCCAGGCTCTCACCACTCTCATGGGGAACAACTTCTTCCTAACATCCAGTCTGAATTTACCCACTTCAAGTTTTGCTCCAGTCCCCCCTCAACCACCTCCATGGGCAACCCATTCTAGAGTTCCACCACCCTTATAGTAAAGAATTTGTTCCTAACATCCAATCTAATGCTGTAGTTTGAAGCCATTGTCCCTGGTCCTGTCCCTGCAGGCCTTTGCAAACAGTCTATCTCCAGCCCTCCTGTAGCCCCCTTCAGGTACTGGCAGGCTGCTATTAGGTCTCCCCAGAGCCTTCTCTTCTCCAGGCTGAACACCCCCAGCTCCCTCAGCCTGGCCTTGTAGCAGAGCTGCTCCAACCCCCTGATCATTTTCATGGCCTCCTCTGGACCCTCTCCATCAGCTCCATGTCCTTCCTATATATTGAGGGCTCCAGCCCTGCACACAGTACTGCAGGTGAGGTCCCAGCAGAGCAGAGCAAAGTGGCAGAATCACCTCTCTGGCTCTGCTGGCAATTCTGCTTTGGATGCAGCCCAGGCTGTGGTATGCCTTCTGTGCTGCAAGCTCACACTGCCTGCTCCTGTCCAGCTTCTCCTTCATCTGAGGCACAAGCTTCACACCATGGAATATTTTTTGTTTTAAACAATGCCTGAAACCAGAGGAAAGTGGCCCCTTCCTTGTGTCCAGCAGATCAATTCTTTGTCCTGAGGAGAGGGCTGTGAGATCTCCTCACCAGACAGCGTGTGGCCAGGCTTCCTGGCTTTCAAATGAAGGGAGCAGCTGTCTTGTTTTTTTACTCTACATTTGACACAATGTCTTGGCAAGAAAAAACAGCCTCTGGAAGAGGGAAATTCAATACCATTGAAGCATGTGGCAATTCCTTCTGAACTCTACTTGTTCAGCATTACCAATATGGTTTCTACATGGTTGGAAACAGCACTCTCTGGATGGAAGTTGAGTGAAAGGTAGAAAAGCAAATAGTTCAATAGCTTGTCTAAAAAACACACGCCCAACCAAACATCAAACCTCAAGTCCCCTTTCTCGTGTGGCTAACAGTCACTGTAGACACAAAAAGTATAAGTTGCAATAGTAACACTCCTCAATGGCAGATAAACAATCACTAGTGCAGCAGACAGGCTGGAGGGAAGAGATCCATCCAGAGGGACCTGGACAGGCTGGAGAGGTGGGCACAAGCCAACTTCAACAAGACCAAGGGCAGGGTCCTGCATCTGGGTCAAGGCAATGCCAGGCACAAATCCAGGCTGGGCAGGGACTGGCTGGAAAGCAGCCCTGAGGAGAGAGACTTGGGGGTGCTAGAGGAGGAGAAGCTCACCAGGAGCTCTCAGTGTGCACTTGCAGCCTGCAAAGCCAATCAGATCCTGGGCTGCATCAGGAGAAGTGTGGCCAGCAGGGCAAGGGAGGTGATCCTCCCCCTCTGCTCAGCTCTGGGGAGACCCCACCTGGAGTACTGCCTCCAGTTCTGGAGCCCCTATTCCAAGAGGGATCTGGAGGTGCTGGAAGGTGTCCAGAGAAGGGCCATGAGGATGATCAGAGGGCTGGAGCACCTCTCCTATGAGGACAGACTGAAGGAGTTGGGGCTGTTCAGTCTGGAGAAGAGAAGGCTCTGAGGAGACCTAATTGTGGCCTTCCAGTATCTGAAGGGGGCTACAGGAAGGCTGGGGAGGGACTGCTCAGGATCTCAGGTAGTGATAGGACTAGGGGGAATGGAATGAAGCTGGAGGTGGGGAGATTCAGGCTGGATGTGAGGAGGAAGTTCTTCCCCATGAGAGTGGTGAAGCCCTGGAATGGGTTGTCCAGGGAGGTGGTTGGGGCCCTTCCCCTGGAGGTGTTTAAGCCCAGGCTGGCTGAGGCTCTGGCCAGGCTGATCTAGTGTGGGGTGTCCCTGCCCATGGCAGGGGGTTTGGAACTAGATGATCCTTGTGGTCCCTTCCAACCCTGACTGATACTGTGATACTATGCTTATCCTACTGTGATTTAAAATTAATTGTTAACCCTTCCATTTGTTACACAAGAGAAAACTGGGGAGAGCACCAGCCAACACAATTTAAGACATTTGTTACAGCAGCAAACAATTTTCCCAAAGCTTTTCCTTTTTTTTCCCAGATTCTGATAGAAACATCTTTGACATTCAGTGTTGTCTCCTCCTCCTCCTGTTCAATAAATCAGCTGTCTTTATGAAAAAGCACCTTATGCAGGTATTCACACAAACATATGAACCCTTTTCAGTGCAAGTAGAGTCTTGACATGAAGTCCAACAGCTCACCTAGAGCTCACAACCTCACCACTGCTGCTAAACCACTGCCACTGAACCCTCTCCCTCGGCACCACATCCCCTCGGTGTCCAGTGAGAGGGCAAGGAACAATGGACACAAACTGGAACACAGCAGGCTCCATGTAAACATAAGGAAACTATTCTTGACTTTGAGGGTGGCAGAGCACTGGACCAAGCTGCCCAGAGGCATTCCCTGGAGGCATTCCAAACCTACCTGGATGTGTTTGTGTGATTTACTCTGGGTGATCCTGCTCTAGCAGGGAAGGTTGGACCAGATGGTCATCAGAGGTCCCTTTCAACTCCTACCATCCTGTCATTCTGTGATCACCTACCACCTTCTGAACTATCCCCAAAGAGCTGTCCTAAAGCTGGCATTATCATAGTATCATAGTATCAGTCAGGGTTGGAAGGGACCACAAGGATCATCTACTTCCAACCCCCCTGCCATGGGCAGGGACACCCCACACTAGATCAGCCTGGCCAGAGCCTCATCCAGGGCTTAAACACCCCCAGGGACAGGGCCTCGACCACCTCCCTGGACAACCCATTCCAGGGCTATTTAAAACAGAGATGCTCTAAATGCATCTTATGGAACCTCTCCTTGTAACATAAAAATGAAGATGGACATACATCAGATACTTGAGCACAAGCACACAGAAAAGCCCTTTGATGATGTTACCTCCCTAAAGCATTCACTGACATGCGCTTCCAGTGACAGAAAAATGTTACTTTTCTCAAAAAAAAAAAAAAAAAGGGGAAAAATAAAGAATTGAATCAGGTAATAAAGACAAACTATCAGTTGCAAATATGCAGCCCATAATAAAGCTTTTGATCTGTCAACACTCAGAGGCATCACACAAAAACTGAAGGGCAGATGCCCCGAAGACCAAGACAACTCCTAAACTTCCTTCAATCTTTGTCCTTTTACGATTCTGAGAGCGTTTGCTTTGCAACACCTGAGAGCTGATACAAATGCTTTGTGACCATCTGAGAGAGTCCTCTCTTGCACGAGTAAATCAACAAAGATAAAATCACCTTTGCTTCCCCAGAGGACAGCTACCTGGGGGTGTGTGGTGGAAGACCCTTGGAACAAAGACAAGATCTCTACCTGTCAAGACCACAGCTACCCCGGAAGGTGGCGGGGTGGTGGTGGAACGATTATGCAACATACCACCTCCAGCCCTGATCAGCACAGGGATATGTAATGATGTGTGAATGGGGCAGAGGCCTGCCCTGGTGTGGACTCCTGCAAGCACACAGGACTCCCTGGAGGCAACACGTGGAAGACAAGGGGCTAGGGTGAGAAGCCAAGGGGGGAGCTGCAAAACGAACTGAATAAAAGCCCTGAGCTATACCAGGTCTAGCAGGGAACACCACCGTGGCTCAGCCTGGCAGCAGCAGTCCAGGACATCTCACCAGCACCAGTCCAGGACATCCCACCCGCACCACCACCACCGGACCATGCAGTGCCCTAAGCTTGCCTTCTGTAAGAGAGAAGAACTCCACTGAAGACACTACACGCTGGAGGCTGCACAGAGGAGGGAAAGTCATCACAGACTCCATCTACCCTCCTCTGGCCAAGGACAGCACAAGGCAAAACACGAACCCTGGGACATTTCCTTTCACCTCTTCTCCTCTGGATGAAGACACGATGGCATCTGTCTGTGTGTGTGATAATTCCATTCCTTTCCTGATCTCTCCCTCTCTTTCTCCATTTTCCCTCTCCCTCTCTCTCCCTTTTCTCCATTTCTCTCTTACATTCACTTGATCCTTTAATTAATAGCCATGCTCCTGATATTTGGCCTCATTTGTGCCTGTATTTCACAACACAGGAATGCTATAAAAAAGAGCGAGTCTCTCTCCTCTTCCAGACCGAGACATCATCTCACAAAGATATTCACCTGGTGAGCGAATTAGGTATCTCAGAGGGGCAACTTACAGAAGAGACATCTATCTTCATCAAATTTGGCTCCAGAAACTGTTTCTAAAAAGCACAGCTCCTTCACCTCTGAGCTTTCACTTTAGCTTTCGTCAACTTTTACAGAAGTTAAGCAATGGGGGGAGCAAATTACCCCACCATGAGTTTTATTTAATCTGACCTTTTAAATGGCTGAGCCTTTTTGTTGCCGCATTTAGTATTTTTGTGTCTTTATTTCAGTGACCTTTATTTTTTCTGAATCAACTTCTCTTTTCTGGCAACCACTAAATGTCCTATGAAAGCACATGGAATAGCATGGCGATAAGTGCAGGAAGGCAGGGAACAGAAATTAAGATGAACAGCATGAATTTAACCCTTGACATTTGAGTAAAGATTCAGCTACCTTGCCTAGCAGGACAGAACTATATATAGACAAGGTTTAAAGCCTGAACTGAAACCTAACAGACAATCCTGGATTCATGTAACCTTATTGCTCACTTCAACTACCTGAAGGGAGGATGTAGACAGGCAGAGGTTGGTCTCTTCTCCCAGGCAGCCAGTACCAGAACAAGAGGACACAGTCTCAGGCTGCACCAGGGGAGGTTTAGGCTGGAGGTTAGGAGGAAGTTCTTCATAGAGAGAGTGATTGCCCATTGGAATGGGCTGCCCAGGGAGGTGGTGGAGTCACCATTGTTGGAGGTGTCAGGAGGAGACTTGATAGGGTGCTTGGTGCCATGGTTTAGCTGATTAGGTGGTGTTGGATGATAGGTTGGACACGATGATCTTGAAGGTCTCTTCCAACCTGGTCTATTCTATTCTATTCTATTCTATTCTATTCTATTCTATTCTATTCTATTCTATTCTATTCTATTCTATTCTATATGCAGGAAAAGGACAAGAACAAAAGGGTAAGGTGTGGTGAGAAATTATCCTTTTGAAGAGAGGTTAAAAACATCATGGAACCTTCAAAACCAGTAGTTTATTTCCACTAGGAACTGGAAAGTAGGAGAGATTTGGTTTTATCCTTTGACTTGCTACAATCAGGATATTTTGTCTAAATGCTTGTGAACGTGGTAGGACTTAAGCTGGAGAGAATATACCTACTGTACTACAGCAGCAGCACTTCCCCAGTTGAAAACATCATAACCTACACAGCAAAAAGGAAAGATCACATGAAAGAAAGAAAAAGGGGAAGTGAACATGGAAGGTGTCCTGCTGACCACTTGACTGTCCTATAATCCTTCAAGTGCCTCTCAGCCCAACAGATTAAGTACACATCCATGACGCACAAGTGGAGAGAAGCAGGCTTCCCCTGACAAACCCTATCACAAGCAGGGTTTGTTTGATTATAACTCCAGGGCAGA
Organism: Melanerpes formicivorus; assembly: GCF_026170545.1. Lineage (NCBI taxonomy): Eukaryota > Metazoa > Chordata > Aves > Piciformes > Picidae > Melanerpes > Melanerpes formicivorus. The sequence goes on along the minus strand of NW_027142356.1, from coordinate 1,639,979 downwards.
AGACAAGACAAGCTTTTCGTTAGATTTTGCTGGAAACTTGTCTATACCTTCCTCAAAGAGACGATGAACAAACAAAGACTACCACCTGGCATTTACACAGAAGACAGAGCCTTCCATTTATTGGAAACACAGCGTTTTATTCAATAAAGACAAAAGGTTCCTTGCAGCTCTTGAGAAAGAATATAATCAGACTCCTTCCTGTCCTTTAAAACATATTTAGATGTTGCAGCTGCTGTTCTGCAAACAAGAGGCTCTAGGACATGTGCCCAGCACCTGATTCTCTAGCCAGTGAGTCAGACACTGTGAAGAGTCATGGAATCATAGAATCTTCAGGGTTGGAAGGGACCTCAAGGATCAGCCAGTTCCAACCCCCTGCCATGGGCAGGGACACCTCACACTACAGCAGGTTGCTCACAGCCACATCCAGCCTGGCTGCAAAAACCTCCAGGGATGAGGCTGCCACCACCTCCCTGGGCAACCTGTGCCAGTCTCTCACCACCCTCATGGGGAACAACTTCTTCCTAACATCCAATCTGAATCTCCCCACTTCTAGTTTTGCTCCATTCCCCTAACAAGTCCCTCCTCAGCTTTCTTATAGCCCCTTTCAGATACTGGAAGGCCACAAGAAGGTCTCCTCAGAGCCTTCTCTTCTCCAGACTGCACAACCCCAACTCCCTCAGTCTGTCCTCACAGCAGAGCAGCTCCAGCCCTCTACCCATCCTTGTGGCCCTTCTCTGGACACCTTCCAGCACCTCCAGATCCTTCCTGGAGCAGAGGCTCCAGAACTGGACACAGAGCTCCAGGTGTGGTCTCAGCAGAGCAGAGCAGAGGGGGAGAATCCCCTCCCTAACCTGCTGGCCACACTTGTTACAGCCCAGGCTCTGCTTGGCTCTCTGGGCTACAAGTGCTCACTGCTGGCTGCTATTGAGCTTCTCCTCCCCCAGCACCCCCAAGGCCTTTTCTTCAGGGCTGCTCTCAAGTCAGTCCCTGCTCAGGCTATATCAGTGCCTGGGATTGCCCCAACCCAGGACCTTGCATTTGGTCTTGTTGAACCTCATGATGTTGTCATGGGCCCAGCTTTCCAAAAGAACAGAAAAACATCCTGTAGAATCCTCCTAACCTGCTGGCAGGTGATGCTTTCAGTTTATATAATGGGCTGGGTTCTACTGGTTGAGTAAAAGATAAGAAAGGATATTTAAACATCTACTTAAAGCAATAGAGGGAGACTGGGGGGTAGGGATACTGATAGGAATATAATCAGGACATCTACTTCTGTAAGCTACTTCTGTTAAGGACTTCTGAAAGTAGTTCTAAGGTTCTCTGCCCTCTGCATTTCCAGAATTCCATCATAAAGCAATCATGGCATTCCTGCAACAATTCATCACCCAATGGCCTTTGACTCAGGGGACTACAACATTTAGGAGTTTCCATTATGGACCTCCAGGAAATGTTGCTTCTCTCCAATATCCTGGTAGTAGTAATGGTGGTGGCACCTACAGAGAAATTCCGCTTACAAGTCAGACACAGGACACGTCAGGCCTGTACCATTAAGATGCTAGTTTAAGCAGAAGGATGGGATAATGAATTAGAATTAGAATTAGAATTAGAATTAGAATTAGAATTAGAATTAGAATTAGAATTAGAATAAACCAGGTTGAAAGAGACCTTCAAGATCATCGTGTCCAACCTATCATCCAACACCACCTAAACAACTAAACCATGGCACCAAGCACCCCATCAAGTCTCCTCCTGAACACCTCCAATGATGGTGACTCTACCACCTCCCTGGGCAGCCCATTCCAAGGGGAATCACTCTCTCTGTGTAGAACTTCTTCCTAACGTCCAGCCTAAACCCCCCCTGGCGCAGCCTGAGACTGTGTCCTCTTGTTCTGGTGCTGGCTGCCTGGGAGAAGAGACCAACCTCTGCCTGTCTACAACCTCCCTTCAGGTAGCTGTAGAGAGCAATGAGGTCACCCCTGAGTCTCCTCTTCTCCAGGCTAAGCAACCCCAGCTCCCTCAGTCTCTCCTCACAGGGCTTGTGCTCCAAGCCCCTCCCCAGCTTTGTTGCCCTTCTCTGGACACCTTCCAGCAAGTCAACCTCCTTCCTAAACTGAGGGGCCCAGAACTGGACACAGGACTCGAGGTATGACCTAACCAGTGCAGTGTACAGGGGCAGAATGACCTCCCTGCTCCTGCTGGCCACACTGTTCTTGATGCAGGCCAGGATGCCATTGGCCCTCTTGGCTGCCTGGGCACACTGCAGGCTCATGTTCAGCCTACCATCGACCAGCACCCCCAGGTCCCTCTCTGCCTGGCTGCTCTCCAGCCACTCTGACCCCAGCCTGTAGCACTGCATGGGGTTGTTGTGGCCAATGTGCAGAACCTGGCACTTGGATGTTTTCAATCTCCTGCCCTTGGACTCTGCCCATCTGCCCAGCCTGTTGAGGTCCCTCTGCAGAGCCTCTCTACCCTCCAGCAGATCAACTCCTGCCCCCAGCTTGGTGTCATCAGCAAATTTACTGATGATGGACTCAATGCCCTCATCCAGATCATCAATAAAGATGTTAAAGAGCACAGGGCCCAGCACTGATCCCTGGGGCACACCACTGGTGCCTGGCTGCCAGCTGGCTGTGGCACCATTCACCACCACTCTCTGGGCTCAGCCTCCAGCCAGTTCCTAACCCATCACAGTGCGCCCCCGTCCAAGCCATGGGCTGACAGCTTGGCCAGGAGTTTGCTGTGGGGGACAGTGTCGAAGGCCTTGCTGAAGTCCAGGTAGACTACATCCACAGGCCTCCCCACATCCAGCAGGCAGTCACCTGATCATAGAAGGAGATCAGGTTGGTTAGGCAGTACCTGCCCTTCCTAAATCCATGCTGGCTGGGCCTGATCCCTTGGCCATCCTGTAAGTGCTGTGTAATTGCACTCAGGATGACCTGTTCCATGATCTTGCCTGGCACTGAGGTCAGGCTGCCAGGCCTATAATTCCCTGGCTCATCCAACCAGCCCTTCTTGTGGATGGGCACCACGTTGGCAGCTTTCAGTCTTCTGGGACCTCGCCAGTGAGCCAGGACTGCTGAAAAATGATGGAGACTGGCTTGGCAGCTCATCTGACAACTAAGGGAAGGGCTAAGGAAAGTGGAGGGCTAAGGGAAGTGTTTTGAAGGATATCTTCCCCAAACTTTAAATTGAGTTGCTGCAAGAATTTCCTAGCATGATTTGCAAAGCTAAAACTTTGCCTCTCTCTACCAGTTTCCTGAAGTTGTATTCTTTGGCAATGTCTCAAAGTACACAGAAACTAAGATGGGAACAAGTTTGAGTGAGTGCCTTCTCCACTGCTACACAAAGCTGTCTTTACTCTCTAAAGGAATGGTTGAAATACAAGTGCCAGTATCCCTGGGTAGGTACCTGTGCATTCTGACATATTATGCTGTGGATAAGAGATGCAGGACTAGGCTCTCCAGCTAATTACCCACTTGAATGTATCCGTGAGGAAAGAGATTTCTGTTACATTATTCGTCCCACAACGAAACTCCTTAAATACTGTCACAGGTTAAGTGGAATATTTGCTGCTGTTTTCATAACCATCCTGCCTCATGTCAGCTTCAAAATAAAAGTGAAGCAAAGTATCATGGGGCTGAAATTCAGCTTGTAACTTGAGAGGCTTCCTGTTGCAGTTGCTCCTTTTGGGTTCTGGGATTTTTGCATGTTGGGTCTCTCCCTCTGAGGTGACAGCCAGACAGGGAGGGATATGGGAGTAAACCGCACCTTGAGTCCTGTGTCCAGTTCTGGGCCCCTCAGTTTAAGAAGGACATCGAAACACTTGAAGGTGTCCAGAGAAGGGCAACAAGGCTGGGGAGAGGCCTTGAGCACAGCCCTGTGAGGAGAGGCTGAGGGAGCTGGGGTTGTTTAGCCTGGAGAAGAGGAGGCTCAGGGGAGACCTCATTGCCCTCTACAACTACCTGAAAGGTGGTTGTAGCCAGGTGGGGGTTGATCTCTTCTCCCAGGCAACCAGCACCAGAACAAGAGGACACAATCTGAAGCTGTGCCAGGGGAAGTTTAGGCTGGAGGTGAGGAGGAAGTTCTTCCCAGAGAGAGTCATTCGTCATTTGGAATGTGCTGCCCAGGGAGGTGGTGGAGTCCCCATCCCTGGAGATGTTCAAGAGGGGATTGGATGTGGCACTTGGTGCCATGGTCTGGTCATGAGGTCTGTGGTGACAGGTTGGACTTGATGATCCTCGAGGTCATTTCCAACCTTGGTGATCCTCTGATACTGTGGTAAATCCTTGACTTGGGCTTTTAGCTCACTGGCTTCTCCTTGCTGCTGCTTTCTGCTGGGCTTTCTCTCCAAATAAGCTAAGGTAATTGTGCATTGCAATATTATTATCTCCTTTATTCATCAAACTCTTATCCTATCTCAACTCCTTATCTCACCCTGTTTTTTTTCTTGGTGTGTGTTACTTTCCCCTCATTGCTGTGTTGGGAGGACAGACAGGTTAAGCCTTTGGTTAGCTTGAACCTGTTACAACACTTAAAAAAGCTTCTAAAATTAAAATGATCTGGTAAGCACGTATCAGCATTTCTGCAGGAGGGTAGTTACAAGGAAAGACAAAACTATCAAGGTGTATCTAGACATACCAGTGCTTTGGTATAAAATATTTGTATATAGTTTGCTTCCTTCTTGCCTTTTTGTTTGTTTTGGTTGGGGTTGGTCAGCTTAGAGAAGAGCAAGCTCCAGGGAGGCCATATAGCAGCCTTCTAGTACCTAAAGGGGGCTTACAAGAAAGCTGGGGAAGGACTATACATAAGGCCATGTGGTGATAGGAAAAGAGGCAATGGTTTTAAACTAGAGCAGGGTAGATTTAGATTAGATGTGAAGGAGAAGTTCTACAACTGTGAGAGTCTTAAGACATGGGAACAGGTTGCCCAGAGAAGCTGTGGATGCCTCATCCCTGGAAGTGTCTAAGATCAGGCTGGATAAAGCTTTGAGCAATCCCCCCAGGGCAGGGGGATTGAAACTAGATCTGTAAGATCCCTTCCAACTTAAGCCATTCTATGAAAACCCTCCAGGAAATATTTACTTATTCTATAAATGCATTTATTCCAAGGTGGAAAACTGCCTCTAAGGTTTCTCAGAAAACATGTGAGGACACAAGATGAATAAGAAACATCTATTAAAAAAAGTCATTAGAAGTGAAGAGGCACCAGCAGATCTATTTGTTTGGCTGGCTAGATGGATACCAAGAGCATCTAAAAGAATTAAGAATCCCATAAAAGAGTTAAAACCTCAATGAAGGCAATTACCTGCATTATAGTAATTGGTAATTTAGTCATTTAGTGTCTTGCCTTTGGTGGATGCAATAAGTGGTAATTCTGGTAACCTGCAATTCATTACCATAAGCAAGCGAGAAACTCAATTCCCAGTCCGGTGTAATAGAAATTGCAGCAGAGATTTATAACAGTCCTAGGTTTATAAACAGACCCAGATTGGTAGCCAAGATCTGAGAGACAGAATAATCTCAGCATTGTATAATCTGTCTTTGTGGAGATAGATGTGGACCCTCTCCAGCATAATGAATCCAAACATGCAGTGGTTGATGTAATGCCTCAGCACTTCACAAGCAGAAGGGTGTTAGTAAGTGGTGCTGATTAATTCATCCTCATGACAGTTTTGCTTCTTTAACACAGTGAACAAAATGTATTGGCATCCATACACTGAGATTCAGAAGCTGATTGTGTGGTCTTTGTATTATGCATAGGGAATCCAGCAGCAAGAGAAAGCAAAGACACTTGTTGGAGATTACACATCTGGCACACGCAGATGTGGGAGCAGGAGCAATGGTTAGACCCACGCTTAGCACATGAGATCCAATGTGTGTAAGCATCTTGTCAGTTGTTAGGTGCTTGTAGAGCACAACTGCATCAATCTAGCATTTCATCCCATCTGCAAGTTGGAAGGTCAATGACAGACATCTTGTTCTGAAATGTTTAGGGGAGTGGAACATCTTCCTTATGAGAAGAGCCTGAGGAAGCTGAGGGCTCTGTAGCTTGGAAAGGAGGAGCCTGAGGGTGACCTCATTCCTGTTGATAAAGCTGTGCAGGGTGAGTGCCCAGAGGCTGGAGCCAGGCTCTGCTGGGGGATGCCCAATGCCAGCACAAGGGGCAGTGGTGGAAGCTGAGGCAGAGGAAGTGCCATGGAAACAGGAGGAAATTTTTATTTTTCCCTGTGAGGGTGACAGAGGCCTGGAGCAGGCTGCCCAGGGGAGTTGTGGAGTCTCCCTCTCTGGAGATATCCAAAACCTGCCTGGATGTGATCCTGTGTGATCTGCTCTAGGTGCTCATGCTCTGGCATGGGGGTTGGGCTGGATGATCTTCTGAGGTCCCTTCCAGCCCCTAACAGTCTGTGATTCTGTGAGTCTGAGTCTGTGGAAAGCTTTGGGAAGGATTTCTGAGGTTCATATTTTGTCCTAGGATTTTCTCATAAAGGACAGAGGTGCATGAGCCTTCTCTGCACATTCCCTTTCCTCCTTCCCCAGATGCCATTTCATGATAGTGATCTTTTCCTGCTTCTCCCACCATTTTTCACTGATGGTCTCCCAGTGTTAGATTATCCAGATTAGCTGCGCTTATGCTTCTGACTTCTGCTCTGCACCAAGTAGCAAACAAGCTCTACATTGGTTATGCTGTGGGTTGGATTTCCCCCTCTACATCAAACCAGAGATTCACCCCCATAGTGGAGAGCTACCCCTGGAATAAATCAGTAACTCAGAATTTTTAAACCAAAATTTATTTCTGTTATATTTGCAAAAAGTGAACTAAATATAAAAGTATAAAAGGCAACAAACATGTTCCGGGTATATTTACATATATTCACACCTCAGCAACCTCAGAAACTGGCGGCAATAACTGCGCACCTGAAGGGTGGCCAAGGGCTCAGGTCCAGCCAACATGGATTTAGGAGGGGCAGGTCCTGTCTCTCCAACCTGATCTCCTTCTATGGTCAGGTGACTGCATGGTGGATGTGGGGAGGCCTGTGGATATGGTCTACCTGGACCTCAGCAAGGCCTTTGATACCATCCCCCACAGCAAACTGCTGGATAAGCTGTCAACTCGTGGCTTGGATGGGAGCACACTGCGATGGGTAAGGAACTGGCTGAAGGCTGAGCCCAGAGAGTGGTGGTGAATGATGCCACAGCCAGCTGGCAGCCAGGCACCAGTGGTGTCCCTCAGGGATCAGTGCTGGGCCCCATCCTCTTCAATATCTTCATTGATGATCTGAATGAGGGGGTTGAGGCAGTCATCAGCAAATTTGCAGATGACACCAAGTTGGGAGCAGATGTTGGTCAGTTAGAGGGTGGAAGGGCTCTGCAGAGGGACCTCAACAGGCTGGACAGATGGGCAGAGTCCAACAGGATGTCATTCAACAAATCCAAGTGCCAGGTGCTGCACTTTGGCCACAGCAACCCCATGCAGAGCTACAGGCTGGGGTCAGAGTGGCTGAGAGCTGCCAAACGGAGAGGGACCTGGGGGTGCTGATTGACAGATGCCTAAACATGAGCCAGCAGTGTGCCCAGGTGGCCAAGAGGGCCAATGGCATCCTGGCCTGCATCAGGAATAGTGTGGCCAGCAGGAGCAGGGAAGTCATTGTGCCCTGTGCTCAGCACTGGTTAGGCTGCACCTTGAGTCCTGTGTCCAGTTCTGGGCCCCTCAGTTTAAGAAGGACATTGAGACACTTGAAGGTGTCCAGAGAAGGGCAAAAAGGCTGGGGAGAGGCCTTGAGCACAGCCCTGTGAGGAGAGGCTGAGGGAGCTGGGATTGTGCAGCCTGGAGAAGAGGAGGCTCAGGGGAGACCTCACTGCTCTCTACAACTACTTGAAAGGTGGTTGTAGCCAAGAAGGGGTTGATATCTTCTCTCAGGTAACCAGCACCAGAACAAGGAGACACAGTCTCAAACTGTGCCAGGGGAGGTTTAGGCTGGAGGTGAGGAGAAAGTTCTTCACTGAGAGAGTCATTGGTCATTGGAATGTGCTGCCCAGGGAGGTGGTGGAGTCCCCATCCCTGGAAGTGTTCAAGAGGGGATTGGATGTGGCACTTGGTGCCATGGTCTAGTCATGAGGTCTGTGGTGCCAGGTTGGACTCGATGATCTTTGAGGTCTCTTCCAACCTTGGTGATACTGTGATGCTGTGAAACACTCCCTTATACAAAGTCAGATCTTTCCCCCACCCAAAGGAGGCTTCATGAAGCTATCCTACTTCTTCCTGTCCCATCCCACCCCCTTCTCCCTTGTACCTCACACATGTAGTCAAAACAAAGATTATTCTGTCAAGGCCAGAGAGACAGAGAAAGCAGTAACAGGCAGAAGCAACAAGGAGAACAAGAGAGAGAACTATCTGTGGTACGAAATGTAACAAACCAATGGGTGATGTGAACCTATCTGTTGTTATCATTCTGTGTCCAATCTCTAGCATTCTTTATCTTCTACTCAAAGTCTCTGGAAAATTTCTGTTAACAATGAGTGTCTAAGCTAGAATCATAGAATCAACAAGGCTGGAAAAGACTTCAGAGATCATCAAGTCCAACCTATCACCCAGCACCACATGACTAACTAAACCATGTCTTCAAGTGCCACATTCAATCCCCTCTTGAACACTTTGAGGGACAGGGACTCCACCACCTCCCTGGGCAGCACATTCCAATGGCCAATCTCTTTTTCTGGGAAGAATTTCTTCCTAACCTCCAGCCTAAACCTCCCCTGGCACAGCTTGAGACTGTGTCCTCATGTTCTGGTGCTGGTTGCCTGGGAAAAAAGACCAACCCCCACATACCAAGAAAAAACACATTCCCAGCCATGCCTTAATACCCAGGCCTCTGTGCTCTTGTCTGCCCCCATGGCCACATTGGCCCAAACAAGCCAGAACTGCATAGAAAAAAAAATTAGCAAGGCCACTCAAGGCCACAGATAGGCCCCAAATCCTCCCTCAGAACAGAGGCAAAAGCTCACACATTCCCAGGAGCAGAGAGAAGGGAGAAAAGACAAAGAGCTGGCCATACAGCCAGCTTATAAAGAGATAGCAGGAGGTCTGCACTCTATGGTTTTAAGACATTCCAGTGCCTTAAGTCCATGCCACAAATTCAAACTTACTAGGGACTAGCTCAAAATAGTAACAGCTTGCCATGTCTGAAACCATGAGGTGATCAGGAAAGAAATAACCTATTGCATCCTGATACGCTGTGCCAGGGGATCAAAGTACTGCCATGGTTTTCAGCTTGGCCTCTTGGCAACTGCCATGCTCCTCTATGCCTCATCTTGTATGAGCTTATTTGGAACAGAAAACCTCAAATGTCTTTCTGCAAGACCCAGAAAGGGGCAGGCAGTCCAGGGAAGTGGTTGAGTCACCATTCCTGGAAGTATTTAAACGTGAGAAGACATGGCACTTAGGGACATGATTTAGGGGTGGACTTGGCAGTGTTGGGCTTGATGATTTCAAAAGACTTTTCCAACCTAAGTGATTCTGTGATTCGACAAAGAGAAGTTGGGACAGGTAGAGGAAACAGCGGACACCTACGAAGAAACAAGTGCATGAAAAGCCTGGGAGCTCTGAGGATCAGAGCAGGAGCCTGAGGGCCCAGAAGTGCACCTGTGGCAGTTGTAGGCTGATGCCTGGGAAATTTGCCACAGATTGAGCAGAAAGTGGTAGAATGTAAATAAATTACCATTGGGTGTAAAGGGAAAATAATGACAAGATCTAAATAATCCCCTTGGTCTGATAACTAACAGAAAGTTGGTTGTATGAACTAACTCTTGCTCTTTCTTGCCTCTTGGCTCTAGGAGATGCTAGCTGGTTGTTTCTCTGGCTTGCTGACCTCGGCTGTGTTTCTTCATCATGGCTAAGCAGATGACACCAAGCTGGGGGCAGGAGTTGATCTGCTGGAGGGTTGAGAGGCTCTGCAGAGGGACCTCAACAGGCTGGACAGATGGGTAGAGTCCAAGGGCATGAGATTGAACACATCCAAGTGCCAGGTTCTGCACATTGGCCACAACAACCCCATGCAGTGCTACAGGCTGGGGTCAGAGTGGCTGAGAGCAGCCAGGCAGAGAGGGACCTGGGGGTGCTGGTTGATGGTAGGCTGAACATGAGCCTGCAGTGTGCCCAGGCAGCCAGGAGGTCCAATGGCATCCTGGCCTGCATTAAGAACAGTGTGGCCAGCAGGAGCAGGGAGGTCATTCTGCCCCTGTACACTGCACTGGTTAGGCTGCACCTCGAGTCCTGTGTCCAGTTCTGGACCCCTCAGTTTAGGAAGGAGGTTGACTTGCTGGAACGAGTCCAGAGAAGGGCAACAAAGTTGGTGAGGGGCTTGGAACACAGCCCTGTGAGGAGAGGCTGAGGGAGCTGGGGTTGCTTAGTCTAGAGAAGAGGAGGCTCAGGGGTGACCTTATTGCTCTCTACATCTACCTGAAGGGAGATTGTAGACAGGCAGAGGTTGGTCTCTTCTCCCAGGCAGCCAGCACCAGAACAAGAGGACACAGTCTCAGGCTGCACCAGGGGAGGTTTAGTCTGGATGTTAGGAAGAAGTTCTACACAGAGAGAGTGATTGCCCATTGGAATGGGCTGCCTGGGAAGGTGGTGGAGTCACCATCACTGGAGGTGTTCAGGAGGAGACTTGATGGGGTGCTTGGTGCCATGGTTGAGTTGTTTAGGTGGGTTGGATTGGTTGATGGGTTGGACACGATGATCTTGAAGGTCTCTTCCAACCTGGTCTATTCTATTCTATTCTATCCCTGCAGCTTTGTGTTCTGTGTAAATGTTGGATATTTTGTACGTAGTCATTGCATTCCATATTTCTAGATTGCAGTTTTGCTTGCAAACAGAGCTTCACCAGCTCCCAACTGTGCTGGTCTGGCAGTTTTATTTTGGGGGTAATTCTCTTAGATTAGTTGGAGGTAATTTCAACCCACCACAGCACTGCATAGGTACAGCTGCAAACCATTGCAAGTACACTTTATTAGATCTAGAAGGGAAGCATCTGCATGGGCCAGCAGCTGAACTGATATTGAAAGGGATCAAGTAGGAAATGTTTCACTGCACTTTGGATAGCTAATATAAGGGAGATGAATCTTATCCTCAGGGCCACATTCCACAATCTTTCTTCCTTCTGAGTAGTACCTTGCTTAATCCAAAATGACAATTTGCAAAGTATCTGTCTTTGTGAAGGGTGTTACAAGCTGACACTTGAACTGTGTAACTCTGGAGCCAGGGACAAGCTCACATTGCCTGTAGGAGAAACTTTGGTTGTGCTTTGATTGCTAAGCACTACTGAACATACAAATACTAACTAGCTAGCAAATGTGTGGTCCAGGCAAGCAAAGAATTCTGAAGTTAGTATTTGCTGCCACATTCTCCTAATGCCAAGTCAGTGAGTATGAGAAAATGGATTATTTTTATTCTGTCCCTGCAATTTGTGGTTTCTTTCTCCTGTGAAAATTCTGCACTTGAGGAAAAAGCTGCTGTATGCTTACACACAAAAGGACATGCAACAACTGAAAGTAGACCTTTGTTGTCATGACAACAGTCTTAATGACAGTCAAACAGGTTACAGAGGCCTAGCAATGTGAATGTTGTATGATCCCATCGTGTTGATCACAATGCTCCATACACTACAGTGATGCACTAAATTTAGCACTGCACAGAAGGTTGCATTTGGTACTGAACAACGACGTTGCACATAAAATTTATGGTGCAATTTACAGGTGAACTTTAAAGACCAAAATCGAGATATCATAAAAGAAAAAACCCACATTTTACTACCTTTTATTACTCAGGAAATTGACCAATAATAGCATTGTCAGGAAAGAAGGATCTGGAGGTGCTGGAAGGTGTCCAGAGAAGGGCCACCAGGATGAGCAGAGGGCTGGAGCTGCTCTACTGTGAATACAGACTTATAGAGTTGGGGCTGTGCAGTCCGGAGAAGAGAAGGCTCTGAGGAGACCTAATTGCAGTCTTCCAGGATCTGAAGGGGGCTCCAAGAAAGCTGGGGAGAGACTTTGGAGGGTGTCAGAGAGTGATAGGACTGGGGGGAATTGATCCAAGCTAGAGGAGGGGAGATTTAGATTGGGTGTTAGCAAGAAGTTGTTCCCCATGAGGGTGGTGAGAGACTGGCACAGGTTGCCCAGGGAGCTGGTGGCAGCCTCATCCCTGGAAGTTATTGAGACCAGGCTGGATGTGGCTGTGAGCAACCTGCTGTAGTGTGAGGTGTCCCTGCCCATGGCAGGGGGGTTGGAACTGGATGATCCTTGAGGTCCTTTCCAACCCCAATAATCATAGAATGACTCCCTCTCAGTCTTCTCCAGACTAAACAGTCCCAGGTCTCAGTCTTTTCTCATAAGATAGATCTTCCAGTCCCTTACTCATGCTCATAGCCTTTGGTTGGACACTTTGTAGTGTATCACTGTCCCTCTTGAATGGGGGAGTCCAGAACTGGACAAAATCCACCAGATGTGGACTCACCAGGGCAGATCAGAGGGAGAGGAGAACCTCCCTTGACCTGCTGGCCACACTGTTCTTGATACACTCCAGGATACCTTTGGCACATTGCTGTCCCAGGGATAACTTATTGTCTACCAGGACTCCAAGGTCTTTGTCCATGGAGCTGTTTTTCAGCAGGTCAACCCCTGACCTGTACTGAAGCATGGTGTTGCTCCTCCCCAGGTTCAGGACTCTACACGTGTTCTTGTTGAACCTCCTTAGGCTCCACTTTTCCCAGCTCTCAGTCTGTGCAGGTCTCTCTGAACAGCCACACAGCCTTGCCGTGAGTCAGCCAACCCCTCCCACTTTGGTATCATCAGCTAATTTGCCAAGGGGACACTCTATCCCTTCATCCAGGTCATTGATGAATATGTGGAATAAGATGGACTTGTATTGACCCCTTGGGGATCACCACCAGTCCCCAGCTGGACTCTGCACCATTGATCACAGCCCCTGAGCTCTGCTGTTTAGCCGGTTCCCCATCCGTCCCAGGGGCCACCCTTCTAACCGCAATTTTCTGAGCCTGCCTACATGGATGCTATGGGAGACAGTGTCAAAAGCTTTGCTAAAGTCAAGATGGACAGCATCCACTGCTCTCCCTGCATCTACCCATTCAGTCACCTCAGCAGAGGAGGCTATCAGATTAGCCAAACATGATTTCCCTTTGGTAAATCCGTGCTGGCTGCTCCTGATAACTTTTTGAGTTAATAGATCCATAATCTTTAATGCATCATTACATCCTCTAATCTGATTTCTGTTATTTCACCAATTAAGTTCCTGACTTTTTCCCAGTAGCATTGCAATAACTATGAATGGACAGAACAAGAAAGAAATTATGATCATAGAATCATAGAATAGTCTGGGCCAGAAGGGACCTCCAAAGGTATCACAGTACCATCAAGGTTGGAAGAGACCTCAAAGATCATCGAGTCCAACCTGTCACCACAGACCTCATGACTAGACCATGGCACCAAGTGCCACATCCAACCCCCTCTCTCTGCAGTCAGCAGGGACATCCCCAACTAGATCAGGTTGCCCAGAGCCCTGTCCAGCCTCATTTTTAATATCTCCTGGGAAGGAGCCTCAGCCTGGGCAACCTGTTCCAGTGCTCCACCACCCTCATAGGAAAGAGCTTGTTCCAAACATCCAATCTCAAGCTGCTCTGCTCTAGTTTGAAGCTATTGTCCCTGGTCCTGTTCCTGCAGGCCTTTGCAAACAGTCTCTCTCCAGCCTTCCTGTAGCCCCCTTCAGGTACTGGTAGGCTGCTATTAGGTCTCCCTGGAGCCTTCTCTGCTCCAGTCTGAACACCCCCAGCACCCTCAGCCTGCCCTGGTATCAGAGCTGCTCCAACCCCCTGATCATTTTTGTGTCCCTCCTCTGGACCCTCTCCATCATGTCCATGTCCTTCTTGTGTTGAGGGCTCCAGACCTGCACACAGCACTCCAGGAGGTCTCAGCAGAGCAAAGTGTCAGAATCACCTCTCTGGCTCTGCTGGCAATGCTGCTTTGGATGCAGCCCAGGCTGTGATTTGCCTTCTGTGCTGCAAGCTCACACTGCCTGCTCCTGTCCAGCTTCTCATCCATCAGCACCCCCAAGGCCTTTTCTACAGGGCTGCTTTCTATCACCTCCTCCCCCAGACTGTATTGATAGCTTACTTTGGCTATTGTACATCCAAACTCTGAACCAGTGACCCACTGATTACACCACCTTGAACAGAAAACTAAGGTGACTGTGTGACACTGTGGTTGTAGCAACATGACTGGAAGAAGCTAAAATTGACTGGGATAACTGAATAAAAGTAAACCAAACCAAATCCCCAAACCCAAATGAAAACAAATATCAATTCTGCTATTAAAAAAGTTTGGGCTGTTTGTGGAGTTTTACCAAGCCTAACTGGCTCCTAACTGGCAGAGAGAACATTAGGTATTAATTTTAAATCTTCAGGAAACACTCAGAACCACTCAGGTTAGAACAGACCCTCAAGATCACCAAGTCCAACCCAGAACCCTACTCTACAAGGGTCACCCCTAAACCAGAGCCCCAAGCACCACATCCAAACCACCTTGAAACACAGCCAGGCCTGGGGACTCCACCACCTCCCTGGGCAGCACATTCCAATCCCTGACCACTCTGCATGGGAAAAATTCTTCCTAATGTCCAGTGTAAACCCATCCAGGCATAGCTTTGGGCAATTCCCTCTTGTTCTATCACTAATTACCTGTGAGAAGAGACCAGCAGCAGCCTCTCCACAAGGTCCTTTCAGGTAGGTATAGACAGCAATGAGGTCTCCCCATAGCCTCCTCTTTTCTACACTAACCATCCCCAGCTCCCTCAGTAGCTCTCCATCAGATTTATGCTCCAGGCTCTTCACAGCTTCCTTGCCCTCCTCTGCCCTGGCTCCAGCACCTCCACATCTCTCTTGTGTTGAGGTGCCCAAAACTGGGCACAGCACTCAAGGTGTGGCCTCCCCAGAGCTGAGTCCCAGGGGACAATCCCCCCCCTGCTACTGCTGGACACAGCATTGCTGATCCCAGCCAGGATGCCTTTGTATCCACAAAATCCACACTCCCCCTTGGCAATTTGTTTCAGAGGTTAATCACTCTTGGCATAAAATTCTGTGTCTTATTTCTAATTTATGCATCTTCTGCTTCTAGTCATTAGTTCTTGTTATGATTCTTCTATTAGATTAATATAGGCCATTAGTGCATTTTTGCAGTCCCGTCAATCATCCTGCATGGCTCTTTTCCACATTCTCTTCAGGTTGTTGTTTCACTAAATGCCAACACCAGATTGTACAGTGCAGAAGAATCAGTCTTGACACTAGTATTGTTGTAGAACAATGGAAGTAAAAGATCACTGCTCAGCTGCAAATCTACTAGTCCAGAAAACACTTGCAGAAGACCATCTTCAGCAACTGTCTCTTCTCTAGCTAGTAGCTAGCGCGTGTGTAGGTAGTAGCTAGTGTGTGTGTAGGTAGCGGCTAGTGTGTTTATAGAGCTCTACTACGTATTTCTAGAATCCCTAGTGATACAGATTCCTCAAGCCTTCCTTCCACAGAATACAGAATTAACCAGGCTGGAAAACAACTTCGAGATCATCAAATCCAACCTATCACCCAGCACCATCCAATCAACTAAACCATGGCACCAAGTGCCTCATCCAGGCTCTTCTTAAACACTTCCAGTGATGGTGACTCCACCACCTCCCTGGGCAGCTCATTCCAATGGCCAATGTCTCTTGCTGGGAAGAATTTCTTCCTAACATCCAGCCTAAACTTCCCCTGGCACAACTTGAGACTGTGTCCCCTTGTTCTGGTGCTGGTTGTCTGGGAGAAGAGACCAACCCCCACCTGGCTACAACCTCACTTCAGGTAGATGTAGAGAGCAACAAGGTCACCCCTGAGTCTCCTCTTCTCCAGGCTAAGCAACCCCAGCTCCCTTAGCCTCTCCTCACAGGGCTGTGCTCCAGAACCCTCCCCAGCTTTGTTGCCCATCTCTGGACACCTTCCAGCACCTCAACATCTTTCTGTGGTGGTGAGAGAAAGTTCAGTTCTCCCCCCCACACACAACAAAACCACGGCTAACTCAGTCAGAGAAGCAGAGATGAATTAAAGCTGTATTTACAAGCAGGGTGAGCTGCAGTGAACATCTACACAATACACAGTATTTACAATGTGTACAGAAATACACAGCACAGAATGTAATACAGAACAAAGCTCCTCCAGCCAGGAGAGTCCCCCCCTGCACCCCCTCTCTCCCCCTACCTCCCTTTTCCCCCAAAAAGGGTTAGAGAGAGAGAAAAGGCAATTATTAAGGAGGAAATTCTGTTAGCTCAAAGCGTATGCAAGAATCAGTTTCTTACCTGTTAGTTCAAGGTCAACTCCATCCCACACAGCTGTTGCTCAGAGAGAGACTGAAACGGACAGGCTGAAAAAGACAGACAGAACTGACTGACATTCAAACTGAACTAAAACTTAAAGTTTCATTCTACCAATCTACCAATGAAATTCACTTAGAATATCTTTTTTTCATTATTTCACCAAAACATTCAGCCAGTGTTCCAGCAACTGTCCCCTTCTTAAAGGCACAGCCTGAAATGGTCACACTTTCCTAAACTGAGGGGCCCAGAACTGGACACAGGACTCAAGGTGTGGCCTAACCAGTGCAGTGTACAGGGGCAGAATGACCTCCCTGCTCCTGCTGGCCACACTGTTCCTGATGCAGGCCAGGATGCCATTGGCTTTCTTGGTTACTTTGGCACACTGCAGGCTCATGTTCAGCCTACTATCAACCAGCACCCCCAGGTCCCTTTCTGCCTGGCAGCTAACCAACCACTGTGACCCCAGCCTGTAGCACTGCATGGGGTTGCTGTGGCCAATGTGTAGAACCTGGCACTTTGATGTGTTCAATCTCATGCCCCTGGACTCTGCCCATCTGTCCAGCCTGTCGAGATCCCTCTGCAGAGGTCTCCTACCCTCTAACAGATCAACTCTTGCCCCCAGCTTGCTGTCATCTGCAAACTTACTGATGATGGACTCAATTCTCTCATCCAGATCATCAATAAAGATATTGAACAGGATGGGGCTCAACACTGATCCCTGGGGGACACCACTAGTGCCTGGCTGCCAGCTGGCTGTGGCACCATTCACCACCACTCTCTGGGCTCAGCCTCCAGCCAGTTCCTAACCCAGCTCAGAGAGCTGCTGTCCCAGCCAAGGACTGACAGCTTGGCCAGGAGTTTGCTGTGGTGGATGGTGTCAAACCCCAGGTAGAATATATCCACAGCCTGTCCTACATCCACCAGGCAGTGAGCTGGGCATAGAAAATCAGGTTGGCCAAGCACCTATACCAAGCTTTCTCTTAGTGTATGACAAGAAACATCTTTAATTTTTCTGATGCACAGGAGAATATGGAAAATAATTAATTGTGTCACTGCAGCTAATTCACATATGCTTGAAAATGATTACCTTACCTCTGGGAAAGTAATGAAATATTACTTAGACATTTGCCTCAGCAGTCTTATACTCTGCCTCAAGCATTTGAATTGTCCCCCAGCCTCTATCAGAGTCAGGACAGCAGGCTAGAAAAATGCTTAACCCACCCTAGTAAAACCTTTCCATTATGCTCCCTCTCTTTGTCTTTAATTTAAACCTTTGCCTTCCAATGTTTTAACTTAATTTTGCTCATGAATCTTTCAGAATATCTCTTCATTTGTCCACTTTCAATGAAAACAACACCTTAGCATCATAGAATCTTAGCATCATAGAATTACAGAATTGTCAGGGCTGGAAGGGACCTTAAGGCTCAGCCAGTTCCAAGCCCCCTGCCATGGGCAGGGACACCTCACACTACAGCAGGTTGCTCACAGCCACATCCAGCCTGGCTGCAAACACCTCCAGGGATGAGGCTGCCACCACCTCCCTGGGCAACCTGTGCCAGTCTCTCGCCACCCTCATGGGGAACAACTTCTTCCTAACATCCAATCTGAATCTACCCAATTCTAGTTTTGTTCTATCCCTTCCAGTCCTATCCCTCCCTGACAACCTCAAAAGTACCTCCCCAGCTTTCCTGTAGGCCCCCTCCAGACACTGGAAGGCCACAATTAGATCTCCTCAGAGCCTTCTCTTCTCCAGACTGAATCTTCTATACTGTAGAGTGCATCTTGTCTTGACTTTGACCTGCTGTAGTGGTTTGAGCCTTAACTGGGAGTTAAAAGCCCAGATGGGGGAAAGGCTGAGAATCTCTAGAATCTCTCTCCCACTCCCCCCTTCTCCTCCAAGCAGAGAGGGGGAAAAAAAGTGTAAGGAGCAAACCCACTAAACAATAATTTGGAGTCGGCTTGGAAGTAGAGAGGAGAAGAATTTTCTTTAATATATATACATATATATATATATATATAAAAATAACAGGAAAGGTACACAAGGGCAAGGAACAAGAATGGATGGGAGGGGGACAGAAAAGAATAATACAAAACCAGTCTTTCTCTGAGGAGGCGCAGAGGCAGCAGGGAGAAGGATCAGGTTTGGCCACGTGGCTGAGGAGCAGGATGGCAGCTGCAGTAGCTCTCATCCAGCAGAGGCAGGAGCCAAAAAGGAGATCCAACAACTATGATGTCCTGCTTTTTATACCCTAGCTGGGCAGGGAGGGGGGAGTGGAACAGACTCAACTTCCCAGGGGAAAACGCCCTGCAGGGAGGGTAAAGTACCTGCAAGCCCTCCACCCTGCTTTGTTTTTTTGTTTTCAGAAAAGGGCGTTAACCCACCACACCTGCAAGTGAAAATATTTCCTTAACCCAAGTGCTACAGATCATTAGTACCTTTTAATTACATTTCTGAATTGTCTTGGACTCTGTTAATCTGTGAGTACCAGACAGGCTTGCAAAGGTCTAAGCAGACTCCCACAGTTGTCAAGAAGCACTGCTCTGGCACAGCTCACTCTTGCTCTCAGTGTAATTCACATCAATCAATAACAGGAGCTGGATCGGGCTCTCAGAGTGAAGTAATACCCTTGCTAATGACATAAAGTTAAGTTACACTTTCAGTTAGTTCTGCCTAGGAGGAGAAGGCTATTGAAAACAAGGAAGCTGAACTAAACATCTCTACAGTAGTGTTGTACAGCACCAGAATGGATACTTCTGCTTTGACTCATTTCAGTGTTTCTGCATCCTACATGGTCTTTTAATATGCTTCTGTTGACAAGAATTTAACCACAGAATCACAGACTGTTCAGGGTTGGAAGGTACTGCTAAAGCTCATCCAGCCCAACCCCCCTGCCAGAGCAGGAGCACCTAGAGCAGATCACACAGGAACACATCCAGGCAGGTCTTGAATATCTCCAGAGAGGGAGACTCCACAACTCCCCTAGGCAGCCTGTTCCAGTGTTCTGTCACCCTGACAGGGAAGAAGTTTTTCCTTATGTTCACCTGGTACCACTTCAGGCTTTTCCCTCCCTCTCCAGCACACATTCTGCACACACACCAAAAGATTCCTACAAAAGACTTCCCTACTAGATCTCTCCTTAAATCCTGCTCATGATGCATACAAATAATTCCTGTCTGGCAGTAGTTAAATCAGTCACTACATAAATGGGATCCATTATCCCACTTTTCTGCCAAGCTTTGTCTTTTGTGGAGCTTGTCCTGTTTGTGTGATTTATTTACACTGCCCTTTTGATGTGTCCTTTTACCTCCTGGGCAGAACAACTATATCAGCATTTACAATGGAGTACACACGTTAGAAGTGTCATAGTCCTTGCACTTGCTACACTTAACACACACGTCAACAGACAATTTAAACTCTGAAGTCTTACTGGAAATGGATACAGAACTAAAATTTTAAATGCTGTTCCAATAGCTTTACCAACAGCTCAGCTTCTGTGTTCAGTTCTGGGCCCCTCAGTTTAGGAAGAAGGTTGACTTGCTGGAGAGTGTCCGGAGAAGGGCAACAAAGTTGGTGAGGGGCTTGAAAGACAAGCCCTATGAGGAGAGGCTGAGGGAACTGGGGTTGCTTAGCCTGGAGAAGAGGAGACTCAGGGGTGACCTTATTGCTCTCTACAACTACCTGAAGGGAGGTTGTAGACAGGGAGAGGTTGGTCTCTTCTCCCAGGCAGCCAGTACCAGAACGAGAGGACACAGTCTCAGGCTGCACCAGGAGAGGTTTAGGTTGGAGGTTAGGAAGAAGTTCTACACAGAGAGAGTGATTGCCCACTGGAATGGGCTGCCCAGGGAGGTGGTGGAGTCGCCATCGCTGGAGGTGTTCAGGAGGAGACTTGATGGGGTGCTTGGTTGCATAGTTTAGTTGGTTGATGGTGTTGGATGATAGGTTGGACACGATGATCTTGAAGGTCTCTTCCAACATGGTTTATTCTATTCTATTTCTATTCCTATTCTATTTATCTCAGCTTCAAGACCTCTTTCAAACTCCAGTTCAATTGTTCAGCTTCAAGACTTTCAAATTCAGACTTCAGAGGCATACTCTTGGTGATGTTTGAAGGAGCCAAGCATAAATCTGACTTGTACACATCAGATGAAATTTCACCTTCTAGCAACAGTTAACTATTGGTTGTGATACAAACTCATTGGTAATTGGTTATGATAGAAACTCATTGGTAATTGGTTGTGATAGAAACTCATTAGTATTGCTCTTAAAAGATAGAGTAAAACTCTACAAACACTGAATAAGATGATATCCAAATCAAAGTCTAAGCTGTATCAACACATGTGAGCAGTGAACCCAGGTTTTAATTAGTTTGCATTAACTGCAATGTCACATTCTGCACTCTTTTCCCATTTTATGTTTTGTATTTGATCTTTAAAGTCTCTTCAAGTTCTGGGGTTGTTTCTTCACAGCTAAAGAAAAACAAACAAGCAAGCAAACAAAAACCCAAACAAAAGGAAAACAACAAAAATAGCCAACAACAACAACAACAAAAACCCAACAAACCCCCCAACCAAATAATACAAAAATCCACAAACAAACAGGAAAAAACCCAAACCAAACCCCACAAACAAACAGAAAAAAACAGGAAAAGACAGAGCCTGGCACTAATACTTTTAAAATCCAATCAAGACACTGTTTCTGTTCAAACACAATCCTAAAGAGTGTAGCAAATTGGGTTTTTGCTCACAGATCCCTGCCTTCAAACATCTTTAAAGGAAGATGACATTAAAAAGTGCTCTGTAAACTAACAGTGAACAAAAAAACCTCAAACCTGACCAAGCAACAATGACAACAAAACAACCAAAACCAAACAAACTCCCCAACAAATTATTTTGCACCATAAATTACAGCTTTTTTTCTGCAGAAAGGTCTAAGGAGACGGACTGAGAGAGTTGGGGTCATTCAGCCAGGAGAAGAGAAGGCTGTGAGGACACAGTCTCAAGCTGCACCAGAGGAAGTTTAGGCTGGAGGTGAGGACAAAGTTCTTCACTGAGAGTCATTCATCATTGGAATGTGCTGCCCAGGGAGGTGGTGGAGTCCCCATCCCTGGAGGTGTTCAAGAGGGGATTGGATGTGGCACTTGGTGCCATGGTCTAGTCATGAGGTCTGTGGTGATAGGTTGGACTCAATGATCTTTGACATCTCTTCCAGCCTTTGTGATACTGTGAGACCTAATTGTGGCCTTCCAGTATCTGAAGGGGGCAACAAGAAAGCTGGGTAGGGACTTTTGAGGGTGTGAGGGAGTGATAGGACTGGGGGGAATGGAGCAAAACTAGAAGTGGTTAGATTCGGATTGGATACTAGGAGGAAGTTGTTCCCTATGAGGGTGGTGAGAGACTGGCACAGGCTGCCCAGGGAGGTGGTGGCAGCCTCATCCCTGGAGGTTTTGAAAGCCAGGCTGGATGTGGCTGTGAGCAACCTGCTGCAGTGTGAGGTGTCCCTGCCCACGGCAGGGGGTTGGGACTGGATGATCCTTGAGGTGCCTTCCAACCTTGACAGTTCTGTGATTCTGTCTTTCCTGGGTCATCTAATTGCATCACCTTACACGTTTCTTGTAGGTAAGCTTAAGAAGGCTCTGTAACTGCAGTTTCTACCATGCTAAACTATAAACACAAGAAGTTCTTTGCCATGAGGGTGGTGGAACACTGGAACAGGTTGCCCAGGGAGGTGATTGAGGCCCCATCCCTGGAAATATTCAAGGTGAGGCTTGAGGAGTCTCTGAGCTAAGGATGTCCCGGCTGACTGCAGGGAGGTTGGACTGGATGAAGGTCCCTTCCAGTCTGGACCATTCTATGATTCTATGAAAACTAAAATAAAACTGAAGTCCTGTAGCTGTGAGCAGAGTCAATATCATCCACTCAGAAAATGTATACACCCAATTGTACAGAGCTCACATTAAATGCTTAGAGCACCGTGACTCAGGCAAAGGCCTCATACAATTGCTGTAGCAGGGCAGTGGTGATTTTGAAGTCCATCCTTTCAGCAAATACTAAGGCACAGATGTCCAGGTGTTTAAGAATAAGCTGTCATTTTCCATGTGGGAGAATTGCCACTTAAACCAAAGCAATCTTTACATAGGCTTCTACATAACTTCATGAAAGTGTCCATCCCTATAGCAGAGGTGTTCCAGCCCCTGGATCATCTTTGTGGCCCTTTGCTACCAGGCAATGAGGTACAAAAATGTGACCACCACTGACTTTGCATGGGTTTGCCTCAACATGACACAGAGAGCCAGCAAATTTTGCTGGGAGAAGGGCAAAGAAAAAAGAAATGAAAAAATGAAGAAAACAATTAGTTCATAGTCAGACATCTAGTATGTGGGATTTTTAGATACTCATCATGGTTCAAAGTTAGTGTCAAAACGCCCACACACACGTGTTGTGTGCTGGACAACAGGAGATACAGAATCCCAGAATGTTAGGGGCAGAAAGGGACCTCAACAGATCATTCGGTCTGACCCAGAGAGGGAGACTCCACAACTCCCCTGGGCAGTCTTCTGTCCCCCTCACACTGAATAAGTTTTTCCTCCTGTTTTCATGGAAATTCCTGTGCCTCAGCTTCCACCACTGCCCCTTGTGCTGGCATTGGGCATCACCCAGCAGAGCCTGGCTCTAGCCTCTGGGCACTCACCCTGCACATCTTGATCAACAGCAATGAGGTCACTGTAATAAAATGTTTATTTTTACATATCTTATATTTAATATTTCCTGGAGGAGGCGTCTTCAGACACTGCTGTAACTTATTGACAGAGTATATTTGCAGGTTCTGTTGTTGGGTTATGAGTGATACATTCCACCTGTGAAGACAGTGGAACAATTACAGTATCAGAGTATCACAGTATAACTAAGGTTGGAAAGGACCTTGAGGATCATCGAGTCCAACCTATCAACACAGACCCCATGACTAGACCATGGCACCAAGTGCTATGTCCAATCCCCTCTTGAACGCCTCCAGGGACGGTGACTCCACCACCTCCCTGGGCAGCACAGCCCAATGACGAACGACTTGCTCGGTGAAGAACTTCCTCCTCATCTCGAGTGTAAACCTCCCCTGGCACAGCTTGAGACTGTGTCCCCTTGTTCTGGTGCTGGTTGTCTGGGAGAAGGGACCAACTGCTTCCTGGCTACAACCACCTTTCAGGTAGTTGTAGAGGGCAATGAGGTCTCCCCTGAGCCTCCTCTTCTCCAGGCTAAACAACCCCAGCTCCCTCAGCCTCTCCTCATGGGGCTTGTGCTCAAGGCCTCTCCCCAGCCTTGTTGCCCTTCTCTGGACACGCTCAAGTGTTTCAATGTCCTTCTTAAACTGAGGGGCCCAGAACTGGACACAGGACTCAAGGTGTGGCCTAACCAAAGCAGAGTACAGTGACACAATGACCTCCCTGCTCCTGCTGGCCACACTATTCCTAATGCAGGCCAGGATGCCCTTGGCCTTCTTGGCCACCTGGGCACACTGCAGGCTCATGTTTAGGTGGCTGTCAACCAGCACCCCCAGGTCCCTCTCTGTTTGGGAGCTCTCAGCCACTCCGACCCCAGCCTGTAGCTCTGCATGGGGTTGTTGTGGCCAAAGTGCAGCACCTGGCACTTGGACTTGTTGAATGCCATCCCATTGGACTCTGCCCATCTGTCCAGTCGGTCGAGGTCCCTCTGCAGAGCCTTTCTACTCTCTAATTGACTAACATCTGCTCCTAACTTGGTGTCATCTGCAAACTTGCTGATGACTGACTCGACCCCCTCATCCAGGTCATCAATGAAGATGTTAAAGAGGATGGGGCCCAACACTGATCCCTGGGGCACACCACTGGTGCCTGGCTGCCAGCTGGATGTGGCACCATTCACCACCACTCTCTGGGCTCAGCCCTCCAGCTAGTTCCTAACCCAGCTCAGAGTGTTGCTGTCCAAGCCATGAGCTGACAGCTTAGACAGTAGTTTGCTGTGGGGGACAGTGTCAAAGGCCTTGCTGAAGTCCAGGTAGACCACATCCACAGGCCTCCCCATGTCCACCAGACAGGTCACCTGATCATAGAAGGAGATCAGGTTGGAGAGGCAGGACCTGCCCTTCCTAAATCCATGCTGGCTGGACCTGAGCCCTTGGCCATCCTTCAGGTGCGCAGTTATTGCCGCCAGGATAATCTGCTCCATCACTTTCCCTGGCACTGAGGTCAGGCTGCCAGGCCTGGAGTTTCCAGGTTCCTCCATCCGACCCTTCTTGTGGATGGGGACCACATTGGCCTGTTTCCAGTCATCTGGGACCTCTCCAGTGAGCCAGGACTGGAGGACAATGATGGAGAGCAGCTTGGCAGCTCATCTGCCAGCTCTCTCAGCACCCTAGGATGGATCCCATCCGGTCCCATGGACTTGTGAATATCCAAGTGGCTCAGCAGGTCCCGAACTAATTCCTCATGGATTACCGGGGCACTACACTGATCCCTGACCCCATCGCCCAGCTTAGGAGGCCACTCATCCTGAACTCCTTCTGCCTTGCTATTAGACATTGAGGCAAAGAAGGTGTTCAGGACCTCAGCCTTTTCCTCCTCTTCAGTCACCGTGTTCCCCACCAGGTCCAATAGGGAGTGCAGGTTCTTCCTGCCCTTCTTCTTATTGTTAATATATTTGTAACAATGCTTATTATTGTCTTTGACAGAGGTGTTCAGCTTCAGTTCCAGCTGGGCCTTTGCCTCCCTAATTTTATTCCTACATAATCTAACAACTTCCTTGAACATACCTCGAGAAGCCTTCCCCTCCTTCCAAAGGTGATGCAGCCTTTTTCCCCCTTAAATCCTCCAGGAGCTGCTTGCTCATCCAGGCCGGTCGCCTTCCCTGCCGGCTCGCCTTCCGGCACGTGGGAACCGCCAGTTCCTGTGCCTTCAAGAGCTCCTGTTTGAAGTAGGTCCAACCCTCCTGGACCCCTTGGTTCATGAGGGCTGGTACCAGGGGACTTTACAAATAAGTTTCTTAAATAGGCTGAAGTTCGCCCTTCGGAAGTCCAAGGTGAAGGTTCTGTTGGTGCTCCTCCCTATCTCCCTGCATATTGACAACTTCACTATCTTGTGGTCACTGCACCCTAGGCAGCCTCCCACCATCACGTCTCCCACCAGCCCTTCCCTATTGCAGAACAGCAGGTCAAGCAGAGCCTGTCCCCTGGTAGGCTCCCTTAACAGGTGTGTCAGGAAGCAGTCCTCCATTCGCTCCAGGAATCTTCTGGACTGCCTCCTCCCTGCTGAATTAAGTTCCCAGCAGATATCTGGGAGGTTGAAGTCACCAACAAGGACAAGATCTGATGATCTTGAGACAGCCTCCAGTTGCTTGTAGAACAATTCATCAGCCTCCTCATCCTGGTTGGGTGGTCTGTAACAGATTCCAACCAGGATGTCAGATTTGTTGGGCTGCCCTCTGATTTTAACCCACAGGCTCTCAACTCCCTCATCTTCCACCTCAAGTTGTGTGGCAGAGAGTGACTCTCTAATATACAGAGCCACCCCTCCCCCTCTTCTCCCTCGCCTGTCTCTCCTACAGAGCCTGTAACCCCCCATTGTAGCACTCCAATCGTGGGTGCTGTCCCACCAAGTTTCTGAGATGGCGACTACATCATAGTTGCCCTGATGGATCAGGACCTCCAACTCCTCTTGCTTGTTGCCCAGGCTGCGTGCATTGGTGTACACGCATCGCAGCTGGGTTCCTGACTTCTCAACTGACCCTACCTTGTGCCCTACTCTTACCTCTGCAGAGGGACCGATTGCCTCACCCACCCCCTTCAGACCTAGTTTAAAGCCCTCCTAATGAGCCCTGCCAACTCCAGTGCCAGGACTCTCTTACCCTTTCTAGATAGATGCACCCCATCAGGACCCAGCAGGTCAGGTGCGGTGAAAGTTGTCCCATGGTCAAAGAACCCAAAGTTCTGCCGCTGGCACCATCCCCTGAGCCAATTGTTGATGGTGTGGGTTCTCCCATTGCTCTCAGTGTACACCCCTGACACTGAGGGAACTGAGCAGAACACCACTTGAGCTCCCGCCCCATCAATCAATTGTCCAAGGGCCCTGAACTCCTTCTTAATCGCCCTGGTGCCCTTCCTGTCAATCTCATCACTCCCAGCCTATATCACCAGCAAAGGGTAATAGTCAGTGGGCTGCATTAATTTAGGGAGTCTCCTTGCAATGTCCCCAACCCACGCCCTGTGTATGGAGCAGACCTCCCTGTGGGATGGGTCAGGACGACATATGGGTCCCTCAGTACCCCCCAGGAGAGAGTCCCCAACAACTATAACCCTTCTGTTCTTTGTGGAGCTGGTCGTTATAGCTGGTGGGGACTGCTTGGGCTTAGACTCCCCCCCGGAGCTGGTCGTTATAGCTGGTGGGGACGCCTTGGCCTTAGGCCCCCCTTTGGATGCCTGCTCCGCAGCCTCAGCCCTCTCATCCCCACTGCCCTCAGCCTGCAGGGCCTCATACTTATTATGCAAGGGCAGCAGAGGAGGAGGAGAGGGTCGGGGTGGATTCCTCTTGCCACCCCTGGCAGGGACCTGTATCCATCCCTCTCCGTTTCCAGGGACCCTTCCCTCAGCAGGGGAGATCTGCAGAGCCTTCTCCCACAAATCTAACTCCCTTTCACTTTCCCTTATTGTCCTTAGCCTAGATACCTCCTCCTTCAGCTCAGCCACTTCGTCCTTCAGCTCTGCCACCATGCTGAGGAGAAAGTTCACCTGGTCACACCTGACACCAGGTGTCCGCTCCCTCCCCTTCTATTCCAAGTGCCAGGCTGAAGCACTCTCTGCAGGTGGCAGCCTGGATTCCAGCATGCTGGTAAAACAGCTCTGTCTGGGCAGATGCTGCTTTTCTACCCTTCATCCAAGTGATGACCATGGTGGAATGTTTGCGTTGAAAAGAAAACAAACAAACAAACAAAACCCCAATTCTTATAGTCATACCCTTCTCACACTGTGCAACCTGGGGAAAGGAATATTTTAGCATAATGGACTGCCAGCAAGCACACTTAACAGAGTGAATAAGCTAAGAGTAGAACACTGGGGAAAACTTATAAGGGGTTTTCAAAATCCAGTATTTTTCACGTTGGAATTATTCTTCCCATCATAGCTACTGGACTGTTTTAGCAACATGACATTAATAACCAAAACTGTTTGCAAGCTCTTGGCAGTTCTTCTGCATCATGGGGCATTGATAACACCCAGGGGTTCCATTTGGACTAGAGTGCTGACGCAGTCAGATGTCCACGGTTCTGAGATTTCAGTAGAGGTCCACACTGTAAAGGTAACTCACGGCGGATATAAGGATTAGGGGGAAAAGAAACCACAAAGCTGATTTGTGTGAAGGATGGAAAACCTCTCTTTTGTTGCTGTTGTAAACTGGTTTATCAATGAGGGAAATTAGTTTTAGAGAATTAATACAACTAAGTAATCACTAAGAAGGAGGAAAACAGAAGAGAAGCCTCATGCCTGGAGGTTTCTGCAGCCAGGCTGGATGTGGCTGTGAGCAGCCTGTTGTAGTGTGAGGTGTCCCTGCCCATGGCAGGGGGGTTGGAACTGGATGAGCCTTAAGGTCTCTTCCAACCCTAAGAATTCTATGATTAAAAACCTCAGATAATACAAATAAAGTACACATACAAATTATTTGAATGTTGTGTAGCATATGAAGTGGAACAAGAGAGACCACAACTGTCACTAGTCCTGAAGACACTGGTGGCATTACAGCTGATCGTTGTAACATTGCATTCTGCCTCTTGCCTGAAGATAAAAAAGCAGACCATTGAAAATCCCATTTACCTTTGCAGCCCCAGTAAAGGCTTCAGAGCAGTCAGGTAGAGAAGATAAGTTTCAGGGTCTCAGTGCATGCCTCTGTGTAAATTAACCAGCTAGGCAAATACCTAGTTTCATTCCTACAGTTTTGCATTGTATTGCCTGAACTTTAACAAGCTTCCATCATTTTGACTGCTGCTACTCCAGCTGCTGGGAAAAAGGCAACTGGTGTGGTTACCTCTGTGCAACACTGTTCAAGCCACAGCTTCAGCTAAGGGCACCTATATAGCTGAGGGCAATCTGCGATCTGGCAGAACACAGCTTCCCCCTCCACCGTTGTTACAGTTTAAAGCTAAGTGCCTTAGCTTAATGTCCTAACCATAAACAAGAATAGGAACTTCTGGAGATATTGGAGGACAAAGTAAATAAAATTGGTCACTTTATACAAAAGAAAAATAATGATAGGTCTATATCATTCCATTGGTTTGCTGATGAGGATAAAAGTTAGCTGCATAAACATGTCTCTCATTTTTTGCTCCTTCTCTCTGCAATCTCTGCTTTTGCATGGCTCCCTTAGCTCTTTCCTGACCTTCTGCCGGTGTGGATTGGGTCTGTGAGGTACTGGGAAAGGGAAGGAGAGAGAGAGGAAGAGGGGACATTGCAAGCAGCCCCCTGGACTGTCCAGAGAGGTCTGGGAACAATTCAAGGATGACCCTGCCCTGTTGTTTATTGTAGAACACTTTCTTGTATATATTCATTGTCATTTATATTTCTAGGTTTTAGCTTGCTTTGTAAACACAGCTTCATTCTGCTTCCAAACCTTCTGAGCTAGTCTGGTGGTTTATTTGGGGGGTAAATCACAGTATCAGAGTATCACAAAGGTTGGAAGAGACCTCAAAGATCATTGAGTCCAACCTGTCACCACAGACCTCATGACTAGACCATAGCACCAAGTGCCACATCCAATCTCCTCTTGAACACCTCCAGGGATGGGAACTCCACCACCTCCCTGGGCAGCACATTCCAATGGTGAATGACTCTCTCTGGGAAGAACTTTCTCCTCACCTCCAGCCTAAACTTCCCCTGGGACAGCTTGAGACTGTGTCCCCTTGTTCTGGTGCTGGTTGCTAGAGAGAAGAGACCAACTCCCTCCTGGCTACAGCCACCTTTCAAGGACAGCCTTGCTGCCCTTCTCTGGACACCTTCAAGTGTCTCGGTGTCCTTCCTAAAATGAGGGGCCCAGAACTGGACACAGGACTCAAGGTGCAGCCTAACCAAAGCAGAGTACAGGGGCACAATGACTTCCCTGCTCCTGCTGGCCACACTATTCCTAATGCAGGCCAGGATGCCATTGGCCTTCTTGGCCACCTGGGCACACTGCTGGCTCATATTCAGGTGGCTGTCAATCAGCACTCCCAGGTCCCTCTCTGTCTGGGAGCTCTCAGCCACTCTGACCGCAGCCTGTAGCTCTGCATGGGGTTGCCGTAGCCAAAGCGCAGCACCTGGCACTTGGACTTGTTGAATGCCATCCTGTTGGACTCTGCCCATCTGTCCAGTTGGTCAAGGTCCCTCTGCAGAGCCTTTCCACCCTCTAACTGACTAACATCTGCCCCTAACTTGGTGTCATCTGCTATTTTCTGATGACTGACTCGACCCCCTCATTCAGATCATCAATAAAGATATTAAAGAGGATGGGGCCCAGCACTGATCCCTGGGGCACACCACTGGTGCCTGGCTGCCAGCTGGATGTGACACCATTCACCACCACTCTCTGGGCTCAGCCTCCAGCCAGTTCCTAACCCAGCACAGAGTGTTGCTGTCCAAGCCATGAGCTGACAGCTTGGCCAGCAGTTTGCTGTGGGGGGTAGTGTCAAAGGCCTTGCTGAAGTCTAGGTAGACCACATCTCACAGGCCTCCCCACATCCACCATGCAGTCACCTGACCATAGAAGGAGATCAGGTTGGAGAGACAGGACCTGCCCTTCCTAAATCCATGTTGGCTGGACCTGAGCCCTTGGCCATCCTTCAGGTGTGCAGTTATTGCCACCAGGATAATCTGCTCCATCACTTTCCCTGGCACTGAGCTCAGGCTGCCAGGCCTGGAGTTTCCAGGTTCCTCCATCCAACCCTTCTTGTGGATGGGGACCACACTGGCCAGTTTCAGTCACCTGGGACCTCACTGGTGAGCCAGGACTGGAGGAAAATGATGGAGAGCAGCTTGGCAGCTCATCTGCCAGCTCTCTCAGCACCCTAGGATGGATCCCATCTGGTCCCATGGACTTGTGAGTGTCCAAGTGGCTCAGCAGGTCCCAAACTAATTCCTCATGGATTACCGGGGCACTACACTGCTCCCTGACCCCATCGCCCAGCTCAGGAGGCCACTCCTCCTGAACTCCTGCCTTGCTGTTAAACATTGAGGCAAAGAAGGTGTTCAGGACTTCAGCCTTTTCCTCCTCTTCAGTCACCGTGTTCCCCACCAGGTCCAATAAGCAGTGCAGGTTCTTCCTGTCCCTCTTCTTATTGTTAATATATTTGTAACAATGCTTATTATTGTCTTTGACAGAGGTGTTCAGCTTCAGTGCCAGCTGGGCCTTTGCCTCCCTAATTTTATTCCTACATAATCTAACAACTTCCTTGAACATACCTCAAGAAGCCTTCCCCTCCTTCCAAATGTGATGCAGCCTCTTTTTCCCCCTTAAATCCTCCAGGAGCTGCTTGCTCATCCAGGCCGGTCGCCTTCCTCGCCGGCTTGCCTTTCAGCATGTGGGAACCGCCAGTTCCTGTGCCTTCAAGAGCTCCTGTTTGAAGTAGGTCCAACCCTCCTGGACCCCTTGGTTCATGAGGGCTGGTACCCAAGGGACTTTACAAATAAGTTTCTTAAATAGGCTGAAGTTCGCCCTTCGGAAGTCCAAGGTGAAGGTTCTGTTGGTGCTCCTCCCAATCTCCCTGCATATTGAAAACTTCACTATCTCGTGGTCACTGCACCCTAGGCAGCCTCCCACCATCACGTCTCCCACCAGCCCTTCCCTATTGCAGAACAGCAGGTCAAGCAGAGCCTGTCCCCTGGTGGGCTCCCTTAACAGGTGTGTCAGGAAGCAGTCCTCCATTCGCTCCAGGAATCTTCTGGGCTGCCTCCTCCCTGCTGAATTAAGTTCCCAGCAGATATCTGGGAGGTTGAAGTCACCAACAAGGACAAGATCTGATGATCTTGAGACAGCCTCCAGTTGCTTGTAGAACAATTCATCAGCCTCCTCATCCTGGTTGGGTGGTCTGTAACAGATTCCAACCAGGATGTCAGATTTGTTAGGCTGCCCTCTGATTTTAACCCACAGGCTCTCAACTCCCTCATCTTCCACCTCAAGTTGTGTGGCAGAGATTGACTCTCTAATATACAGAGCCACCCCTCCTCCTCTTCTCCCTCGCCTGTCTCTCCTAAAGAGCCTGTAGCCCCCCAGTAGCACTCCAATCGTGCGTGCTGTCCCACCTTGTCTCTGAGATGGCGACTATATCATAATCACCCTGGTGGACCAGGACCTCCAGCTCCTCTTGCTTGTTGCCCAGGCTGTGCGCATTGGTGTACACGCATCGCAGCTGGGTTCCTGACTTCTCAACTGACCCTACCTTGTGCCCTACTCTTTCCTCTGCAGAGGGACCGATTGTCTCACCCACCCCCTTCAGACCTAGTTTAAAGCCCTCCTAATGAGCCCTGCCAACTCCAGTGCCAGGACTCTCTTACCCTTTCTAGATAGATGCACCCCATCAGGACCCAGCAGGTCAGGTGCGGTGAAAGTTGTCCCATGGTCAAAGAACCCAAAGTTCTGCTGCTGGCACCATCCCCTGAGCCAATGTTGGTGGTGTGGGTTCTCCCATTGCTCTCAGTGTACACCCCTGCCACTGAGGGAACTGAGCAGAACAACTCTTGAGCTCCTGCCCCATCAATCAATTGTCCAAGGGCCCTGAATTCCTTCTTAATCGCCCTGGTGCCCTTCCTGTCAATCTCATCACTCCCAGCCTGTATCACCAGCAGAAGGTAATAGTCAGTGGGCTGCATTAATTTAGGGAGTCTCCTTGCAATGTCCCCAACCCACGCCCCGTGTATGGAGCAGACCTCCCTGTGGGATGGGTCAGGACGACATATGGGTCCCTCAGTACCCCCCAGGAGAGAGTCCCCAACAACTATAACCCTTCTGTTCTTTGTGGAGCTGGTCGTTATAGCTGGTGGGGACTGCTTGGGCTTAGACTCCCCCCCGGAGCTGGTCGTTATAGCTGGTGGGGACGCCTTGGCCTTAGGCTCCCCTCTGGATGCCGGCTCCTCAGCCTCAGCCCTCTCATCCCCACTGCCCTCAGCCTGCAGGGCCTCATACTTATTATGCAAGGGCAGCAGAGGAGGAGGAGAGGGTCGAGGTGGATTCCTCTTGCCACCCCTGGCAGGGACCTGTATCCATCCCTCTCCGTTTCCAGGGACCCTTCCTTCAGCAGGGGAGATCTGCAGAGCCTTCTCCCACAAATCTAACTCCCTTTCACTTTCCCTTATTGTCCTTAGCCTAGATACCTCCTCCTTCAGCTCAGCCACTTCGTCCTTCAGCTCTGCCACCATGCTGAGGAGAAAGTTCACCTGGTCACACCTGACACCAGGTGTCCGCTCCCTCCCCTTCTATTCCAAGTGCCAGGCTGAAGCACTCTCTGCAGGTGGCAGCCTGGACTCCAGCATGCTGGTAAAACAGCTCTGTCTGGGCAGATGCTGCTTTTCTACCCTTCATCCAAGTGACGACCATGGTGGAATGTTTGAGTTGAAAAGAAAACAAACAAACAAACAAACAAAACCCCAATTCTTATAGTCATACCCTTCTCACACTGTGCAACCTGGGGAAAGGAATATTTTAGCATAATGGACTGCCAGCAAGCACACTTAACAGAGTGAATAAGCTAAGAGTAGAACACTGGGGAAAACTTATAAGGGGTTTTCAAAATCCAGTATTTTTCACGTTGGAATTATTCTTCCCATCATAGCTACTGGACTGTTTTAGCAACATGACATTAATAACCAAAACTGTTTGCAAGCTCTTGGCAGTTCTTCTGCATCATGGGGCATTGATAACACCCAGGGGTTCTATTTGGAGTAGAGTGCTGACGCAGTCAGATGTCCACGGTTCTGAGATTTCAGTAGAGGTCCACACTGTAAAGGTAACTCACGACAGATATAAGGATTAGGGGGAAAAGAAACCACAAAGCTGATTTGTGTGAAGGATGGAAAACCTCTCTTTTGTTGCTGTTGTAAACTGGTTTATCAATGAGGGAAATTAGCTTTAGAGAATTAATACAACTAAGTAACCACTAAGAAGGAGGAAAACAGAAGAGAAGCCTCATCCCTGGAGGTTTCTGCAGCCAGGCTGGATGTGGCTGTGAGCAGCCTGTTGTAGTGTGAGGTGTCCCTGCCCATGGCAGGGGGTTTGGTGTGGCAATGCCAGCGACGAGCAGTGTGAGCAATCTGGCAGTGCAGGCCTAGAGCCTGACATGATGGTAGGCCATGCTCAGCAAAAGTGCCGAGCCAGCTAGCAGTGGAGCAAAACAGTGCTGTGCCTGCAGCACGTAACTAAAACAAGACACTGGTAGCTATAAACATGGACAGTTATCTTGGGACAACAGGACATGCACCTGCATCAACAACCTCGTTGTGTCATTAGTAGTTGGACCAATAATCTGTAATAGTGCAATGTGTGGTCACTCATAGGGAACCAATGGAGCTATGCCAACAGGGCACTCCCAGTTTATATAAGTTGTAGCAGTTGCCTTGCTACGCACTTCTGCCTTTCCTGTCTCCTGTTTCTTCTACACTTTACTGTGCTATACTTGCACTACAGGCCTACTCCATAGGCCTGCACCTCAGGCCTGCACCATAGGCCTGCAACACTGGAACAATAAAGGAACAATACTCGATCACATTGGTCAGCCGTATTGATTCCCAATCTCCGTCGTCTACAGGTTGGAACTGGATGAGCCTTGAGGTCTCTTCCAACCCTAACAATTCTATGATTAAAAACCTCAGATAATGCAAATAAAGTGCACATACAAATTATTTGAATGTTGTGTAGCATATGAAGTGGAACAAGAGAGACCACAACTGTCACTAGTCCTGAAGACATCGGTGGCATTACAGCTGATCGTTGTAACATTGCATTCTGCCTCTTGCCCTGAAGATAAAAAAGCAGACCATTGAAAATCCCATTTACCTTTGCAGCCCCAGTAAAGGCTTCAGAGCAGTCAGGTAGAGAAGATCAGTTTCAGGGTCTCAGTGCATGCCTCTGTGTAAATTAACCAGCTAGGCAAATACCTAGTTTCATTCCTACAGTTTTGCATTGTATTGCCTGAACTTTAACAAGCTTCCATCATTTTGACTGCTGCTACTCCAGCTGCTGGGAAAAAGGCAACTGGTGTGGTTACCTCTGTGCAACACTGTTCAAGCCACAACTTCAGCTAAGGGCACCTATATAGCTGAGGGCAATCTGCGATCTGGCAGAACACAGCTTCCCCCTCCACCGTTGTTACAGTTTAAAGCTAAGTGCCTTAGCTTAGTGTCCTAACCATAAACAAGAATAGGAACTTCTGGAGATATTGGAGGACAAAGTAAATAAAATTGGTCACTTTATACAAAAGAAAAATAATGATAGGTCTATATCATTCCATTGGTTTGCTGATGAGGATAAAAGTTAGCTGCATAAACATGTCTCTCATTTTTTGCTCCTTCTCTCTGCAATCTCTGCTTTTGCATGGCTCCCTTAGCTCTTTCCTGACCTTCTGCCCGTGTGGATTGGGTCTGTGAGGTACTGGGAAAGGGAAGGAGGGAGAGAGGAAGAGGGGACATTGCAAGCAGCCCCCTGGACTGTCCAGAGATGTCTGGGAATAATTCAAGGATGACCCTGCCCTGTTGTTTATTGTAGAACACTTTTTTGTATATATTCATTGTCATTTATATTTCTAGGTTTTAGCTTGCTTTGTAAACACAGCTTCATTCTGCTTCCAAACCTTCTGAGCTAGTCTGGTGGTTTATTTGGGGGGTAAATCACAGTATCACAGTATCACAAAGGTTGGAAGAGACCTCAAAGATCATTGAGTCCAACCTGTCACCACAGACCTCATGACTAGACCATAGCACCAAGTGCCACATCCAATCTCCTCTTGAACACCTCCAGGGATGGGAACTCCACCACCTCCCTGGGCAGCACATTCCAATGGTGAATGACTCTCTCTGGGAAGAACTTTCTCCTCACCTCCAGCCTAAACTTCCCCTGGGACAGCTTGAGACTGTGTCCCCTTGTTCTGGTGCTGGTTGCTAGAGAGAAGAGACCAACTCCCTCCTGGCTACAGCCACCTTTCAAGGACAGCCTTGCTGCCCTTCTCTGGACACCTTCAAGTGTCTCGGTGTCCTTCCTAAACTGAGGGGCCCAGAACTGGACACAGGACTCAAGGTGCAGCCTAACCAAAGCAGAGTACAGGGGCACAATGACTTCCCTGCTCCTGCTGGCCACACTATTCCTAATGCAGGCCAGGATGCCCTTGGCCTTCTTGGCCACCTGGGCACACTGCTGGCTCATATTCAGGTGGCTGTCAATCAGCACTCCCAGGTCCCTCTCTGTCTGGGAGCTCTCAGCCACTCTGACCGCAGCCTGTAGCTCTGCATGGGGTTGCCGTAGCCAAAGCGCAGCACCTGGCACTTGGACTTGTTGAATGCCATCCTGTTGGACTCTGCCCATCTGTCCAGTTGGTCAAGGTCCCTCTGCAGAGCCTTTCCACCCTCTAACTGACTAACATCTGCCCCTAACTTGGTGTCATCTGCTATTTTCTGATGACTGACTCGACCCCCTCATTCAGATCATCAATAAAGATATTAAAGAGGATGGGGCCCAGCACTGATCCCTGGGGCACACCACTGGTGCCTGGCTGCCAGCTGGATGTGACACCATTCACCACCACTCTCTGGGCTCAGCCTCCAGCCAGTTCCTAACCCAGCACAGAGTGTTGCTGTCCAAGCCACGAGCTGACAGCTTGGCCAGCAGTTTGCTGTGGGGGGTAGTGTCAAAGGCCCTGCTGAAGTCCAGGTAGACCACATCTCACAGGCCTCCCCACATCCACCATGCAGTCACCTGACCATAGAAGGAGATCAGGTTGGAGAGACAGGACCTGCCCTTCCTAAATCCATGTTGGCTGGACCTGAGCCCTTGGCCATCCTTCAGGTGCGCAGTTATTGCCGCCAGGATAATCTGCTCCATCACTTTCCCTGGCACTGAGGTCAGGCTGCCAGGCCTGGAGTTTCCAGGTTCCTCCATCCGACCCTTCTTGTGGATGGGGACCACATTGGCCAGTTTCCAGTCATCTGGGACCTCTCCAGTGAGCCAGGACTGAAGGGAAATGATGGAGAGTAGCCTGGCCAGCTCATCTGCCAGCTCCAATTGCTTGGCAGGTAGTTTCCAGCCAGCACAACCTCGGACTACAGCGAT
The DNA here is from genome assembly GCF_026170545.1 of Melanerpes formicivorus. Lineage (NCBI taxonomy): Eukaryota > Metazoa > Chordata > Aves > Piciformes > Picidae > Melanerpes > Melanerpes formicivorus. The sequence goes on along the minus strand of NW_027142356.1, from coordinate 1,603,281 downwards.
GGTTTTTTTGCAGAGGCAGTCTCAGGTTCCTCAGTGGTAGCTGAGATGTTTACATGCTGCTGCATTACATACAGTAATATTAAGTAATTTAATGTAGGATACTGCTTACTCTTCAGCACAGAAAGCCAAGTGGTGCCTTCTTATGACCTATACTGCCTTAAGTTATAGTGGCTTAAGATTCTCTTGCATTCAGCAATGGGAGATCATGCTAATGAAAAAAAATTGCTCCTGAATACTTGAGAAACTTTTGGGTTTTGTTTTTTTTTTTTTTGCCAGTTCTGAGATTAATTTACTTGAAACAGTAATTACAATAATTTCTCTTTTTTAGACAGCTCCAGTGCTGGGCACCCTAAAGCACTTGTAACTAATTGCCTGCCTTATTGGAAAGACTCTCAGATTTCTGTTACAGCAGATAGTGACCAGGTTCTTATTACAAACCTCCTTCGTGGTTTCATGACACACACGAGCTCAACCACAGGCTTCAATTTGTTTAAGCTGGAAGCTTCCTATAGCATGAAAATTACTGGGATAAAATATCTATTAAACAAAACGGAAAAGTATTTTCCCCCACTAATTAAATCATTTTGAACAGCCATTGGCACATACATTTTCCTGTCTTTCCTAATTGTTTTCTATGCTTTAATGTGCAGAGACTCCCTTTGGAGAGGGTTAGGGGAGAGAACTCCATTTACTGGAGAGAGAGCACCGCAAAACAGAGCAGCAGGCCTCTGTAATTGCTTGTAGTACAACATGGAACTCTCTATATGGTCACAACAATTTGTGATTAAGGTTGCCCAAGGAGAGGATGACACGTCTGCAAGGACAGCTGAGGAACAGTTGCAGTGCAGGACCAGGGGGGAGCGAAATCCTGCAAAGCACTTGCATTCTGCATGTCAACTTTCCAACAGAACAAACTCCACTCCACTCTCCTCAAAGATAAAAATTAATCTCTCCCAACCATTATTTTACAGCCTTTTTGTTGTTGACTTAGGAAAAGTAAACTTGGTATATGCAATTTATTACTTTTACTGTCAGTATGAAGCCTTAAGACAATTTTCTGTTCTCAGTATGAGGAACTAAGGCATTTGTAATTTATTAATTGGTACTTCTTAAATTGAAAAGGTTTTTGCTGCATAGAATAGCACCTCATTATTTTGAGTATACCTTGTTAAAGGGCCAAGGTCTTGCCTCTTTCCCATGAGGAAATTGTCACTTCACACTGTGCACTTGAATTTATAGCAGCAGTAACTCAAGTGAGCCAATGTTTCAATTACAGGGCATCATATGAGTATCAAAGCACTTTTTCTCTCAGTTGCTGAGGTTTCAGTCTCAATGGATCTGTGACTTGCTCTACATTGCACTTGCTCTTCTCATATTACAAGTTCTATTCTTCAAAGTCAAAGCTCCATGTGAGCAAAGTATTTCTAGGTCACAGAAATATCTGGGATGAGATACATGTGGTATAGGACAGTTTCACTTGACATAATCAGTCCAAGACAGGCAAGTCAACAGCTGTGTTCAAAAGGAAATCTATTCCATTTTCTTCCCAGAGCTGATATAGTTGACCAGGACCTAATCTGTCTTTATGTCAGTGCCTTTCCATCACAGGCAAACATAATAGCGTTTTACTGGCAGATGCTATATGTGACACCTAACCTTTGCCTTCTGCTCAAGGTACATACTCTAATCATCATCATCCTTATCCCTAAGGCTCCCTGCATGGAAGGACTCCCTTAGGTCCTTCCCTCCCTCTGTCTGCTTACAGTCTTCCCATCTGTCCTAGAGAATTAACAGCTTTAGCTCTTCTCAGTATGTTTGGGCTATATCCACCGTGCTTTCCAAGATCTGGCACCTGTATTGGCATTCCCTCGCTCTTCCTCCCCACCCCCTCACTGTGTTCAACATCTTCAAAAACAAAGGGAAAAAAGCACCTGAGAAAGTGATGCCTACCTTGCCCAGATTCTCAGTGTTGTGGTAGTCATGCTGCAGATACTGTAGTCATGCAAGTTAGACATATTTTAATGCAGGAAATCCATAGGCTTAGCCAAAACTGTCATTTGATATTCACATCTGCTGTCTCACCCTCACCCACCCTGGGTTTTGCTGTCCGAGAGGCATCTGCCTCTCTCTTGTTTCAGAGCAATGACTTGACTTAATGACTTCAAACTGTGTAACATTAACACCAAACCAACTAACCAAACAAGTGGTTCCAGTTCACTTAGGCAACTCTGAACGTTCACCAAATGTATAACGTGCCTCTCCTAGCCACTGCTCCCTCTCATTTACCTCTGCACAGCAACAGAGTCCTTACCACAATGCTAAATTAAAATGAGAAGGTCAAGAAATTTTAAACAGAGAGCAGAGGAAGTTGTTATTCTAACTGCTCAGGGGGAAATCATTATGATGGCAGTCCTCAGTCCTAGGGCTAATTGATACTGGTGTCTCCAGACTGAATAAAGATAGTTCAAGTAAACCTAATCAACACCTCTCACTTGTTTCCTATTTAACAGATCACCCATCCTAAAAGGGTACACCCAAGGGCACTGAGGGAGCTGGCAGAAGTGCTCACCAAGCCACTTCCTATCATTTACCAGCAGCCCTGGTGTTGACTGGAGATTGGCAATGACGCCTATCTACAAGAAGGGCCAAAAGAAGGACCAAAGGAGCTACAGACCTGTCAGTCGGACCTCAGTGCCACGGAAGGTCGTTCAGCAGATCATCTTCAGTGCCACTCAGCAGCATGTGCATGGCAACCAGGTGATCAGGCCCAGACAGCTCCTTCTGTGACAAGGTGACCTGCTTAGTGGATGAGGGAAAGGCTGTGCATGTCATTTACCTGGCCCTTAGTAAAGCCTTTGGCACTGTGTCCCACAGCATCCTCCTGGAGAAACTGGCTGCACATGGCTTGGAAGAGTGGATACTTTGCTGGGTTAAAAACTGGGTGGCTGGCTGGATTCAAATGCAGTTAGCAGCCAGACACAAGTGGTGTTCCCCAGGGCTTAATATTAGGGCCAGTTCTCATTAATATCCTTATTAATGATCTGGCCAAGGGGATGGAGTGCACACGCTGTAAGTTTGTGGATGACTCTAGGTCGGGAGGGAGTGCTGATCTGTTTGAAGATAGGAGAGCTCTGTAGAGGAATATGGACAATCTGCATGGGTGGGGTGAGGCCAGCTGCATGAGATTCAACAAGGCCAAGTTGTGAGTCCTGCACTTCAGTCACAACCACCCTGTGCAGTGCTACAGGCTTGGGGAAGAGTGGCTGGAAAGCTGTGCAACAGAGAAATACTTGGGAGCACTGATCAACAGCTGGCAGACCATGAGCCAGCAGTCTGCTCAGGTGGCCAAGAAGGCTGATGGCATCTAATCAGGAATAGTGTGGCCAGGAGGACCAGGGAAGAGACTGCCCCCCTGTACTTGGCACTGGTGCAACCTTGATTACTGTGCTCAGCCTGGGTCCTTCAATACAAGAAAGACATTGAGGTGCAGAAGCTGCTCCAGAGAGGGGCAACAAAGCTGGTGAAGGGTCTAGCACACAAGTCTTATGAGGAGTGACTGAGGGAACTGGGGTTGTTTAGTCTGGACAAGACCTCATCACTCTACAGCTACCTGAAAGGAGGTTGTAGTGAACTGGGGGCTGGTCTCTTCTCCCTAGTGAAAAAATAAGTCCATGGGAACAGATGGGATCCATCCTAGGGTGCTGAGAGAGCTGGCAGATGAGCTGCCAAGAGCTGCTCTCCATCATTTACCACCAGTCCTGCCTCACTGGAGAGGTCCCAGGTGACTGGAAGCTGCCAATGTGATCCCCATCCACAAGAAGGGTCAGATGGAGGAACGTGGAAACTCCAGGCCTGTCAGCCTGACCTCAGTGCCAGAAAAGATCATGGAGCAGATCATCTTGGGGGCAATCACTGCACACTTGCAGGATGCCAAGGGATCAGGCCCAGCCAACATGGATTCAGGAAGCACAGGTCCTGCCTGACCAACCTGATCTTCTATGCCCAGGTGACTGCCTGGTGGATGTGGGGCAGGCTGTGGATGTGGTCTGCCTGGACTTCAGCAAGGCCTTTGACACTATCCCCCACAGTAAACTCTTGGCTAAGCTGTCAGCCCATGGCTTGGACAGCAGCACTCTGAGCTGGGTTAGGAACTGGCTGGAGGCTGAGCCCAGAGAGTGGTGGTGAATGGTGCCACATCCAGCTGGCAGCCAGGCACCAGTGGTGTGCCCCAGGGATCAGTGCTCGGGCCCATCCTGTTCAATATCTTTATTGATGACCTGGATGAGGGGATTGAGTCCATCATCAGTAAATTTGCAGATGACAGCAAGCTGGGGGCAGGAGTTGATCTGTTAGAGGGTAGGAGAGCTCTGCAGAGGGACCTCAACCAACTGGACAGATGGGCAGAGTCCAACAGGATGGCATTCAACAAATCCAAGTGCCAGGAGCTGCACTTTGGCCACAACAACCCCATGCAGAGCTGCAGGCTGGGGTCAGAGTGGCTGAGAGCAGCCAGGCAGAAAGGGACCTGGGGGTACGGGTGGATAGTAGGCTGAACATGAGCCTGCAGTGTGCCCAGGTGGCCAAGAAAGCCAATGGCATCCTGGCCCAGAAGCAAGGAAGTTGTTGTGCCCTGTACTCTGCATTGGTTAGGCCACACCTTGAGTCCTGTGTCCAGTTCTGGGCTCCTCAGTTTAGGAAAGATGTTGAGTTGCTGGAATGTGTCCAGAGAAGGGCAACAAAGCTGGGGAGGGGTCTGGAGCACAGCCCTGTGAGGCTGAGGGAGCTGGGGTTGCTTAGCCTGGAGAAGAGGAGGCTCAGGGCAGACCTTATTGCTGTGTACAACTACCTGAAGGGAGATTGTAGCCAGCTGGGGGTTGGTCCCTTCTCCCAGGCAACCAATGCCAGAACAGGAGGACACAGTCTCAAGCTGTGCCAGGGGAGGTTTAGGCTGGGGGTGAGGAGAAAGTTCTTCCCAGAAAGAGTAATTGGTCATTGGAATGTGCTGCCCAGGGAGGTGGTGGAGTCCCCATCCCTGGAGGTGTTCAAGAGGAGATTGGACGTGGCACTTGGAGCCATGGTTTCATGAGGTGCTGGGTGACAGGTTGGACTTGATGATCTCTGAGGTCTTTTCCAATCTTATTGATTCTATGATTCTATGACTCTGTGAATAATAGGACAAGAGAAAATGGTCTCAAGTCGAACCAGAGAAAAAATGTCAAGGATTGGAACAAGCTACTCAGGGAAATGATGTCCTTACCACCCCCGGAGGTGCACCTATGCCGTGTGTAGGAACACGGTTTAGTGGCCATTCAAGTCTCTGGGTTAACAGCTATGCTGGATGATCTTAGAGTTCTTTTCCAGCCTAAACTTGGGTTTTTTTTCCTGTTCACTTGGAAACATGGACTCCTTTGGTTATTTTTGTCTTGAGCTTTAATCTGTCTGAAGTTCACTCTGCAGATTCCATTTAAGTAGAAGTCAAAAAGATTTCACTACCTGCTGGCACTGTACAGTCGACAACAATAAAATATCCTTCTGGAAAGCATCAGAAACCTTCTGCTGTATAGGAACACTTATAAAGAAAATTATATAATTCAAATTGTTGACCTGAACAGAGCAGTGAAGGGGAAAGGGACCTGGGAGTCCTAGTGAATGAGCCAGCAATGTGCTCTGGTGGCCAAGAAGGCCAATGGCATCCTGGGGTGGATTAGAAGGGCTGTAGTTAGTAGGTCAAGAGAGGTTCTCTTCCCCCTCTGCTCTGCCTTGGTAATGTCACATCTGGAATATTGTGTCCAGTTCTGGGCCCCTCAGTTCAAGAAGGACCCCAGGAAAATGCTTGAGAGAGTCCAGCACAGAGTCACAAAAATGTTGAAGGGAGTGGAACATCTTCCTTACCAGGAGAGTCTGAGGGAGCTGAGGGCTCTGTAGCTTGGAGAGGAGGAGCCTGAGGGTGACCTCATTGCTGTTGCTAAAGCTGTGCAGGGTGAGTGCCCAGAGGCTGGAGCCAGGCTCTGCTGGGGGATGCCCAATGCCAGCACAAGGGGCAGTGGTGGAAGCTGAGGCAGAGGAAGTTTCATGGAAGCAGGAGGAAGAATTTTTTTCCCTGTGAGGGTGACAGAGCCCTGGAAGAGGCTGCCCAGGGGGGTTGTGGAGTCTCCCTGTCTGGAGATATTCCAAACCCCACCTGGCTGTGTTCCTGTGTGATCTGCTCTAGGTGCTTCTGCTCTGGCAAGGGAGTTGGACTGGATGAGCTTTTGAGGTCCCTTCCAGCCCCTAACATTCTGTGGTTCTGTAATTGTGTGCTTGTGTGATTCAGTGAATATGGTGGTGTCTGTTGTCTTTAAGCAGCAGCCATGGAGGCTTCTAGTAGTGGGTTGTAGATCCAGAAAAATAGTACAACAGAGTGAAAAGCTAAGTACAGCTCACATGTCACTGAAGGTAAAACTTGATATACAGGAGAGTAAGAGCACATCCTGCACAGCAGATATTCTCTATTTAATTTCCTGTTGTTCCAATCTGTTTAAATTTATGAAGGTTTCAATAAATGTTAAGAATTTTCATGTTGAGATACATCCTGTGTAGCTAGATTAAAGAGAATTCACTGAGGGGAGACCTGAGCACTCTCTACAACTACCTGAAAGAGCATTGTGGGGAGGCTGCTGCTGGTCTGTTCTCACAGGTGACAGAACAAGAGGGAATGGCTGCAAGCTGCAGCAGGGCAGGGTTAGACTGGACATTAGGAAGACTTTTTTTCCCAGCCAGAGTGGTCAGGGATTGGAATGTGCTGCCCAGGGAGGTGGTGGCGTCCCCAAGCCTGGCTGTGTTTCAAGGTGGTTTGGATGTGGTGCTTGGGGCTCTGGTTTAGGGGTGACCCTTGTAGAGCAGGGTTCTGGGTTGGACTTGTTGATCCTGAGGGTCTGTTCCAACCTGAATGTTTCTGTGACTCTGTGAGTTTCTTTACAATGTGGGTTTGCTCCAGTGAAAAATGGAGAGACTACAAAAAAATATATATCTATTTTTATAGTCACTGTTGTGGCCTGAAAGACAACAAAATGTTCACTAACTCTCAGCACAGCAAATCTGACTGAGCTCCAAAAGAAACATTAACACAACTTTTCCCTCAGCAAAGCCTGCTTACTGTATTTAAATTCTGTTGGTCTTACCAACTGGCAGAATAAGAAATAAATCCTGTAATTATCCTGATGTCCTCTGTGGACTGTTTAAATTTGTAACAGACCATGTAAATAATTAATTGAAAAGATGAAATAAAGGAAAAATGCATGTTAACATTTCTTTTCTCATCTGAGCACTGCTTTGACACAACTCTTTAAGATCATAGAATCACAGTATCACCAAGGTTGGAAAAGACCTCAAAGATCATCAAGTTCCAACCTGTCACCACAGACTTCATGACTAGACCAAGGCACCAAGTGCCACATCCAATCCCCTCTTGAACACCTTCAGGGATGGCAACTCCACCACCTCCCTGGGCAGCACATTCTAACAGCTAACAACTCTCTGTGTGAAGAACTTTCTCCTCACCTCAAGTACTGGAATGCTGCTCTAAGGTCTCCCCAGAGTCACCTTTTCCCCAGGTTGAACAGCCCCAACACTCACAGCCTGTCCCTATAGGGGAGGTGCTCTGACCAGCTCCAACTGTTATATGTCCTTCTTATGCCTCGGGGCACTAGGACCAGAGGCACTGCTCCAGGTGGGTCTCACAAGAGCAGAGCACAGGGGTAGAATCACCTCCCTTGTCTTGCTGGTCACACTTCTTTTGCTGGAGCCCAGGACATGGTTGCCTTGTGGGCTGCCAGAGCACATAGCCTGATCATGGTGTGTTTATTGTCAACTGACACACTGAAGTCCTTCCACCCAAGAGGGCTCTTGAGGCACTCCTCACCCAGCCTGGATTTGTGCCTGGGATTGCCCCAGCTCAGGTGTGATCAAAATGTTAGACTCCTGCTTTTCATTGCCATTCCTGCACTGGGGACAATAGGATGTAATTAGAGAGCTGAGAATAGCTTTAAACCTTACAATACTGTAAGAAAATAGATTTTCTTCAGCAATCCTATCTTTTGTTGCATTGTTTTCCTTTTGTATGCTCAATTTTCATTTTGTTCCATCAGTTTGCATCGTCCCTCTGTCTCCTGCAACGGATTCCTCTGTTTGTCCTGTACACATCGGTTAGGTTTTGTGACATTGATGAGGTAAACTCAGATGGTCTGAAAAAAAACAACCACCAAGCTTGAAACTTCATTGTTATCCAATATCCTTTCATCACTTCATTGTTATCCAATATCTTTTCATAACTTCATTGTTATCCAGTATCTTTTCATGAGTATGCTGAATAGACATCAAAATAACTCCTTTTAGGTACTAGCCATTTCATGTGTGTGAGAGTAAAAGGAATGGTCTTGGCAAGACAGCCATGGCAACTCATGTCTTTTCAAACACTAAACAAGCTTAATTTCATCAGTGACCTGGATGAGGGCACAGAGAGCACTGTCAGCAAGGTTGCTGATGACACCGAACTGGGAGGAGTGGCTGACACAGGAGGGATGTGCTGCCATTCAGCCAGACCTGGACAGGCTGAGAGCTGGGCAGGGAGAAATGGAATGAAATTCAACAAGGGCAAGGGGAGAGTCTTGCACCTGGAGCAACCCCATGGAGCAGTATAGGTTGGGGTCTGACCTCTTGGAGAGCAGTGAAGGACCTGGGGGTCCTGGTGGATGGGAGGTTGACCATGAGCCAGCAATGTGCCCTTGTGGCCAGGAAGGCCAATGACATTCTGGTGTGGATTAGAAGGTTCTCCTCCCCCTGGATTAGAAGGGCTGTGGTTAGTAAGTCAAGAGAAGTTCTCCTCCTCCTCTACTCTGCCCTGCTGAGGCCACATCTGGAATATTGTGTCCAGTTCTGGGCCCCTCAGTTCAAGAAGGACCTCAGGGAACTGATTAAGAGTCCAGAACAGAGCCACAAAAATGCTGAAGGGAGTGGAACATCTTCCTCATGAGGAGAACCTGAGGGAGCTGAGGGTTCTGCAGCTTGGAGAGGAGGAGCCTGAGGGTGATCTCATTCATGTTGATATAGATGTGCAGGGTGAGTGCCCAGAGGCTGGAGCCAGGCTCTGCTTGGTGATGCCCAATGCCAGCACAAGGGGCAGTGGTTTAAGTTGAGGTAGAGGAAGTTCCTGGTCAGCCTGTTCCAGGGCTCTGTCACCCTCCCAGTGAAAAAAAATTTCCTCCTTCTTCCATGGAACTTCCTCTGCCTCAGCTTCTACCATTGCCCCTTGTGCTGTAGTTCTAATCACCTTGTGCTTTTCTTTTCACATCAAAGCTCTGCAATTACAAAGGGCATTCAATGGCTTAATGGATGTGGCAAAGGGTAAGAGTCCATCTAGGACTTACAGGTCTCTGACAACTTCAAAAGGGAAGAAGGAAAAGAGATTTGCCTTTCAAGTTCAGTAGCAAAATACCTCTTTCCCTTCACCCATCTGGGTCCTGTCCTTGCTGATTCTCTGCCATTTTAGGCTTTTTTTGCCTAGCTCAACATTGTTATGCCTGGAAACCTCTTGTTGTGACTAAGAGGAGATCTTCATCACCAAATCATAGAGACATCCAGAGGTGCCCAGGACAGGAATTGTGGTCAGCCCTCATTTTCCATAAGTAGGCAACCCCTGATTCATACTCTATGTAAACATGAATGGGAATTTAATTAGGCAGAAACTGCAACATAAGGGATTGGGGGTGGTAGTGGAACCCAAAATACCATTCCCTCCCATTGTGTATGCTCCCATCCGCAAACCAACTAGACAAAAAACATTCTACTTGACAACTGAACCATGAGGTCTTAAAAATGTGGTATCACTGCTAATGCTTTAGTGTAGAAACTCAGGGAAAATAGCTGTGCCTCGATCGCTGTACGTGAGTACGCTAAATCACAGGAGAGGGACTTCAAACTCATTTGCATCCCTTGCACATGCTTTAGGCTACTGAATTTCTGTTGACTCAGGAAAAAAATCTGTCCCTTGTGCCCTATAATCTGCACAAAACAAATTACACCAAAAGTGTTGCAGTGCATCAATCTCAATTTACTAATATTATATTTCTAACTAACTCATGAGAGATCAATTTCTCTCATTTTCAGAAGGCAAGCTCTTCAAACGTGGCAGGGTTTGCACAAGACTAGCAATTCAGGGTGATTCCAATGCTCTTGTAAGGAAAAATTAGTCCTATCCAGAAGTTCCTGTTCACAACAAAGATAGAGGAGTATTCTAAGACTTTATTTGAATGAAGGGAGAGTCCACAGGACAATCCTCTGTGGAGGCTCTCAAATTACTAGAAGATGTAGCTTCCCTTTTATCCTAAATTCATGGACATAAATTTCCCTCTTTCTTTCCCCATTGGTTAAGGTACTCAGGATTTACCATCTTCCTGATATGCCTACTACATAGAATGGAATGGAATGGAATGGAATGGAATGGAATAGAATAGAATAGAATAGAATAGAATAGAATAGAATAGAATAGAATAGAATAGAATAGAATAGAATAGAATAGAATAGAACAGAACAGAACAGGTTGGAAGAGACCTTCAAGATCATCGAGTCCAACCTATCATCCAACACCACCTAATCAATTAAACCATGGCACCAAGCATCCTATCAAGTCTCCTCCTAAACACCTCCAATCATGGTGACCCCACCACCTCCCCAGGCAGCCCATTCCAATGGGCAATCACTCTCTCTGTGTAGAATTTCTTCCTCACCTCCAGCCTAAACCTCCCCTGGCACAGCTTGAGGCTGTATCCTCCTGTTCTGGTGCTGGTTGCCTGGGAGAAGAGACCAACCTCCACCTGTCTACAACCTCCCTTCAGGTAGCTATAAAGAGCAATAAGGTCTTCCTTGAGCCTCCTCTTCTCCAAGCTACCCCTACCTTACCCCTTCACATGTAACCCCCCTGCATCATACATCCTATGTTCATTTAAATTAGTGTGGCTGTTTAGGCTGAGTGCTTCCAAAAGGAAGCCACAGAGTTGAGATCTCCAGTGCCCAGAGTGCCCAGCCCAGAGGGTGCCCACAGGCAATAGTGGATTGCTGCCCATCAGTCCTGCACCCCTCTCAGTCTGGCTGCAGAGTTATACTCTCTCTTACCTGGTAACACTGGGGGAGTATCCCAGGCCTCTTTGGCCTCAGGAATGTTTTTCCCTATGAAATCTTGGCCTGTTCAGGCCTAATGCCAGGGCAAAAAGGGGGGAGGGGAGCAGTTCAGGCCTGCTCAGCCTGAAACCAGCCTAGAATGGGGATTTGGGTGAACCCCAGGTGGGGCAAAGAGGAGTGTTGGGTTTTGGGTCTGGTGTAAAGGAGCTTGTGTGTTAAGTTTAGACTGGGGATGTCTTTGCACTTTCTATGCTTTGCTGTCCTCACCACTATGCTTTGTAGTCTTGTAGTCAATGAATTACTTTTCCATTTAACCTTTCCATACCTATCCAATCCATTTCTGTGAGTGTTCTTCTTTTGCCCCTCTTGGAGCAATGGAGCAATCTGTCCCCCTCTAAATTAGGATAATTTGGTTCTTCACTTCTCTTGGTAGAGAAGTTAATATTCAATAGCCTATTAAGCCTTCACTCTGTTCTAAAAGTTCATCAGTTCAAGCTGTGTTCAGTGTCTGTGGTCTTCAGACAGCATCCCTGCCACTGATTTACACCATGACCCCAGATAAGGCCCTCAGCAGAGGCTATTTGTGACTCACATACACACAGATCAAGTGAACTGTCTGGTTCTTTCCTTTGTTATTTCAACTACCTCTTAGCCAATTGTTCTTTTGGTAAAGACCAGCACCAGAACAAGAGGACACAGTCTCAAGCTGTACCAGGGGAAGTTTAGGCTGGAGGTGAGGAGAAAGTTCTTCACAGAGAGAGTCATTCACCATTGGAATGTGCTGCCCAGGGAGGTGGTGGAGTCCCCATCCCTGGAGGTGTTCAGGAGGAGATTGGATGTGGCACTTGGTGCCATGGTCTAGTCATGAGGTCTGTGGTGATAGGTTGGACTTGATGATCTTTGAGATCTCTTCCAACCTTGGTGATTCTGTGACCCTACCCACTTCAATCCTGTTACTCTTAAACATGTTGACCAACTCTTAGATTTGCCAGTAGCCCAACTTATCATTTGCAGAAAAAAAATCAATCAATCCCTCCCTAACAGCATCAAGACTGGCAGAACTCAGATCTAAGCTTAATAAAATGCAAATTCTTTAAAACCCAAGGAAGTTCTATAGTGCAATTACTACTAGGATTACCAATGCAATAAAGTGGTAACAGTGCTCTTTATGCTCGTTCCAGATAGCAGCAATTCAGAGATTCTTGCATTTGCCCTGAGCTCAAAGACAATTTATTGAACCTTTGCTGCTTGACAAATTGTAGACATGTTTCCTCCAGCCTCAAAATGCAAAGAGAAGTTGTGTCCTGGAAGCTTGGGTTAAGGTTAACAGGAGAGGTGAAACAGCATTGAGAGTAGTGTGGTGGGTTGAAATCAGCCCCAAATAATTTGGAGAACTAACCCCAATATAAATCTCCAGACCAGCACAGTGTGGGATGGAAGCCAATGAAGCTCTAGGTACAAGCGAACTAAACTCTAGAAAAATGAAATGCAATGAATATGTACACAATATCCAATAGATGGACAAGAGAGAGATACTGACCATTTATAAACAGCAGAGAAACTCCACAGATGCCCCTGGATCCATCCAGGGGGACTGTTCACCTCCTCTCCAACTCCCTCCCTCCTTCCTGCTACCTCACACAGGAGTCAAAACAGAGATCCCCTGGCAAGGCCACAAGAAGAGAGAGAGAGGAGTTGCAAGCTAAAGAACAGAAGAAGAAAAGAGGGAGAACTGCTTATGTCTCCACTCTATATCCTCATTAGCAATCCAGTGAATTCTGTAGACCTTAGCATTATTTTTCTTTTGCATCCAATGTTAATAGTTTTACTTTCAGTCTTTGCAGTCAGGGACTAGGCTGAAGTGCTCCCTTCCAGGTTGAATGAAGTTTAAACTGTGTGGTTTATTTTCCATGCTCTGGTTAAAAGCTGAGCTGTCAGACTGGCTGGGTCTCCTTCCTCAGCCCTGCAAGCAGCAAAAGTGAAGAACTAAGTGATAAGTGTCAATGCTTACTTATATAACATACCTTAATGAGACTGAAGAAATATTATGAGCTGGGGAAAGAGATATAATGGAGAACTGGTGTGCCTTAATTGAAAAAAATCACTTCTAATCACATTACAGAGCACATTCCTTGATAAGGGCATAATGAAGTGCTATAGCATTAGCTGAGTGCCCTACAATGAGCCTTAAGCTCTTCACAGAATCACAGAATTTCAGAGACCTCAAAAGCTCATCCAGTCCAACTCCCCTGCCAGAGCAGGAGCACCTAGAGCAGATCACACAGGAACACAGCCAGGTGGGGTTTGAATATCTCCAGAGAGGGAGACTCCACAACCCCCCTGGGCAGCCTGTCACCCTCACAGGGAAAAAAGTCTTCTTCCTGTTTCTGTGGAACTTCCTCTGCCTCAGCTTCCACCACTGCCCCTTGTGCTGGCATTGGGCATCCCCCAGCAGAGCCTGGCTCCAGCCTCTGGGCACTCACCCTGCACAGCTTTGTCAACAGCAATGAGGTCACCCTCAGGCTCCTCTTCTCTAAGCTCCAGAGCCCTCAGCTCCCTCAGGCTCTCCTCACGCAGAACATGTTCCATTCCCTTCATCACCCTTGTGGCTCTGTGCTGGACTCTCTCAAGCAGCTCACTGTCTTTCTTGTACTGATGGGCCAGAACCGGACACAATATTCCAGATGCAGCTTCACCAGGGCAGAGTATAGAGGAAAGAGAACCTCTCTTGACCCACTGGTCACAGCCCTTCTAATCCACTCCAGAATGGCATTGGCCTTCCTGGCCACTAGAGCACATTGCTGGCTCATGGTCATCCTCCCATCCACCAGGATCCCCCAGTCCATTTCCCCTTCACTGCTCTCCAGCAGGTCTGTCCCCAACCTATCCTGGTCCATGAGGTTGTTCTTTCCCAGATGCAAGATTCTACCCTTGCCCTTGTTGAACTTCACCAAATTTTTCCCTACCCAGCTTTCAGTCTGTCCAGGTCTGGCTGAATGGCAGCACAGCCCTCCTGTGTCAGCCACTCCTCCCAGCTTGGTGCCATCAGCAACCTTGCTGACAGTGCTCTCTGTGCCCTCATCCAGGTCACTGATGAATATATTGAACAGTTCAGTCCCAGTACTGACCCCTGAGGGACTCCACCAGACACAGGCCTCCAACTAGAGTCTGTCCATTGACCATGAACTCTTTGAAAGTAATTTTCTTCCCTTGCAAGTTCATTTTCATGGGAACTGAGATGGTCAGTTTGTAAACATGTCTGTCATTATCATCTAAGGATCAGAAAACAATCAAGCTTTAATTATTATTCAGGAAGTTACAACTCCCAAGTATATCCTTCAAATTACTATTTCAAACCAGTTTGCCACCCATATGTAAAGTCCCATATGTTTAACATTGCTAGCACTTCCTGATTATCTGGGAAAAGTTTAAAATCCTTCCATTTTATGCAAGCAACTAAGCAGCAAAGAGAAAACAGATGCCTTGTCACCCCCCAGGAAAAGAAAAAGGCAGCTGAAAAATCGTGGTTCTCCTTATACCAATTAAAATGTTATAAGTATAAATCTGAGAAAGCTGTAATTTACATATATATTTTTTTTAAGGTAGAAACACACACAAATTGTAGAATCATAGATTGGTTTGGGTTGGAAGAGACCTCCAAAGGTCAGTCAGTCCAGCCCTCTCTGCAGTCAGCAGGGACGTCCCCAGTTGCATCAGGTTGCTGAGAGCCCTCTCCAGCTTGACCTTGAATATCTCCTGGGAAGGAGCCTCAACCACCTCCCTAGGCAACCTGTTCCAGTCTTCCACCACCCTCATGGTAAAGAAATTGCTCCTAACATCCAATCTAAATCTGCTCTGCTCTAGTTTTAAGCCATTGCCTCTTGTCCTGTCCCTGCAGGCCTTTGCAAACAGTCTCTCTGCAGCCTTCCTGTAGCCCCCTTCAGGTACAGGAAGGTCACTGTTAGGTCTGCCGAGAGCCTTCTCTTCTCCAGACTGAACACCCCCAGCTCCCTCAGCCTGTCCTGGTAGCAGAGCTGCTCCAGAAATAATTCCGTCATGTTGCTTATTTCCATTGCACTCAGAAAATGGAGGCAGCAGAAAAACCTGAAAATGCCAACATGCAAAATACAAATGTCTATTTTAGGAGTTGAATAAAGTCCTAATTGCCAGACCAGCTCAGTTAGTAGCAAATGAAGCTCTGTTTACAAGCAAAACTACAATCTACAATGAAATGCAATGAATCTGTACAAAATAGACAATGTTTACACATATGTAGAAGTATGTAGAGTTTATAAACAGCACAAGGATCCCCTGGACAGAACCAGGGGAGTTACCAACAGATTCTCCACTCCCTGACTCCTTCCTTCTACCTCTCCCCTGTACACAAGGGACAAGAGAAAGAGCAGGGATTTGTTTTGTTAAATACTCAGCCACAACAGAGAGCACAGCCAAGGTCAGCCAAGCCAAGCAGGAGCTAGTGCTGATATCTGCTAGAGCGAGGAAGCTAAAAAGAGAGAGGAGTTAGACTCTACAGACCAACTCTGTTAGCAATCTGCCCAATGGGATTATTTAGAACTTAGCATTATTTTCCTTTTTACATCCAATGGTGATTTATTTACACACTTTCTGTTCAAGAGCTGTGGAAAATTTTCTAGGCAGAGCCTGAAGCTACCACAATGAGGATGGGGAGGAGCAGGCAACGCTGAGTGGAGCTCACCGGCGCACCTTGAAGTGTTGCTCATCAGTTCTGCAAGAATTCCTTGGCTGGTTTCACCCTTTAGCAGTGCTGCACTGCCAAGCCCTGCGAGGACAGGATCCTGCAGAGCTCTGATATGCTGAGGATTGCTTAGGCTTGTGTTCTTTACTGATGGCAATTGTAGCTCATTATGAAGTTAATTGATGTGACCATCAGCGAGATTCATTTTGCCCATCAAGGACCTCACTCATTTTCTGCTGTGGAAGCTTCACTTGAACCACAGTCAGGCCAAGTGCAAAATACAGTCATGTGCTAAGCAGTTAAGTGAAGGTGAGCATTTGAAAGGCTGAAGGCAAGAGAGCACAAACTCACAGCTGGATGTAATGGCTCAAAATGTTAGTGTAACTCTCATTGGTTACCTATTGTTAGCACAGCTACAAGTGGATGTTTTTCTAAGGCGTGAACTTCACACATTACCTATTTTCATTACTGATTTTGTCCCATTAGAAATCTCACACAGGTACCATTGTCAGTGCAGCTGCAACAGAGGTTCTGACAGACACCACATGTGCAGATTTCCACTAGCATGATCTACACAGAATGGCCTGGGTTGGAAGGGACCTTCAAAGCTCACCCAGTCCAACAGTCAGCAGGGACATCCCCAACTAGATCAGGTTGCCCAGGGCCCTGTCCAGCCTCACCTTGAATATATCCAGGGAAGGAGACTCAACCACCTCCCTGGGCAACCTGTTCCACTGTTCCATGACCCTCATGGTGCAGAACTTGTTCCTCACATCCAATCTCAATCTGTTCTGCTCTAGTCGGAAGCCATTGTCCCTGGTCCTGTCCCTGCAGGCCTTTGCAAACAGTCTCTCTGCAGCCCTCTTGTAGTCCCCTTCAGGTACTGGCAGGCTGCTATTAGGTCTGCCAGGAGCCTTCTCTTCTCCAGGCTGAACATCCCCAGCTCCCTCAGCCTGGCCTCATAGCAGAGCTGCTCCAACCCCCTGATCATTCTTGTGGCGTCCTCTGGACCCTCTCCATCAGGTCCATGTCCTTCTTGTACTTAGGGCTCCAAAGCCAGACACAGCACTGCAGGTGAGGTCTTACCAGAGCAAAGTGGCAGAATCACCTCTCTCCATCTGCTGGCCCTAAATCTTTTGCTGCAGCCCAGGACACAATTGGCCTTCTGTGCTGCAAGCTCACACTGCCTGCTCCTGTCCAGCTTCTCATCCATCAGCACCCCAAGCCCTTTTACACAGGGCTGGAATATCCCTTGTGTTAGCACCTGGGATATGCATATCTGGATTGTACAAGAGTTTAAGGCCATGCTTATTTTAAGTGTGTAGGGTGCTGTGAAGTGTGGCATTTGAAGAGCGCATTGTGCCTGTAAAGATTAATAGGCTTCAGGCAAGTACAGATGTGCAGTTTAGTGAGTGCTGCATCAGAATCCTAAGAAAATGAATTCCTGCAGGTATTTTAATATCATCACAAAACTTCACTAAAAGCTTTTGGCTTACCTACATCTGTGAATTTCCTCATAGATATGCTAAAGACAGCCAGCTAATAAAAGCAAAACTAAGCACTTAGTCTACTAAAATATCAGGGAAAGAGAAAGTTCCAGACAGGCCATCTTTGCAGCAGTAATAATAGCCCTGTCTCATGGGAATCAGTGTTTCAGATGAAGGCTTTAACAAAATTTTATGCACTGAGAAGGGCTGCAGGGAACTTCAATGTTGACAGGTTGTGTCTTTAGCCTGGTGGCAGCTATCAACCTTCTCAGTCTTCATCCATGTGTGCTGCAAAAAGGTGGAAGGGTTTTCTGTCTCCATACACCCTGCAGCCACCAATGGCTTAGATCCCACACTGTCTGCTGCCTAGAGCAAGGCAGGCAGAGAGCTTCATGGAAACTGAGGTCCTTGAGCAGCAGCAGCAGAGAACACTCCATGGCTCTGCATCATAACCAGCAGAAGGATGTACCCCTGGATGTGTTTAAAGGTGATTTGGATGTGGTGCTTGGGGATATGGTTTAGGGGTGAACCTTATGGAGTGGGGTTAGTGATTTAACTTGGTGATCCCAAGGATCTTTTCCATCCTGAATGTTTCTGGGAAAGGGTATTTCCAACTGTCCTTGTCCTGCAGGTAAAGACAAAGTGTATGGGCACCCCTCAAGCCAGCTACCAAATTGCACATCATGATTACCTCTGTAGTCTGACACAGAAAACATCACCTCAAAACCCGTGGTGACAGAAATAACATCAGCATTCTAGTCTTCTCTGCAAGGAAAAGATGACTGAACAAAGTGAAACCCATCCACCTGCCAGAGGAAGGGGAAATACCACCTAAGCTGTCTCTGCAAGTCAATGTGCTATGCTGGGATCAAGACAAAACCATGCACCACAAATACTCCTTGAAATAAACAGATGTTCTGGTTTTATGCTAAATGCAGTACAAACCAGGGAAATGAACCCAAAAGCATGAGGGAGTTGGCACTCTTCTGATGTAGATTAGCAAACATGGGAAAGAACCTTTTCCAGAACCAAGTTCCACATTTCATTCCTCCTTTTCTTAAAACCAAACCAGAACAAACAAAAAAAAAAACACCCAAAAACCCCACCAAAACCCAACCAACCAATGAAAAAAGCCCAACAAACCAAACCAAACTAATGAAAAAACCCAACCCAAAATCAAAATCAAAACAAAACAGAGGAGGGCAAGGAAGCTGGGAAGGGCCTGGAGAATAAATGTGATGGAGAGCAACTGAAGGAGCTGGGGATGGTTAGTGTGAAACAGAGGAGGCTGAGGGGAGACCTCATTGCTGTCTGCAGCTACCTGAAAGGACCTTGTGGAGAGGTCTGTGCTGGCCTCTTCTCACAGGTAATTAGAACAGAATAGAATAGAATAGAATAGAATAGAATAGAATAGAATAGAATAGAATAGAATAGAATAGAATAGAATAGAATAGAATTAACCAGGTTGGAAGAGACCTTCAAGATCATCGTGTCCAAACCATCAACCAATCCAACCCACCCAAACAACTAAACCATGGCACCAAGCACCACATCAAGTCTCTTCCTGATCACCTCCAGGGATGGTGACTCCACCACCTCCCCAGGCAGCCCATTCCAATGGGCAATCACTCTCTCTGTGTAGAACTTCTTCCTAACATCCAGCTTAAACCTCCCCTGCCACAGCCTGAGACTGTGTCCTCTTGTTCTGGTACTGGCTGCCTGAGAGAAGAGACCAACCTCCACCTGTCTACAACCTCCCTTCAGGTAGCTGTAGAGAGCCATAAGGTCACCCCTGAGTCTCCTCCTCTCCAGGCTGAGCAACCCCAGCTCCCTCAGCCTCTCCTCACAGGGCTGTGTTCCAAACCCCTCACCAACTTTGTTGCCCTTCTCTGGACACCTTCCAGCAAGTCAACCTCCTTCCTAAACTGAGGGGCCCAGAACTGGACACAGGACTCGAGGTGTGGCCTAACCAGTGCAGTGTACAGGGGCAGAATGACCTCCCTGCTCCTGCTGGCCACACTGTTCCTGATGCAGGCCAGGATGCCACTGGACCTCTTGGCTGACTGGTGATAGAACAAGAGGGAATGGCCTCAGGCTGCAGCAGGGCAGGGTTAGACTGGACATTAGGAAGAATTTTTCCCAGGCAGAGTGGTCAGGGATTGGAATGTGCTGCCCAGGGAGGTGGTGGAGTCCCCAAGCCTGGCTGTGTTTCAAGGTGGTTTGGATGTGGTGATTAGAACTCTGGCTTAGGGGTGACCCTTATAGAGTAGGGCTCTGGGTTGGACTTGTTGATCCTGAGGGTCTTTCCCAACCTGAATGCTTCTGTGACTCTGTGAAAACAACAAAAAACCCAATCCAACCCCCCCAGGAAGACAGGAGCATAGCAATACTTTTTTCTAAAATTTCATGAGGGCAGGAAGTGTTGATCATTTTCTCTGCTGTGGAAGGGAAAAACCTCTTACAAGGTCACCCGAAACAGTGTTTAACAAGATAGACTGAAATGGAACTACTTAAATGCAACAGTAAGAGGGGGAGGGAAGAGGGAAGTTGTCCCCTCCGAGAGATAAAGAACAAGTGACAAAAAGACAAGAGATGACATTTTCTTGCTATGTTCAATTATAGGTGACCACTAGAGAGTGTCCAGAGCTGCAGAAACGTTTGACACAATGTATTGGCTTACATAGTGACCTTTAAGAAGTTTGGCTTTTTTGTTCTTTTTTTTTTTTTTTCTCCCCCCAAAGGCAACCTCTCCAAAAGTTAGTTACTTATGCAAGGTAGAACATCTGCTTCCTGAGCAATGGATCTGCAGAAGGCTGGCTTTGCTATGGTAGACACAACTGCAAAAAGTCATCAGAAGTACACATAAGCCTGAAGAAATCAAGCTGTTTCTCCCATGGAGCTTCTTAAATACCTCATAAATTCCAGGTGTGAGCTTACAAGCTAGATGCTTTACAATAACATACTTCTAGGGATGTGGAGGAGAAGCTCAACATGAGCCAGCCGTAAGCATTTGCAGCCCAGAGAGCCAAGCAGAGACTGGGCTGCAGCAGGAGAAATGTGGCCAGCAGGGAGGGAGGGGATTCTCCTCTTCTGCTCTGCTCTGCTGAGACCACACCTGCAGCACTGTGTCCAGTTCTGAAGCCTCTATTACAGGAAGGATCTGGAGGTACTGGAAGGTGTCCAGAGAAGGGCCACCAGGATGAGCAGAGGGCTGGAGCTGCTCTGCTATGAGGACAGAGAGAGTTTGGGCTGTTCAGACTGGAGAAGGCTCTGAGAAGACCTTACTGTAGCCTTCCAGTATCTGAAGGGGGCTACAGGAAAGCTGGGGAGGGACTTTTGAGGACCTTGGATAGGGAGAGAATCCTCTCTTGAACATGTAAATCACTTGGGCATGTGATGATTACATTAAGAATTGAGAAGTGTCTCAACAAATATAAGATCATCCTGAACTCTGAACCACCCTCCTGATCTGTCAGCTCTGCCCTCAGAGACCGAAGATGCTGAAGGGGGGTGGTGGGCAGGGGGTGGCAAAGAGGGGTGGAGGTACCTTGCAGGGGTTGGCATTCCTGCAAGCACACAGGAAAGAGCCCCCTGGAATGTTGCAAGGGTATGGGCCAGGAGGAGGTACAGTGAATGAACCAAGAACATAATAAAAGCCCTGGGCCATGCCCTTTTACTGGGGGGAAACATCACTGGGGATATCTCAGGCTGGAAGTAGTGGCCATGGAATGTTTCTTCCACCCAGCCCCCAACAAAGGACCATGGGGTGGTAACTATCAATCCTGCTCTCTCTCTCTTTCTCCATTCTCTCTCTCCCTCCCTGGAGGTTTTTAAAGCCAGGGTGGATGGGGCTCTGGGAACTTGATCTAGTGGAAAGTGTCCCTGCCCAAGGCAGGGAGGTTGGAACTGGATGATCCTTGAGGTCCCTTCCAACCCTGACAATTCTGTGATTCTGTGACTTTACAGAGAAAAATGTTCATCTCCATTCTAAATAATATTCTACATAAATAATTCATGTAAAAATTCCTGTTTAACTTTGGACTGCCACAGTCCACCTCCTGGGCTGGGGCACGGCTGTCTGACACAAACAAGCAGTGGATAATGCCAAGGATGCACATTGCCCTACAGATTCCATTTTCACAAGCAGTGGATAATGCCAAGGATGCACATTGCCCTACAGATTCCATTTTCAAAAGTTAGAAGGCTTGTGTGGAGGTAGTTTTTGTTTGTTTGTTTGTTTTTATTTATTTATTCTTTTATTTTCTTTTCAGCATAAATTAGTGAGCCTCAAACAGATTCTAGACACTTGGAGCATGTAACTGCTCTGCAACTAGGCCGTAAATGAAATTACATTAGAATAAACGAGTATCTAAAGCACCCACCCAAATAATTTCAGGCTACTTTATTTTAGAGAAGGTTTGAGATTTAGTTCTGAGGTAGAACTGCCCAGTTGTGAGGGTCTGGAAGTGCTCTGAATAAAAGAGCTTAGGATCCAGGAGTCTCTTTCTAATGTCTTAAAGCTTTGAATTTATTTATCTATCCTTTCCTATGACTCTTCCATTGAAGAAGTTTGTCCACTGAACTTGACCAGGCCTACAGACCTTAGATGAAAAGGCCTGGAGAAGCATGCATGGTGAGATGCTCCCTCAGGTCCCTGCGTGCTTTTGTGTGGCAATGCAGCTGGGAGACACTGAAAGAACTGCAGACCGCCTCATAGCTTTCACAGGTGTCAGAAGCGCACAACTTTGGGAAAGCATAAAGCAGTACTGCTGATAAACACACAGGGAGCAGAGCTGGCGGAAGCTGGGTGAAGATCTGATGGTCTGTGTTTCCATGGCACCAGGGAAGAGCCAAGAAGGCAAAGACAAAGGCTGCATAGTGAGGGGTCTGGAGCACAGCCCTGGGAGGAGAGGCTGAGGGAGCTGGGGTTGCTTGGCCTGGAGAAGAGGAGGCTCAGGGGAGACCTTCTTGCTCTCTACAACTACCTGAAGGGAGGTTGTAGCCAGGTGGGGGTTGGTCTCTTCTCCCAGGCACCCAGCACCAGAACAAGGGGACACAGTCTCAAGCTGCACCACAGGAGATTTAGGCTGGTTGTGAGGAAGAAATGCTTTGCAGACAGAGAGATTGGCCATTGGATTGTGCTGCCCAGGGAGGTGGTGGAGTCACCATCACTGGAGGTGTTTAAAAAGAGCCTGGATGAGGCACTTGGTGCCATGGTTTATTTGATCAGATGGTGTTGGGTGATACGTTGGACTTGATGATCTCAAAGGTCTTTTCCAGGCTGGCTAATTCTGTATTCTGTATTTTATTCTATAGTCTCCTGTCGTGGGTTAATGCCCATTCTGAAAACAAAAAACCAAAGCAGCGTGGAGAGCTTGCGGGTACTTTGCCCTCCCTGCAGGGCATTTTCCCCATGGGAAGCTGAGTCTGTTCCACTCCCCCCTCCCTGCCCAGCTAGGGTATAAAAAACAAGGCATTGCAGCTAGTAGTTCTCCTTTTTGGCTCCTGCCCCTCCTGGATGAGAGCTATTTTGGCTGCTTTCCTGCTCCTCTGCCACGTGGTCGGGCCTGATCCTTCTCCCTGCTGCCTCTGTGCCTCTTCAGAGAGAGACTGGTTTTGTATTCTTCTTCTTTGTCCCCCTCCCATCCATCCTTGTTCCTTGCCCTTGTGAACCTTACCTGTTATTGTTGTATGTATATTGTTTAAAAAAAACTCTTTACCTCTCTACTTCCAGGCTGACTCCAAATTATTGTTTGGATTTGCTCCTTCCTTTTTTTCCCGCTCTGTTGGGAGGGAGGAGGGGGGAGTGGGGGAAAGATTCTCAGTCTTTCCCCCATCTGATCTCCTAACTCCCAGTTAAGTTAAGCTTAAACCATCACACCTTCCCACCCAGAAGACCAAATATTGAGTAAAAAGGCTTGACCACAGTTCCTCCCCAACACTTCGCCATAAGAGATGTAGAAGTATTACTCTAATTTTTCACCTCCTTTAGAGAGAAATAAGAATTCAACCCCAAATGGCAGGGACAGAGAGTTTTCCCTCTTCGCCATCCACTTGGCTACACTGAGTACTGTAAGGAGTTCAGTTTGTCTCCCTCTAACTGCCTCAGCATTGTTTGCCTTCCCAAAACGTATCTTTGACACCATTGTCCCAGAGGACCACAAGCTCTGTGCTGACACTGGATACCACTGTAAACAAGACTCACAGCCTCTTGTTTTGCCTTCACACTATTGTCTTACCTACAAGACCACAAACTCCATGCTGATAGCAAACGGTTGCTGGGACTCCCTGGGACAAGTCTTCTCATGGACAGGAATCTCAAAAGGTGATGGGCACAGCAGTTTCCCAAGGTGTTTTCACACCACTACCACAAGCTCTGTGACAACAGCAGCTGATAACCAGACAAGGCCACAAGTTCTGCTCTCAGGAATGTTACCATGAGCCCAGAGCTGTCACAGGTAACCACTGGTGGAAGCGGTGCTGACATCAGTCAAATGTGCTCAACTGAATGGGCCAGTGTGATGGGACTGCAAAAGGTATAAAACCCAAGAGGCAACAGGGAGAGTTTGAAGCTCCCACACTGACCCAGCATCTCATCTGGTTCCAACATCTCAGTCTTTGCTGCTGTATAGCTTCCCTATTGCAGATCAAGACTTTCAGGGTTCAGCAAACCATCACCCAGATCCACGGTGGTAATTATCTGTTTGCTTTGCTACCCCTTCCTTATTTCTTCCTCCTTTTCTGTGTTCCTAACTTTTTCTCCTGCATATATAAGCAAAATCAGTTCAAGTGTTTTTTCCCAAATCAACTACTCAGTTCCTCCTTGGTTTCATTTGGGGATCCACAGAAGAACCATCCCTGATGGGAAACAGCCGACTGAGACAAGTACGTCCCCAGGTGGTGAAATTCATGAGTCCAAGCGTGGCTCAGAGCTGCAGAGCTGATCTGCAGTTTAGTGCACTTATCACTGGAAATCTCCACCTGAGTATGGTGTATGTAAACCAACCATTCTTATTCATGCACCTGGCTGCCTCTGCTGAATACAGCCAGACCTATGTGCAGACAGGCTCTTCATGCACCTGGTGTTGGACTTACAGGCATAGCAATAATTGGCATACCAATTAAGACCAGCCACCCCTAGCTTCTCTGATCTCTGAAAGAGATCACCACATATATCCATCACTAAATGCAACAACATTTTCTGTCCAAAACTTGGGGAAACCTCTAACTGACTGAAAGGCCATGAAGCACCTTGCAGCTACAGAGATGGAGAGATTCAGCAACAGGGTGAGAGAAATAATTCTACTCCAAGGCAATTGCTCATCAATCTTTCATGAGAGGTAGAGAATACCCTTCTCAAAACCAGTCTTTGGAGCTAGGTCTTTTGTAGGCTTTGGGTAATAATATTTTTTGGAGATGAACCTCTAGGAACTAGTCACAGATAGAATAATAGAAAATAAAGATTCCTATCTGACACACATGACAGCATAGAATTGCAGAACAACAGGGACTGGAAAGAGCCCTCTGGAGATCATCTAGTCCAATCCCCCAACCAGGGTCACCTAGAGCAGACTGCAGAGGAACACATCCAGGCAGGTTTTGAATGACTCCAGAGATGGTGACTCCATCACATCTCTAGGCAGCCTGTTCTAGTGCTCTACTACATCCTCATGCTTAGGTGGAACTGGGCCCCATGCTCCTGACACCCCACCTTTAAGTATTTGTAAGCACTGATAAGATCCCCCTTCAGTCTTCTCTAGGCTAAAATTCCCCATGTCCCTCATCTATTTTTCATAAGAGATGGCCACACCAACCCCACGCAGCGCTACAGGCTGGGGTTGGAGTGGCCAGACAGAAAGGGACCTGGGGGTAATGGTTGATAGTAAGCTGAACATGAGCCAGCAGTGTGCCCAGGTGGCAAGAAGGTCAGTTGCATTCTGGCCTGTAGCAGGAACAGTGTGGCCAGCAGGAACAGGGAATTCATTGTGCCCCTGTACACTGCACTGGTTAGGCCACTCCTTGAGCACTATCTCCAGTTCTGAGCCACTCAATTTAAGGATATTGAGACACTTGAATGTGTCCAGAGAAGGACAACAAGGCTGGTGAGAGGTCTCAAGCACAAAGCCTATGAGGAGAGGCTGAGGGAGCCGGGGTTGTTTAGCCTGCAGAAGAGGAGGCTCAGGGGAGACCTCATTGCTCTCTACAACTCCCTGAAGGGAGGTTGTAGCCAGGTGGGTGTTGGTCTCTTCTGCCAGGCAACCTGTGACAGAACAAGAGGACACAGTGTCAAGCTGCACCAGGGGAAGTTCAGGCTTGAGGTGAGGAGAAAGTTCTTCACAGAAGGAGTTATTTGCTGTTGGAATGTGCTGCCCAGGGAGGTGGTGGAATTATCATTCCTGGAGGTGTTCAAGGGGATTGGATGTGGCACTTGAAGCCATGGTTTAGTTAGTCATGAGTTGTTGGATGATAGGTTGGATTTGGTGATCTCTGAGGTCTTTTCCAACCTTGTTGATTCTATGATTCTAGTCCCCCAGTCATCCTTGTAGCTCTTTGCTGCACCCTCCCAAGCAAGTTCCTGTCCCTTCTTAAACTGGGAAGCCCATAAATTGGAAGTGATTTTTGGAAGAGCCATGAGAATCCGAGTATGCAGCTTTCTCTGTTTTCAGCTTTTGGTTTTTTATTTCCTGTTTCCAAACCTATAAGTAACACAAAATAGGAATATGTGTCTTGTAGTTAGAATGAAGACTGGAGATGGCGGACAGGAAAAAAAAACCACAAACAACAATAACAACAAAATCAAACCAACCAAACAGGAAAAACCCACAACAAATAAAACTAAAGATAAATTAACTCCACCTCAAGACAGCAAGTTTTAGTTGCTTCAGTGTGACACTTATGTATACCTCATTAGTTGACACACAGGGTTTGTACCAATTAAAATTTTCTTTTAAAAATCATAGAATCATAGAATCTCAGAATTCTCAGACTCAGGAGGGACCTCAAGGATCATTCAGTTCCAATCCCCCTGCCATGGGCAGGGACACCTCACACTACAGCAGGTTGCTCACAGCCACATCCAGCCTGGTCTTAATAACCTCCAGGGATGAGGCTTCCACCACCTCCCTGGGCAACCTGAGGCAGTCTCTCACCACCCTCATGTGGAACAACTTCTTCCTAACATCCAATCTGAGTTTTGCTCCATCACCCCCAGTCCTATTATTCCCTGACACCCTCAAAAGTCCCTCCCCAGCTTTCTTGTAGCCCCCTTCAGACACTGGAAGGCCACAATTAGGTCTCCTCAGAGCCTTCTCTTCTCCAGACTGAACAGCCCCAACTCCCTCAGTCTGGCCTCATAGGAGAGGAGCTCCAGCCCTCTGCTCATCTTCATGGCCCTTTCTGGACATGTTCCAGCACCTCCAGATCAGAGTTTATCCTGTTACAGGCATGAATCAGAAATGGGAAAACTTTAATTTGTGGCACTTAACAAAATGTGATTTTTCTAGTAGTGATCTTTGTGCAGTTGTTGTCTGTCAACTAAGGCAACACATGACACTAGCTTGATATCAGAGCTAGAAGCAATGTATAATCATTCTCACTGAAGAGCAATAGATGTAATACAAACACGTACTATAAATTCATTATAAACTATAAGCTTATAATGTACTATAAGCTTGTACTATGTACTATGATCTTGAAGGTCTCTTCCAACCTGGTTTATTCTATTCTAATCTATTCTATTGAGCTTTGATGAAGAAAAACAGAAATGGGTAGATTGAGATTGGATGTTAGGAAGAAGTTGTTCCCCATGAGGGTGGTGAGAGACTGGCACAGGTTGCCCAGGGAGGTGGTGGCAGCCTCATGCCTGGAGGTGTTTGCAGCCAGGCTGGACATGGCTGTGAGCAACCTGCTGTGGTGTGAGGTGTCCCTGCCCATGGCAGGGGGTTGGAACTGGGTGAGCCAAGAGGTCTCCTCCAACCCTGACAATTCTCTGATTCTAAAACACAGAATACAGAATACATAAAACACTTTAGAAAACTTTATAGCTGTCTACTTGAAAAGGAATTCTCCTTTGAAAAAGAATTGTTAATTCGCAGGCCTCTTCAGAAAACATGGCAATGTGAAAATGACAACTTCCAACTTGATAAGCAGCCAGTCTCACATTATCTGTCTTCAGGTCAAATGAGAGATTACAGATTTCACTCCTCTTTGTTGAACAGGATTGGGATAGATGGAATCATCTGCATGCTATTTCCACACCCAGCCGACAGAAGAGCCACTAAGTACTAAATCAATTACACTTTGCAAATGTATTGTGAAGCAGATTTAAATTAGCATGCAGAGCTCCTTTTCCAGTGATCAGATGGATACTAGAAACACGCAATCATAATTGTACCCACAGCTTTTTACAGAGCTAGCACTTAGCTTGCAAGATGAATACTTTCTAAATTAACTGTAGACATAGCTGATAGTTATTTCAGTCAGCTAATAGATAATTAACTCAGTCAATAGACAGATGCTTAATATTTTTATCAATGACAGCAGAATCCAGGCACCATCAGCAAGTGTGCAGATGACACCAAGCTGAGTCGTGCTGTCAATACACCAGAGGGACAGGATGGAATCCAGAGGGACCTCGATAGGCTGGAGAAGTGGGGCTCAGGTGGACCTCATGAGGCTCAACAAGAGCAAGTGCAGGGTTCTGCACCTGGGCCAGATCAATCCACACTATCAGTACAGACTGAGGAGGAGGTGATAGAAAGCAGCCCTGAGGAAAAGGACTTGGGGGTGCTGGTGGAGGAGAAGCTGGACAGGAGCAGGCAGTGTGAGCTTGCAGCACAGAAGGCAAATCACAGCCTGGGCTGCATCAAAACAAGTATGTCCAGAGATGGAGAGAGGGGATCCTGACACATTGCTCTGCTCTGCTGAGACCTCACCTGGTTGGAGTACTGTGTCCAGCTCCACACAGGAAGGATGTGGACCTGATGGAGAAGGTCCAGAGGAGGGCCACAAAAATGATCAGGGGGTTGGAGCAGCTCTGCTACAAGGACAAGCTGAGGGAGCTGGGGGTGTTCAGCCTGGAGAAGAGAAGGCTCTGAGCAGATCCTCTTGTGGCCTTCCAGTATCTGAAGGGCACTGCAAGATGGCTGAAGAGAGAATGTTTACAAAGGCCTGCAGGGACAGGGCCAGGGACAATGGCTTCAAACTAGAGCAGAGCAGATTGAGATTGGACATTAGGAACAAGTACTTTACCATGAGGGTGGTGGAACCCTGGAACAGGTTGCCCAGGGAGGTGGTTGAGGCCCCATCCCTGGAGATACTCAAGGTGAGGCTGGACAGGGCTCTGAGCAACTGGATCTAGTTGGGGATGTCCCTGCTGACTGCAGGGAGCTTGGACTGGATGAGCTTTGAAGGTCCCTTCCGACCCACACTGTTCTATGATTCCATTTTATGATTCTATATAGGTAGAATAGATATCCTTCTATCAAAGCCAATGACAATATATTAACTGGAGATCTACTTTCAAGATAAAACACCCTTGGCAACCATTGCAGATACACAGGTGATGAGTGAAAGAGCCTTAAAAAGCAATTCTGTAGCCATCGATCCTGAGGAGTTCTGCACATTCCCAGCTCCAGGAGAAATTCAAGATGCCAGAGTGGGTACAAATATATAGGTGATCACAGCACATGGCATGGGGTTCATTCTTTAGATTGCAAGATTGGTGAACAATTTTGCATCAGATGGGTGCCACAGATAGAAAAGCCAAGCAGCAGCTAAAGCTAAAATTGTCAAAATCACATGAACCTTCCTCTGAAGGGTTTTTCTTGCAAGAAAAAGCAAGAGTTGAATTATTTCATTTAGACATCAATAATGGAACTGATTGAACAGTGTTCTGAGTATTTGTCACCCTTTAGGACAGGATAGGATAAGATTCTTTTACAGATGCATTCTTAGGGTTGCCTTTCCTTTACAAGGTCACCTTTCATGATTACTGAAAACAGCAATGTGCCCTTGTGGTCAAGAGGGCATATGTTATCCTGGGGTGTATTGAGGAGTGTGTCCAGCAGAGCTAGGGAGGTTCTCCTCCCCCTCTACTCTGCCCTGCTGAGACCTCACCTGGAATATTTCATCCAGTTCTGGGCTCCCAGGTTCAAGAGGGACAGGGATCTGCTGGAGAGAGTCCAAGGGAGGGCTACAAGGATGCTGAAGGGACTGCAGCACTGCCTGGGGAGGAGCAGCTGAGAGCCCTGGGGCTGTTTAGTCTGGAGAGGAGAAGACTGAGAGGGGATCTGATCAGTGTCTGTCAATATTTGAGGGCTGGGGTTCAAGAGGGAGGGGCCAGGCTCTGCACAGTTGCATCCTGTGATAGGCCAAGGGGCAATGGATGTAAACTACAACACGAGAGGTTCCCCTTCAATGTGAGGAACCCTCCTTCACTGTGAGGCTCCCAGAGCCCTGGAGCAGGCTGCCCAGAGAGGTTGTGGAGTCTCCTTCTCTGGAGTCTTTCAAGGCCCATCTGGATGTGTTCCTGTGTGACCTGTGCTGGATTCTACGGTCCTGCTCTGTCAGGGGGTTTGGACTCGAAGATTTCTGGATGTCCCTTCCAACCCCTAGCATGCTGTGAGCAATTTTGCCAGTGCACCATCTATGGAAAAAATCAGAGCTGCACAGGCTTTAATCTTGGCACATTTTTTTTTTTCTAGCAAGTTTCCTGCTAAAGAAAATTACAGACTTTCACATGCTGCCTTCCTCCAAGCTACTCCCAACTGCAATCATTGACCTGATTTAAGGATGCAGAGGCTAGACAGCCATTTCACACAGAGCTGCGCTTTCAGCCAGCAAACTGAACATACTGGACACGCCGGGTGTGACAGGCTGGGTACCCACATTATCCATCCACGTCCTGCCCCTCAGGTGCATTCACGCTGGGCGGTCACGTAACCTTCCAAACTGTGTCTCTGGTGTACAGCCCTCTGAACCCAGCAGATCAGGGGCACACACTGCCTTGCAGCAGGTCCCACATGTTCATGTGGAAGAGCCAAGAGTGCTTCAAATCTAGAGGAAAAGCAGGCTCTGGCTGCCAACGAGACAGGTTGCACTGCAGCAGCATCCAAGAGGCCCTGAAGACCTCTTGTACAACACAAAACAGGAGGAGGCCGCCGCCTGCGAGTAGTCCGAGCGGAAGCACAGTCACAAAAAGCAACGGCTTGAGGAAAATACTCCATTACAGACGTGAGACTGGCTCACATTTTCCTTCTCTGATACTAATGGGCACATCTACATGATTCTTAGCCCTGCCACAGGCCCACATGTTATTAATTCAACACTACACCTTGGCTACAGCTAACCTGAGCTTCAAGGTGGCATTCAGCCACATAACGCAGAGCCCCAGATGAGGTCAAAGGCTTACCTGGGAAGCACCTTGCCATTATTGCTCTACTTCTGGCACCTGACCTAAACAAGTCATATTCTCTGAAATATGCCTGCTGACCCAGAGTCATTATGTGCTGTGGTGGGTTGAAATTCCACCCCCCACCCCCCAACACCCCAGCATAAAATTGCCAGAGCAGCTCAGTTGAAAGCCGATGAAGCTCTGTTTACAAGCACAGCTGCAATCTTGAGACACAGAATGCAGTGAATGTGTACAAAATATACAATGTCCACATGGTTTTACAATTTGCAAACAGCACAGGAACCCCCCCCCCCCCCGGAAAAAACCAGGGGGTTACCAACAGCTTCCCCCTCCCTGCTCCCTTCGCCCCTGTACAAGGTAAAAGAGAGAAGAGCAGAGAGTAGCTTTGTTCCTACTTAGCCAGCAAAGATCAGCAACCCAGCAGAAAAGAGCAGCTAGTATCAACCAGAGTAAAGGAAACAAAAAGAGAGTTAGTTTACCAAACTAACTTTATGTTAGTTATCTGACCAATGGGATTATTTAGACCTTATCATTTTTTTCCAACCTAGGTGATTCTGTGATTTTTTTTCCCCCCTTTTACATCCAATGGTGATTTATTTACATTTTACCGCTTTCTGTTCAAGATCTATGGAAAAGTTTCTAGGCATAGCCTAGAGCTACCATACTTGCTCTGTAATCTTTCCTAACTTTGAACTGCTGTTGGTCTCTGTGTTCAGAAATTGAGGAAGGTGCCTGGTGTATGGCCACACCACACAGCATCCAGATAAGTTGCTTCAGAGAAATTGGGGCAGGGTGTTGCTACTTCTGGTTTAAATTAAAGCTGCTACTTCTGGTTTAAATTAAAGCACAGGGATACTACACATGTTGGAGGAGAAAAAGATGCTGGAGTAAAGAAGCATAGAAATCTAACAAATTATACAGAAATAACTGTGAGGAAGATAATTGAATATTGTTAGAAAGACAATCAATGCATAGACATACTGTGTGCGGTCACAATTCTTCCACTACTGACAATTATCTTATTTTCTTGTTCTGATTTAGAGTCGTAGAATCACAGAACTGTCAGGGTTGGAAGGGACCTCAAGGATCAGCCAGTTCCAACACCCCTGCCATGGGCAGGGACACCTCACACTACAGCAGGTTGCTCACAGCCACATCCAGCCTGGCTGCAAAAACCTCCAGGCATGAGGCTGCCACCACCTCCCTGGGCAACCTGTGCCAGGCTCTCACCACCCTCATGGGGAACAACTTCTTCCTAACACCCAATCTAAATCTCCCTTCCTCTAGCTTGGATCAATTCCCCCCAGTCCTATCACTCCCTGACACCCTCAAAAGTCCATCCCCAGCTTTCTTGTAGCCCCCTTCAGATACTGGAAGGCCACAAGAAGGTCTCCTCAGAACCTTCTCTTCTCCAGACTGAACAACCCCAGCTCCCTCAGTCTGTCCTCACAGCAGAGCAGCTCCAGCCCTCTGCTCATCCTCGTGGCCCTTCTCTGGACACCTTCCAGCACCTCCAGATCCTTCCTGTAATAGAGGCTCCAGAACTGGATCCAGAGCTCCAGCTGTGGTCTCAGCAGAGTGGAGAAGAGGGGGAAGATCACCTCCCTCAACCTGCTGGCCACGTTTCTCTTGCTGCAGCCCAGGCTCTAGTTGATTCTCTGGGCTGCAAGTGCTCACTGCTGGCTCCTGCTGAGCTTCTCTGAAAAAGGCAGGGCAAACTATTCCCCCCCCCCGCCCTTCTTTTTTTCCTTCAGTGGATGGGATCAAACTGACATTAAGCAATGCACACAGGCCAGAACAGTGGTGCGTATTTTTCTAAGAGACCAAAATTCATGTGGCTCCAAGCAGCAGGGGTACAAAGGCAGCACACCAAAATTAAGTATCAGGTGTAGCCTGGCAGACAAACTTGACTTGAAAAAGCTTTTTACCTCGACCAGTATATCATAGCTTGTTGCAAGTGAGCATAAAGAAAAGCTTTTAGATATTACAGCAGCACCTGCAGCAAAAAGTATGACTCACCTTCACAGTTCCATTCATAATGCAGCTAGCACCTACTTCAAGTGCAAGGCTTTGAGCAAAGCACAGGCAGCTCCAGACAGCCGAGCAGAGCCAGATCACTGCATAGCCTGCAGTCAGCAGAGGGCAGTGGAAAGTGCTTTCTGCTTAGAAACTTCATTTCTGAATGTAACACTTCTATTATCCTCTGCATTTAGAAACGTTGAGATGCTCTGCCCTGATACAGATCTCCCATGGATTTATAATGAACTGGGCAGAAAAGCTCCACGGTTTCTGGTTTGTGTTATGCCTTCAGGCTGTTGCAAGGTATTAGTCTCTCTTTCTCCTTCTTATTTTTAAATTATGCTTCATAACAACAGACATTCTGGGTAATCAACCTGCTCAAGTACTTATTTCCCCATGTACTAAGTAATCTGATTTTGAAAGATAAAGCTTTAGATATAAACCAATTTGCAGCTCCTCAGTAATCCATGCAAGCAATTTCCTCATTTGATCTTGTCACCTGCAGCAGCAGAGAGGTGGAGCAGGTCCAGAGGAGGGACACAAGAATGATCAAGGGGTTGGAGCAACTCTGCTATGAGGCCAGGCTGAGGGAGCTGGGGGTGTTCAGCCTGGAGAAGAGAAGGCTCCAGGGAGACCTAATAGCAGCCTGACAGTACCTGAAGGGGGCTACAGGAAGGCTGCAGAGAGACTGTTTGCAAGGGCCTGCAGGGACAGGACCAGGGACAATGGCTTCAAACTAGAGCAGAGCAGATTGAGATTGGACAGTAGGTACAAGTTCTGCACCATGAGGGTAATGGAACACTGGAACAAGTTGCCCAGGGAGGTGGTTGAAGCCCCATCCCTGGTGATATTTAAGGTGAGGCTGGATGAGGCCCTGGGCAACCTGATCTAGTTGAGGATGTCCCTGCTGACTGCAGAGGGGATTGGACTGGATGAGCTTTGGAGGTCCCTTCCAACCCAGACCATTCTGTGATTCCAAAGGGTGCTAGCTGAGACAGGCAAGGGGTTGTCATCAACACCTGCTTGATTTAAAGCTGCTAGATCTGAGGTCTCATCCCAGCAAGAAACAGCAACTGCTAATTAAAACATATCAGATCACCCTACTAGGAAGCACTTACAGAGCATTATTGCCTGATATTTCTCCAAATTAGCTACCAGCATTTGATAGCTTGTATTTATTTTTTTTAATGGGCAAGTTAAAAAGCTAGAGCAGTAGTATTGCCTCTTCTATAATTCCCATCTCCACTGCATGATGGCACATGAGCTGCAAACCATTTTTCTTACAGCTGCCTCACCATACTCCATATTGATAGATCATTAAATGGAAGCTACCAGATTATTTTTTTTTAACTGGTAAAAAAAATATAAAACAAGCCATTCAGCAACCAAATACCATATTGAGCCCTCTTGCTTTGCATGTTTTGAGCACAGCAGAACATTGCGACAGGAAAAGTGAAGATTTGTAGCCAGTTGATTCTTACCAAAGGAGAAACATACACAGCCAGAATGGCTAGAGCCACAGGGTCACAGGATCAGAGTACCACAGCACATTAGAGGTTGGAAGGAATCTCCAGAGATCATCCAGACCAACCCCCCTGCCACAGCAGCATCACAGGAATGCATCCAGGGGGGGTTGGGAAGGCTTCACAGAAGGAGACTCCACAACCTCTCTGGGCAGCCTGCTCCAGGGCTCTGGCACCCTCACTCTAAAGAAGTTTCTCCTCATGTTGAGCTGAAACCTTCTCTGTTCAAGCTTGTACCTGTTGTTCCTTGGTTTATTGCTGTGCACCATCCAAAAGAGCTTGGCCCCCTCCACTTGACCCCAGCCCTCAGCTATAGATAGACATTGATCAGATCCCCTCTCAGCCTTCTCTTCTCCAGACTAAACAGCCCCAGGGCTCTCAGTCTCTCTTCCCAGGGGAGATGCTCAAGCCCTCTAAGTATCCTTCTGGCTCGCCCTTGGACCCTCTCCAGCAGGTCTCTGCCTCTCTGGAACTGGGGAGCCCAGAACTGGACACAGGATTGCAGCTGTGGTCTGAGCAGGGCAGAGTAGAGGAGGAGAGAAACCTCCCCATCCCTGCTGGCCACACTTTTCTTGCTGCACCCTAGGATCCCATTGGCTCTCTTGGCCCCCAGGGCACATTGCTGTCCCATGCAGAACTTGCTGCCCACCAGCACTCCAAGGTCTTTCTCCATGGAGCTGCTCTCCAGCAGAGCAGCCTCTGATCTGTCCTGGTGCCTGTTGTTATTCCTCCCCAGGTGCAGGACCCTGCCCTTGTCCCAGTTGACCTTCATGTGGTTGCCACCACAAACAATTCTGTAGCCCTAAACAGATTTGCAGCAGCAAAAGAGGACTTCAGTTTCCTAGACTCTGAGAAGAGTTACTGTCTTCAGTGCAGGGGTCTGCTTGATGCTAAGCCTTTAGCATGCCTTTTAGCAGAGAACCATTAGCCTGAGTTTTATTCATAAGCTTTAGAGGAGCAGGCAAAAGGAAGACTGAAAGACGCACGCACTTTGTTGGAATACAGAACTACCACGAGCAGCTCCTCAGTGTTACTTTTTAGGTCTTCAGGGGTTTGGTTTGGTTTATTTTGCAAACATTTGCATTGTTTCTCTTTCCCAAATGTTGAAATACTTATGGAAAAATGACTGAGGATATCTTTGGCATCCGATTCCTTCTATTAACAGTGGCAGCAAAGACAAAAAGAGTTTCAGTTATAATTATTACCCACTCCTGATACCCTAATTTATCTCAGGCATGCAGCAGCATCCAAGCTTGTTTGTCTGCTCTCCTGAGGACTTGTGGGTTGCTGGGTTTGGGCCTTTTGAGGTCTGGGATTTTTTAGTGGGGTTATGTTTGGTTTGGTTTTGGGTTTGTTCTTATTTTTGGGGGTGGGGTGGGGTTTGTCTGTTTGTTTGTCTTTAAATATTTCTTTCTGTATAAAATTGACATTGTGCCAGAGCAACACCAATAGCCTCTTGCAGAAAAAGCTCTAAGTGTAGTAACTACTGACAAGTAGAATCATAGAATCAAACAGCTTGGAATAGACCTCAGAGATCATCAAGTCCAACCTAATATCTAACACCTCGTGAAAACTAAACCATGGCTCCACGTGCCACATCCAATCCCCTCTTGAATGCCTCCAGGGTAAACACAGACTGTGAGGCCTAATCTTTACAGCAGTATAATACCACAGAGGGGATCACTGTTTTCCCCTCAGTAACACTGCAAAAAGCCCAAACTAACTCCTCCTAACCTTTTGAAGTTAAACAGGTAGAGACAAACAGCCCAAAACAGCATAGCGGTCCTGCCCATCGTTTCCACTTGTCACCTTAACGTCACGATTTGTTTTCATGCCTCTAACTCAATTCCTGTGCATCTAGTTTTGAGGTCCTTAAAAGCCTTTTCATCAGGAAAGGGAAAAGTTTTGGTATCCTATGAGACAAGTTAAAAATCAGTGAAATGCACCCAGTAAAGCTGAAGCTGCAAACAGTCAGGAAACGCAGAAAATGATGGCAATGGGAAAACTGAGCATCCATCCTCCTTCCACTGCTGGCCGCCTTACGCTCCCTTCTCAGCACTTACAGCAGTCTGGTCAGCTTAGCTCTAGCCAAATCTGACCTTACTCAGCTTATAGCAAGTCTCTATGCATAGAGGCCTGTAGCTTGTG
Source organism: Melanerpes formicivorus (assembly GCF_026170545.1). Classification (NCBI taxonomy): domain Eukaryota; kingdom Metazoa; phylum Chordata; class Aves; order Piciformes; family Picidae; genus Melanerpes; species Melanerpes formicivorus. The sequence continues at coordinate 1,566,819 of NW_027142356.1, read as the reverse complement.
AGACAGCCCCAGCCACACGCCTTGGCTACCTGAGAGCTTCAAAGGCACACATCACACCACATGGGCAGGCTCTCACCAGCATAGGAGAGCAGAATTACAACTCCAGAGTTCAGCTTGCAAATCTGGAAGGACCTTGGGAAGGTCCCCAGTGCCTATTTATCAAAGTTTTCTATTTCCCCTCATTTTTAGCTCCTAGAGATATTGCCTTAGTAAAGTTTAGGCCATGGTGTCCCCAAAGTCGGGTTCCCTTCAGACATACAGCTGTGGGGGAGGAGGTGGAGGTACTGGTCATGAAATCTAGTTTTTAGTGACTTCTGACTGCTGACAAGGCTGCTTGAAGACAGCTGGAGCAAAATGATCTGAGTTAGCCCATGATAGCAGCCAAACTGAAAGGCCTGGACCTTTCTTCTTCTACCTTAATATTTCTTCATATGCTGCTTGTCAGAAGATGACTGTCCAAAAAAAGCTCAGTTCAGGCTGTTTCAAGGTGCAGGAAAATGCACCTGAACCTATTAAACTCTACTAAGTTACCAAGAGTTAACTGCTTTCCCAGCTCATGGAGTGTACACCACTGAAAGAAGACACCTTTGCATGCAACTCTTTTCTCTTCTTTAGCTTTAAATTGAGAAGCTTCTTTTGTTAGGTTCTCTCTCCCTTTCCCAGCATCTGTAAGGTGATCACATATCTGAATAGGCAAGAGAGTCTCTCAAAAGACCTTCATATTTCAGATTAGGCAGAAAACAAAATATTCAGCAGGCTTACTCTCCCCAGGTGGATCAAGTCCTCATTTTTCATGCCAGAATCATCTGGCATCACCTTCTTTTGGGCATTCTGTGGCAACTCGGCAATGTGCTCTCATGGCCAAGAAGGCCAATGCCATTCTGGGGTGCATTAGAAGGGCTGTGGTTAGTAGATCCAGAGAGGTTCTCCTCCCCCACTGCTCTGCCCTGGTGAAGCAGAGGCTGGAGTATTGTGTCCAGTTCTGGGCCCCTCAGTTCAGGAAGGACCTCAGGGAACTGCTTGAAAGAGTCCAGCACAGAGCCACAAAGATGCTGAAGGGAGTGGAACATCTTCCTTATGAGGAGAGCCTGAGGGAGCTGAGGGCTCTGTAGCTTGGAGAGGAGGAGCCTGAGGGTGACCTCATTGCTGTTGATAAAGCTGTGCAGGGTGAGTGCCCAGAGGCTGGAGCCAGGCTCTACTGGGTGATGCCCAATGCCAGCACAAGGGGCAGTGGTGGAAGCTGAGGCAGAGGAAGTTCCACAGAAACAGGAGGAAATTTTTCTTCCCTGTGAGGGTGACAGAGCCCTGGAGCAGGCTGCCCAGGGGGGTTGCGGAGTCTCCATCTCTGGAGATATTCAAACCCCACCTGGATGTGTTCCTGTGTGATCTGCTCTAGGTGCTCCTGCTCTGGCAGAGGGGGTGGACTGGAAATTCTTTCCAGGTCCTTTCCAGCCCCTAACATTCTGTGATTCTGTGATCTTTTGGAAGATTTTGTTTATACCCTGTAGATACTCAGCATTACAGTTTGTGACTCTGCCTGGGCTTATGTCTGTACATACTGTCTGAAAGAAAGCTGAGGCAGAGGAAGTTCCATGCAAACAGAAGGAAGAATTTTTTTCCCTGTGAGGGTGACAGAGCCCTGGAACAGGCTGTCCAGGGGGGTTGTGGAGTCTCCCTCTCTGGAGATACTCATAACCCACCTGGAGGTGTTCCTGTGTGAACTGATATAGGTGATCCTGCTCTGGCTGGATCTGGGTTGGACTGAAAGATCTTTTGAGATCTCTTCCAGCCCTCAACATTCTGTGATCTGTGATGCAACAACCTAGCTTTCTTTCCTTACATGTAAGGGATAGTCTCTGCAAAATGAGGCTATTTATCCCAAGGGCAGTAGCAAACCCCAATAATTTAGCCATGGAAACATGTAACTGTATCTCTATAAACTCCAGAGATTTTTGATAGCACAAGTACACTTCTCACTGGGAATATTCTTGTGTTTCATGTTATGAACTGCCTGCTGGGTCCAAGCTACACAGCTCTGCAAGGTTTTGTGTTGCAGATTATGCCATGCCCATAGAGGTGACCTATGTGGAATGCAAGACTTCACTCGGGCTCAGGCTTATGGCTCTGCATTGTGGGTTTTTTGGTTCTCCTCAACCCTTCCTACTTCATAGGGAAAATACAGGGCATAAACCCAGTCTGACACACTATTGCATCAGCTGCTGGGAAGTGCCTGCAGAGCATATTGCACAGAATGGCTTTCATACTCGTGCTGTACAAATGCTAGAATAACACAGGTGTTGTAATCCAGATGACTGTGACAACTGTTGGCACTGGTTCTTGACTTGTCTCATCTTTACCCTTGTGTGGTGTCTGCTTCCCAAGCTAAGCCAACATATAGCATTGGCAGTGAATAAAACCTCTATAGCATTCTCAAGAACAGATTCCATGGTCCACAGATGATCATTCAGTGAAGTGTTCAGCAAAAGTCAATCTTTGGCAGCAGAGCAGCACTAACAGTAAAGAGACCTAAAGGCAATCAGACTGGGCATGATACCACTTGCTTAGACCCTCTGCCCAATGGAGGCTATCCTACCACGCTACAAAGTTCTTTGCTCAATTGTGTCTTCAAGCTGTTATTACCAAGAGAAGAGTTTCAGAGCAAGTATTTTGTAATTGCTATCCCTGCTTCCATGAGAGATCCACATGTCCAGAGAAGGGCCATGAGGATGAGCAGAGGGCTGGACAGACTGAGAGAGTTGGGGTTGTTCACTCCGGAGAAGGCTCTGAGGAGAACTTATCGTGACCTTCCATAATCTCAAGGGGGCTACAAGAAAGCTGGGGAAGGACTTTTGAGGGTGTCAGGGAGTGATAGGACTGGGGGGGATGGAAAAAAACCTAGATGTTAGGAAGAAGTTGTTCCCCATGAGGGTGATGAGACACTGGCACAGGTTTCCCAGGGAAGTGGTGGAAGCCTCATCCCTGAAGATTTTTACAGCCAGGCTGTGAGAAACCTGATCTAGTGTGAAGTGCCCATGGCAGGGGGGTAGAAGTGGATGATCCTTGATGTCCCTTCCAACCCTAACAATTCTATGATTCTATATTTATTTTCTGTAGACACAGCTGGTGAGGGTACACTCCAGTCAAAATGTTTGGCCTTGCACCCTTTACCCTGTGTTAGCTGACTGACTCCATTCCTAAAATGCATCCCTTCCCAAGATGCTCAGGGTTGATGCTGCATGCAGTACAATCCACTGAATCATCTCTCTCTCTGCCTCCAAGTACCTATGGGGAAACTGAATAGAAAGCATAAAAAGAGAAGAGAAACCAAGATTGCTTTTTCCCTCTCATTTTTGGAATTAGCCTGGCTGAGTGGGTCTGTACACTGTGCAGAATGGGAGAGAAGCAGACTTTGTATGTGGAAAGGGCTTGGTAATAGCTGAAATAACTGCTCTTTTTACAGTGACTGACAGGCAGTTTGGTGGGAAGCATTTTAAACCCCAGGCATTTTAAAGTAGTTGCCGTCATTGAAGAGCTCATTCAGTGGTTAGAGGTACCCAATATAGAGCAGTAATAGGATCTGTACAGATAGCCATGTGGAGGGGCTGATATGCACATTCCTAAACCCACAGAGCACTCTCTGGCAGCAGCAGCACAGCTTCAACCACAGCTGCTTATAGTTAGCCTGCAGCAGCCATTGAGGACCAGAGCACTATTGTGCCGTTTTGTGTTGCACTCCCAGACAATTTTCCTATAGACACTGCAGAGAAGCTCTATATGGACCACCCCTCCTGCTCTACAGACTTCAGTGATCTGTGGATGCTTGCAGAGTCCATGTCTGAATGCAGCTCATTAGGCCAAAAGCAATGGCAGTGGCAGGTTCTTTGTGCACAGAGCACTATCAAGTCAGTTTTAAACAGAAGAATGTAACGACTCTGAAAGAATAGGTTTGTACACAGGCATCTTCAGAGACTTTGGGGGTGGGGGTAAGGATGTGAATAAAGCTTATTTTTCATATTAGCAAGAAATCCATCATCCCATTGAGTTGTAATAGCACAGAGCAACTCACTCACAAACACAAACACTTCACACCGAAGCACGTTAGGAACAAAGGAGACAAAGCTGCAATTTGCCTCTGATAAATTAGTAAGTGCTAAATCAGAAGAGGTAAATAAGCCAGTCTACCACAAGATTAAAATCAATAACTCAAAGTTCATAAAACATCAGCTTTTCCAACCCAAAAAGGGATGTCCTGGTGCACAGGAGGAGCCATATAAAGGGGGAAAGAATAATAATGTTGCCTTAGTAATTGTACTGTTTTAACTATGTTAAAATAATGTTCAGGGTAATTACAGAATCACAGAATGACTGAGGCTGGAATAGACTCTGAGATCATCCAGTCCAGCTTATGCCTAACACCAGCACATCAGCTAAACCATGGCACCAAGTGCCACATCCAAGCTTGCCTTAAACACCTCCAGGGATGGTGACTCCACCACCTCCCTGGGCAGTCCATCCCAGTGCCTAATCAGCCTTTCTGGCAGGAAGTGCTTCCTAACATCCAACCTAAACCTCCCCTGGCACAGCTTCAGGCCACGCCCTCTTGTCCTGTCACAAGTTGCCTGGGAGCAGAGCCTGACCCCCACCTGACTACAACTTCCCTTCAGGAAGTTGTAGAGAGTGATAAGGTACCCCCTGAGTCTCCTCTTCTCCAGGCTGAACACCCCCAGCTCCCTCAGCCTCTCCTCCTCATCCTTTCCCTCCAGTCCCTTCCCCAGTCTGGTTGCTCTCCTCTGGACCTGCTCCAGCACCTCAAGCTCTCTCTTGCAGTGAGGGCCCAGAGCTGCACACAGTGCTGGAGGTGAGGCCTCAGCAGTGCTGAGCACAGGGGCAGAATTCCATCCCTAGGCCCTACTGTTCCTGATACAGGAATACAGGATGAAGTTTATTCTTCTGAGCTGGAAGAACTCTGTGATGGGTTATACCCATCCTGGAAGCAGGTGGAGAGGGCTTGTGAAAGCATTGCCCTCCCTGCAGGGGTTTTCCCCCTGGGAAACTAAGTTATTCTGTTCCACTCCCCCTCCCTGTCCAGCAAGCCTATAAAAAGGAGGACACTGCAGCCATTAGGTCTCTTGGCCCCTGCCTTTGGCTGGACAAGGACTGCTGCTTGCTCCCTGCTTCTCTGCCACAAGGTCAGGCCTGATCCTTCTCCCTCTTACATCCACACCTCTTCAAAGAGACTGGTTTTGTATTCTTATTTTTTTTCCCATCCATCCTTGTTCCTTACCCTTGTGAACCCTACCTGTTATTGTTTTATATATATATATATACATATACATATATATATATACATACACACACATATATTGTTTAAAGAAAATTCTTTACCTCTCTACTTCCAAGCTGACTGCAAATTATATCTTAGTGGATTTGCTCCTTCCCTTTCTTTTCCTCTCTATTGGGAAAGAGCAGGGGGGAGTGATTCTCAGCCTTGCACCCATCTGAGCTCTTAAGTCCTAATTAAGGCTCAAATCACCACAAACTGAAAAGCAAAGAGAGTTCCACAGCCAAAGAATCCTCGTGAGCATGCTTGCATGTGGGCAAGCAGGGAAGAAGCCATTACAATTCTGCCATTGTAGTAGTCTGAGAAGACAGAAACATAGTAATTGTTTCTGAACACTGGTTAAAAGTTCTTTACACCCCAGAAGATTGATACAAGAAGTGTTTTATCTTAAATACCAAAACTACAACAATTCCTAACACAACACAGACAAGCATCATGCAAGAACCACTTGTGAGTGAAAGCCACAGGTCTAGATACTAGTGAGATGAAGCCTGACCTACTTATTTACAGGCTGTAACCCAGGACAAGAACTAGGGTCGGTTTTACAGCATTTTTTTTTGGAGTGTGGTGGGTTGAATTTACCCCACAACATAAAATTGCCAGACCTGCTCAGCTGAAAGCAAATGAAGTTGCATGTACAAGCAAAACTGCAATCTAAACATGGAATGCAATGATATGTACAAAATAGACAATATTTACATATACAGACAATTTATAAACAGCACAAAGACCCAAAATGAGGGAGCTACCAACAGCTCCCCCCTCCCTGCTCCCTTCCCTTCCCCCTTGTCTCAGTCTGGAGAGGGAAAGAGCCTCAGTTCTTTTGAATATTCCCATGTTGTGAAATGAGAGGCACAAACCAGGCCAAAACATCAACAGCTAGACTATTGATTACACAAATAAAGTGGATGGATCAGAAGGGGAGAGAGAGAAAATAGAGAGAAGAGAGAGAGAGAAGAGGAATTATATTACCACACCCCTCACCCCCTCAAGACAGTTTGAGTCTGAGGAGGAAAGGTGCTGCAGGAGATGTTGGGTTTGTAGACAAACAGTGCTGAGGCTTTGGCTGAAGAAGAGATGTGGTCCTCTGGGCAGCCTCTTCAGCTCCATGAGTTGCAGCAGGTGGAACTTAGGACATGGAAAGAGGGTTCAGTCTGCTTCTTCCAGGCTCCATGGCCTCTTTCAGAGTAGCATTGTCCTGGGCTTTTCCTTCTCCCCTGCTTTCCTTCTCAGCACATTGTCCTTCTCCTGTGGTTTCCTTCATCTGTGTTTTTGGTTCTCTGTTTTTCTTCTGCCAAGCCAGTAGTTGCTCAAGTCTTTTATACAGTTTTTAGTCCTGAGCTATGTGTCCAAGTATTGTCCCTCAGGAATTCAGGGGCCAGGAAATCATCCTTAGGTAAGGATCCAGGTATTGTTCCCCAGGAAATCTTTCTGTGCATTCCTGTGTGTTTGGGCAGGGGTCTGGATGGAGGAGGAACGGGGGTGGGGGGCACCTCCTCCGTCTCCATCTACCTGCCCACACACTCAATACACCTCAGGAAACAGGTGGTGCATCCATTGTCTCACCATCCTCCCTTCCCAGGGTACTTGATGGGTGGAGATTATCTTGTCTTACGCATATTCCTGAGGGTGGCCTCGGTCCATTGCTGTCAGGCCAGCTGTGGCCCAGTGAGCAAGGTTATCTTGGCACCTTCCAAGAGTCATTCAGTGGCTCTGCCCAACACACATCAGCTATTGTCTGGGCAAGCAGCAAGTGCTTTTATCTTTGTTGAGTCACACTAGGAGAGACAAGCTTTTAGTCTCTCACACCCCTGTACATGGGACAAGAGAAGAAAGGAGAAAATCAGAGAGCAGACTATTGTTACTTAACCACAACAAGAACGTGTTCAAGGTCAGCAGCAGCTAAGCAAGAGCCAGTTAGGATCTGCCAAAGCAAAGGAAGCAAAAAGAGAGAAAGTTCAGATCTAACTGTATGCTGGTTTTCAGACCAATGGGATTATTTAGACCTTATCATTATTTTTCTTTTACATCCAATGGTAATTTATTTACATCCTTTACTTTCTGTTCAAGATCTGTGGAAAATTTTCTAGGCACAGCCACACTGGGTAAAGCTCCTATGAATTTATAAGATGGTTTCACTCTCTCAGGAAAGACCAGGCTCACTACCTGCCCAGGGAAACATGCAGAAAAGGAGTCAGCTTTAACATGAGGAGAAATACATGCCTTAGGATTGACAAGGAAAAATATAGGAGAAATTATTTTAAATGGTTCAACTCCAGGTGTTAGATGTTGAAAAGTAACTCAGAGAAGAAGGATGAAGTCCAGGAAAAATGAGAGTGAAGTAAAAGAACAGAGCACTTAAAACCAAATTCATCTCAACCAACAGCAAGATCTCACTGTTCTCCTGCTATTGTTAGCTCTTGATCCAAAGAGGTGGCAAGCTTCTGTTTGCCTGGTTACAAAGGTCTCACAAACACTGATCAGCTGTGCTTCATCAAGTTCTGATTCACGGTTGCACCATCAGAGGATACCTCTTATGAATCTGACCTAGTCTCTCTTGCTTTTCATCTGCTGATTTTCTTCCACTGGAGTTCCTTATGGCATAATGTTTTATATCACCTTCTCTTCAGTGCTCTCTGCATTCTTCTCAAGAGGCATTCTTGTCCCCTAATTCTCTCCAAATTCCTGCCCAGTGTAGTGGTTTGAGCTAGTCCCTAGAGTCCCTAGCTTAGATACTAGTTGTAAATAGGAAAATTCCAGAGACATTTGAGTAATAGATAAATAACCTAAGAGATTAGATACAGAATAATAACAATAGGTATAGAATAGATATAGAATCATATCATCCCTTTGGTGTATTGAAAACCTTATATCTTACAGCAGAGTTTTGTTTGTTCTCTTTGCTGCTTCCCTTTGCTGCTCTGTCTTAGCTTCAGGCTGTACTATCCTCCCTCTGGACTTCTCTACTGTCCTTCTCTGAAGGTAAAGAGTGGAGGGCAAGAGGGAGAGTGTGGTTTGTGTGGCTGTCTTGGGGCCCTTTGTCCCCAGGAGGGGACAAAGAGCTGAATCAAAGGTACAGGGGGCTCCTGTGCTGTTGTTATGCTATATATCTATGTATGTAAATATACTCTGCACATATTTATTGTTTTTTCTACTGTCATATTTAGTGCCTTTTGAAAATACAATTCCATTTCTACTTCCAAGTTGTGAGTGTGGTGAGATTTGCTCTCTGGGGCAGACTTCTGAAGAATAAGTTACTGGGGGGATCTAATTCAACCTATAAGTCCCAGCACAAAGGCCTCTCTCATCTTTCTACCAAAATGGTAGCCACAGCTGCCAAACTGAAGTTAAACTACATTTGTTCAGTGACCTCAAAAGATTTTCCTGTATTTTATGTGCTTTGTAAACCTTTATGTACCTTTCTAAGCAAAGCCACTAGAAGCCTTGCCACTGGGATGTCTTCTGAAAAGCAGCAAGCCTTGAACACCTTATAGTTGTGTATGCAAGCACCTGAATGCTAGACATAGTTAAGGGGGCATTTAGGGAGGGACAAAGATGATAGCAGAGAAAGCCTAAGCTATATTAAAGTAACCTGCATTACTCTTCCTACAGTAATGGTAGGAACAGATAAAATACCTAGGCAATGTTTGTGGTGCAAGTCCAACACCAATACATACAAGCAGGCTTGAACAACATAGGTTGCACTTTATGATCTCAGAGGTCTTTTCCAATTTGGTTGATTCTGTGATTCTGTTGACAGTTTAGACTGTTACAGATGAAAACTGGCTGGAGGTTGACCCCAGAGAGTGGTGGTGAACGGTGCCACATCCAGCTGGCAGCCAGGCACCAGTGGGGTGCCCCAAGGATCAGTGCTGGGCCCTGTGCTCTTTAACATCTTTATTGATGATCTGGATGAGGGCATTGAGTCCATCATCAGTAAATTTGCAGATGACACCAAGCTGGGGGCAGGAGTTGATCTGCTGGAGGGTGGAGAGGCTCTGCAGAGGGACCTCAACAGGCTGGACAGATGGGCAGAGTCCAAGGGCATGAGATTGAACACATCCAAGTGCCAGGTTCTGCACATTGGCCACAACAACCCCAGGCAGTGCTACAGGCTGGGGTCAGAGTGGCTGGAGAGCGGCTAGGCAGAGAGGGACCTGGGGGTGCTGGTGGATGGTAGGCTGAACATGAGCCTGCAGTGTGCCCAGGCAGCAAAGAGGGCCAATGGAATCCTGGCCTGCATCAGGAACAGTGTGGCCAGCAGGAGCAGGGAGGTCATTGTGCCCCTGTACACTGCACTGGTTAGGCCACACCTCGAGTCCTGTGTCCAGTTCTGGGCCCCTCAGTTTAGGAAGGAGGTTGACTTGCTGGAGCGAGTCCAGAGAAGGGCAACAAAGTTGGTGAGGGGTTTGGAACACAGCCCTGTGAGGAGAGGCTGAGGGAGCTGGGGTTGCTTAGACTGGAGAAGAGCAGACTCAGAGGTGACTTTATCACTCTCTACAACTCCCTGAAGGGAGGTTGTAGACAGGCAGAGGTTGGTCTCTTCTCCCAGGCAGCCAGCACCAGAACAAGAGGACACAGCCTCAGGCTGTGTCATTGGAGGTTAAGGTTAGATGTTAGGAAGGTGTTCAGGAGGAGACTTGATGGGGTGCTTGGTGCCAAGGTTTAGTTGATTAGGTGGGTTGGATTGGTTGATGGGTTGGACGCAGTGATCTTGAAGGTCTCTTCCAACCTGGTCTATTCTATTCTATTCTATTCTATTCTATTCTATTCTATTCTATTCTATTCTATTCTATTCTATTCTATTCTATTCTATTCTATTCTATAAAAGGAATTCTCAAATTCAGCCTATTGACTGCCTAGAAGATTATCTTAGAAAAAGATCACTCAACCCCTTTATTGCCATTAGTCTTTCCAGTCTATAGGCCTCTTTCTATCAGCCAGAAGCTGCAGTGATGCAGGCTGAAGCTCACTGAACAGGTACAGAATGAAATGACACCAAGAAAAAACTGAAAAGCACACAACTCCCCCTCCAAACAAATCAAGTCACTGTGACCAAAATAAAGTCTGTAATGAAACAGATGAAATCACCTATCACTGAGAACAGTGAAGCATGCATATCTGTCGGAGTGAAATAACCGTTGTTACAAAGGAGGAAGCATCTGGGATGTCTTCCATAAGCCTGGAGAGGAACTCTACCTGAAGGGCTTCCCAGAAGAGCTGCGTGGAGCGCCTTTGGGAAATGCTGACAGTGAGAGCCTTAGAGAAATCAAGGGAGAACTGCATGCAAGACTAAACCAACACATGGCAGTCATCATCAAAAGCCCAGCCAGCTACCAGCTAGGAAAACATGCCTTATCCACAGGTTATAGAATCAACACAGATGCAGCAAAATGAGTCACCAGAGGAAAACAAAAATTCACACTGAAGGCAAACAAAGCTTTTTGCACATGCATGACAAGAAATCCATTGAGCAAAACTAATTTTATGTCTGTGCTGAAGTAGCTGTCTTGGATGTTAAAAATAGACTGCAATGGTAAGAAGCAAAGTGCCATCTAGCCTTGGATTCTAGAAAAAAAAACTATTAAAAACCCCAAAAGCCATCCAAATAAAAAGGAATGTATAGCCTAGGAATGATCTTCACAGAGAAAAAATAGCAAGGAAAGAATAAAAATAATTCAACGCTGTCAAAAACAGGGTGAAAGGAAACCTTGTAGTGCACATAAAAGTCATACTTCTTTTACACATAGCAGAAATGCCAGGTTCTTTTCCTGTAGTCCTGCATTAATATATTTGACTTCCTATTTCCTGCAGGCTAAGAAGATAACAGAGTCATTCAGTGCACCTCAGCTGATAAATAGCAGCTCATTACCTTGGCCATGGGTCTGGTAAGCAGGCTGTGTCTTTTCATGCCAATAAATCTTACTTTGTTTCAAATGACAAAGCATGGCGAGTGGCACTCCGTATCTTCACCATACAGAAAATAAGTGGATTCCAAAACACATAAAACACACAATCGCAGAAAACATCAGGTTGGAAGAGACCTCCAAGCTCATCCAGTCCAACCTTCCACCCAGCCCTGCAGGCTCAACACTAAACCATGTCCCTAAGCACCAGCTCCACACACTGCTTCAACACCTCCAGGGATGGTGACTCCAGCACTGCCCTGGGCAGAACATTCCCATGGCTGAGAACCCTCCCTGGGAAGAAAGATTTCCTAGCATCCAGCCTGAACCTCCCCTGCTGCAGCTTGGAACCATTTCCTCTGCTCCTGTCCCTTGCCACCAAGGAGCACAGGTTGCCCCCTCCTCACTCCAACCTCCCTTCAGGGAGCTGTAGAGAGCAATGAGGTCTCCCCTCAGCCTCCTCTTCTCCAGCCTGAACACCCCCAGCTCCCTCAGCCCCTCCTGATAGCCCAGGTGCTGCAGACCCTGCTCCAGCCTGGCTGATCTTCTCTGAACATGCTCCAGAACCTCAATGTCTCTCTAGTAGTGAGGGGCCCAGAACTGAACACAGCACTCAAGGAACACAGAAGATTAAACCAAAATCAATTCTTTTTAACAAACAGAAGAATTGGCTGTGGAATCATGGAATCAGACCCTTATTCCACTTGGTGCTCTGCAAATACTGAGTGAAAAGCCAGGTTCAGTTCCAGTGAGAGCAGTTCAAATATTAATTGGGTGTCTTTTGCAGTGTGTGTTAAGGATAAATATTTTCATAAAGGCTCAGGTATGAGAATTGTTTCAGAAAAATGCTCTGTGTGTGACATGAGTGCTTCATGCACAGCTGATACCAACCCTGTATCCTCTCACAGGAGAGTGAAAGAGGCTTCTAATAATCTGCAGCCATTTCTGCTAGAAAGTTAGCAGGATGTGCAGGCTCTCGGAAAATGAAGGAAATAACATACACATTTCTGACTTCTTCCTGTGCTGTTCTGATCTCACATCTCTTTATCTCCTCATAACAGCCTTTCCAGCCAAAACACCCATCCAGCCCTGCAAACACAACTACTGTCAGGGGGTGAAACAATGCTGATTTCAAAGTCAGGAGTCAGAAGTGGCTTTCCCTGTGTTCCCATATGGTTTCAAGAAGGAGCTCAATCTTTTGGTGGACAGCTCGCCACTGACAGGTGCTGATACTTGTTGCCCAACAAGAGAAGAAGCTGAATAAATATTTTGGAAGCTATCAGCTCTTCTCAGATAAAGTGGGACACAGGGCTGTATTTTCAGAACCCCACATGGATTAGGGGACTTGCGCATCTCCTCTGTGAAGAGAGACTGAGAGCCCTGGGGCTGTTTAGTCTGGAGAAGAGAAGGCTGAGAGGGGATCTGATCAATGTCTATCAATATTTGAGGGCTGGGGCTCAAGTGCAGGGGGCCAAGCTCTTTTGGGTGCTGCACAGCAATAAGCCAAGGAACAATGGAGACAAACTTCAACTTTCTCCAGGGATCAGTGCTGGGCTCCATCCTCTTTAATATCTTCATTGATGATCTGGATGAGGGGATTGAGTCAGTCATCAGCAAATTTGCAGATGACACCAAGTTGGGAGCAGATGTTGGTCACTTAGAGGGTGGAAGGGCTCTGCAGAGGGACCTCAACTGACTGGACAGATGGGCAGAGTCCAACAGGATGGCATTCAACAAGGCCAAGTGCCAGGTGCTGCACTTTGGCCACAACAACCCCATGCAAAGATACAGGCTGGGGTCAGAGTGGCTGGAGAGCTGCCAAACAGAAAGGGACCTGGGGGTGCTGGTAGACAGCCACCTAAGCATGAGCCAGCAGTGTGCCCAGGTGGCCAAGAAGGCCAATGCCATCCTGGCCTGCATTAGGAATAGTGTGGCCAGCAGGAGCAGGGAAGTCACTGTGCCCTGTACTCTGCATTGGTTAGGCCACACCTTGAGTCCTATGTCCAGTTCTGGGCCCCTCAGTTTAAGAAGGACATTGAGACACTTGAAGATGTCCAGAGAAGGGCAACAAGGCTGGGGAGAGGCCTTGAGCACAGCCCTGTGAGGAGAGGCTGAGGGAGCTGGGGTTGCTTAGCCTGGAGAACAGGAGGCTCGGGGGTGACTTCACTGCTCTCTCCAACTACCTGAAAGGTGGTTGTAGCCAGGAAGGAGTTGGTCTCTTCTCTTTAGTAACCAGCACCAGAACAAGGGGACACAGTCTCAAGCTGTGCCAGGGGAAGTTTAGGCTGGAGGTGAGGAGAAAGTTCTTCACTGAGAGAGTTGTTAGCCATTGGAATGTGCTGCCCAGGGAGGTGGTGGAGTCCCCATCCCTGGAGGTGTTCAAGAGGGGATTGGATGTGGCACTTGGTGCCATGGTCTAGTCATGAGGTCTGTGGTGACAGGATGGACTCGATGATCTTTGAGGTCTCTTCCAACCTTGGTGAGACTGTGAGACTGTGAACAGAGGAGGTTTCAGCTCAACATGCGAAGAAACTTCTTTAGAGTGAGGGTGCCAGAGCCCTGGAGCAGTCTGCCCAGAGAGGTTGTGGAGTCTCCTTCTCTGGAGCCTTTCCAACCCCACCTGGGTCCATTCTTGTCAAGACTGCCCTGGGTAATGCTGCTCTGGCAGGGGCGTTGGACTGGATGATGTCTGAGGTCCCTTCCAACCTCTAAGATTCTGTGAGTCTGTGATTTTGTGTCTGTATCCTTACCTTTGTGTGCATTCATGCTTTATGCTTTTATGTTCAAATACTGCAGACAACAAAACAAAAAGAAAACAAAAATACTTGGTATGGGAAGCAAAGGAAGCTCTCAACTTGGATGCCTCACTCATTTGAAGGGTTGTAAAATAACAGCATGAATACAAGAAGAGAGAGTATCCAGCTCGACAGGGATGGCAGAGCCTTACAGAAAAGTCAGTCTATGTTATATGGCAATGCACAGTGCTGTGTGCAAGGTTGTAGCCTTGAATTTTGGCATGGACCCATAGGAACTGGTATGCAATCTGTTCCAAAGCATCCCTGGGTTTTGGAGTTTTTCTGGGTTTTTTGTTTGTATTTTAAAAGGGGAAAAAAGAAATTATTGGGAAAAAAAAATACAATAATTCAAAGACACTTGCTGGGGGATACAGCTGCAAGAAAAACAAAATATCACAAGAACAGTAAGCACTAGCTGCTAAGTTAGACACTTTTCATAGTCCAGATGGAGTTCCATCCTGCATGGAAGTCTTACTGTTTCCCTTCAAATGCTGTGTAACAACATCAGCTGAAAACATCCTCTCCAAATGGCACCCGTGAGTCTGCAAGGCGGAGTGCTCCATTCAGCCCTGCCCAAGTCATGAGTGTTGCCTGAGGAAAGCCTGGCTGTCAGGCAGCTTCTGTGCCTGAGCCAGTCAGCAGCTGTCCCATTAGGAGCCTGCTGCATTTATAGGGGTAGACAATTGCATTTCTAACTGCTCTGAGTTTTTGGTATCTCTGGCAGGTGTGGAGGGAAAAAACACAAGAGATGGAAACTCTCCTGGTTCATGGCCATGCCCTGCCTACTAGGAGAGGCTTTCTTGACACTTTATTTTCACTTGGGATGATCACAGAGTGTTAGGGGTGGGAAAGGACCTTGGAAGATCATCCAGTCCACCCCTCTGCCAGAGCAGGATCACCTAGAGTGCGTAGGAATGCATCCTGGTGGGTCTTGAATATCTCCAAAGAGGGAAGACTCCACATCTGCCCTGGGCAGCCTGTTCCACTCTTCTGTCACCCTCACAGGGAAAAAAAATTTCCTCATGTTATGCCTCAGCTTCCACCACTGCCCCTTGTGCTGGCATTGGGCATCACCCCGCAGAGCCTGGCTCCAGCCTCTGGGCACTCACCCTGCACAGCTTTATCAACATTAATGAGGTCACCTCTTTGTCTCCTCCTCTCCTTCAATATCTTGTTGTAAGGAAGATGTTCCACTTCCTCAATCGTTTTTGTGGCTCTGTTCTGGGAGTTTCCTGAGATCCTTGTTGAATTGTGTGGCCAGCAGGAACAGGGAAGTCATTCTGCCCTGTGCTCAGCACTGGTCAGGCCACACCTTCAGTCCTATGTCCAGTTCTGGGCCCCTCAGTTTAGGAAGGAGGTTGAGATGCTGGAAGGTGTCCAGAGAAGGGCAACAAAGCTGGGGAGGGGTCTGGAGCACAGCCCTGTGAGGAGATGGTGAGGGAGTTGGGGTGCTTAGCCTGGAGAAGAGGAGGCTCAGGGGTGACCTTCTTGCTCTCTGCAACTCCCTGAAGGGAGGTTGTAGCCAGGTGGGGGTTGGTCTCTTCTCCCAGGCAACCAGCACCAGAACTAGAGGACACAGTCTCAAGCTGCACCAGGGGAGGTTTAGGCTTGATCTTAGAGAGAATTTCTTCACAGAAAGAGAGATTGGCCATCCCTGGAGGAGTTTAAGAAAAGCCTGGATGAGGCACTTTGTGCCGTGGTCTAATTGATTAGTTAGGGTTGGGTGATGGGTTGGACTTGATGAGCTTGGATGTCTCTTCTAAACTGGTTGATTCTGTGTCCCTGACCATGACAAGGAGGTTGGAACTGGATGATCCTTGAGGTCCCTTCCAACCCTGACAATTCTGTGGTTCTATGATTCTGAATGACAAAAATGACAAAGATTTTTCCGGTGTGCACCTTACAGCCTTTGGAGGACTTCCCTATGGTTAAGACATCCAGCCTTAAACCCACAACAGCTATTAAAGCTCAAGCAGAACAGAACACACCATGCACGAGCATACAAGAAACTCCCTTCCAATTGCCTTTGCTAGTTTGTTGTTCTGAAATATCGATCAGTATCACCAAGTTTCCAAGCAGATGTACCAATGAGCAAGTTAAGCTGAACACTCAGGTATTTATTTACTGACAACCTTGGCAAGAGTGCTGCCCAGGGAGGTGGTGGAGTCCCCAAGCCTGGCTGTGTTTCAAGGTGGTTTGGATATGGTGCTTGGGGCTTTGGTTTAGGGGTAAGCCTTGCAGAGTAGGGCTCTGGATTGGACTTGGTGATCCTGAGGGTCTGTTCCAACCTGAATGTTTCTGTGGTTCTGTGAACCTTCACATTTCCTGAGTGTCACATACAGGAAAAAAATCACTGTAAGATGTTGTCTCGGTCCGAAGAGGGAAAGAGCCTCAGTTCTTCCGAATATTCCCGTGCTGTGAAATGAGAGGCACAAACGAGACCAAAATATCAACAGCTAGGCTATTGATTACATAAATAAAGTGGATGGATCAGAAGGGGAGAGCGAGAAAATAGAGAGGGAGAGAAAGAAGAGGAAAGGAATTATATTACCACACCCCTCACCCCCCAAGACAGTTTGAGTCTGTGGAAGAAAGGTCCTGCAGGAGATGTTGGGTCTGTAGAGAAAGGGTGCTGAGGCTTGGGCTGGAGAAGAGAGGTGGTCCTCTGGGCAGCCTCTTCAGCTCCATGAGTTGCAGCAGGCAGAACTTAGGACACGGAGAGAGGGTTCAGTCTGCTTCTTCCAGGCTCCATGGCCTCTTTTCTCCGGAGCAGCATTGTCCTGGGTTTTTCCTTCTCAGCACCATTGTCCTTCTCCTGTGTTTTCCTTCATCTCCGTTTTTCTTCTGCGTTTTTCTTCTGCCAAGCCAGTAGTTGCTCAAGTCTTTTATACAGTTTTTAGTCCATAGCTATGTGTCCAAGTATTGTCCCTCCGGAATTCAGAGGCCAGGAAATCATCCTTAGGTAAGGATCCAGGTATCGTTCCCCAGGAAATCTTTCTGTGCATTCCTGTGTGTTTGGGCAGGGGTCTGAATGGAGGGGGGGCTCCGCCTCCTCCTTCTCCATCTACCTGCCCACACACTCATTACACATCAGGAAACAGGTGGTGAATACATTGTCTCACCATCCTCCCTTCCTGGGGTATCTGATGGCTGGAAAATGATCTTGTCCTGAAGGGTTGATGGCTGGGTGCTTGGGCCATTGTTGTAGGCCAGCTGCAGTCCAGTTATCATGACATTATCTTTGCACCTTCCAAGAGTCATTCCAGTGGCTCTGCCCAACACACATCAGCTATTGTCTGGGCAAGCAGCATGTGCTTTTATCTTTGTTGAGTCACACCGGGAGAGCCAACTTTAGTCTCTCACAGATGTAAGTATCACAGAGTGGGTTTTGCTGTGAGATGATGTGCAACAGCTGGCAATCTGCATTTTCTGGGTATTGAATATTACTGAGCTATCTTAAAGAACAAGCACACCGTTCTCAGAGGGCCCAGCTCAGGAAAACAAGAAGCTGTGACTCTTGATCTTGTTGCTGGGAGCCAAGAGAATTCATCTCAGAGGACTCATTTGGAAGGGTGAGCTTCAAATTAGATATTATTATTATTATTATTATTATTATTATCACATTCTTTATCTCTAATAAGCACAGCTGTTTGCTTATGTGCTAGCTATGTTTAAATAGACGTTGGAGGTTAAAATACAATTTGCTAATTTCAGGAGCATGTGCAAATGGTCTTGCTGCTGCCAAAAAGTCATGGCATGCTATAAAAACCCACCACCACCTTTCTCCCCTTTTTTGTACTGCACATGAACATTACAATGGAGACATGTTGCAACATTCAGAAGCGGTGATGTGCAGTTTGATGTGGCTGCTCTGAAATCGGTACTGCAGCTGTCTGCAGATGGTAGCCAGTGAAATATACACGGAAAGATCATATGGCATTTTGCTTGCTCCCATGTTGTTCAGATATCTTACAGATACAGATACAGATACAGATACAGATACAGATACAGATACAGATACAG
Organism: Melanerpes formicivorus; assembly: GCF_026170545.1. Classification (NCBI taxonomy): domain Eukaryota; kingdom Metazoa; phylum Chordata; class Aves; order Piciformes; family Picidae; genus Melanerpes; species Melanerpes formicivorus. Next base: position 1,548,754 of record NW_027142356.1, on the reverse strand, counting down.
ATACAGAATTAACCAGGTTGGAAGAGACCTTCAGGATCATCCAGTCCAACCTGTCACCCAACACCATCTAATCAACTAAACCATGGCACCGAGCACCCTATCAAGTCTCCTCCTGAACACCTCCAGTGATGGTGACTCCACCACCTCCCTGGGCAGCACATTCCAATGGCCAATCTCTCTTTCCATGAAGAACTTCTTCCTAACATCCAGCCTAAACCTCCCCTGGCACAGCTTGAGACTGTGTCCTCTTGTTCTGGTGCTGGTTGCCTGGGAGAAGAGACCAACCTCCACCTGGCTACAACTTCCCTTCAGGGAATTTTAGACAGCTATAAAGTCTCCCCTGAGCCTCTTCTTCCCCAGGTTAAGCAACCCCAGCTCCCTTCACCACTTGAATAGAATAGAATAGAATAGAATAGAATAGAATAGAATAGAATAGAATAGTCAAGTGAGGCTTTGCTATTCCAAGAGGAAACCAGGAGGAGTTTGGCCCTCCATGCAGTTTCCATCCATTGCTATGCTCATTCAGAAAATGCATTGTCGCCACTTGTAGCCCCTGCAGGTAGATGTGGAGCAGTTCTTTACTGTATCACATTAAAGATGTCAGAAGCAGGCAATCCCTTTTTGTTTCTTCCCAAAAGGGGACAGATTGTGCCATTAAAAAACAAACAAAAAAAACCAACCCCAAAACAAACCAAAACCAAACAAACCAAAACCAAACCCCCTCCAAAAAAAACCCCACAAACAAAAAAACTCCAAAAAACCCCAAACAAACTAAACCAACAAAGCAACAACAGAAGAAAATAAATAAATGTTTCTTAATTTCACTTTATTCAAAAAATCATCCAGTCATAGAATGGTCTGGGTTGGGAGGGATCTCCAAAGATTTTTCACAGGTCACATTGGATTTGAAGTGACCTCCTGAGGCCATCTTGTCCAACTGTCCTGCAGTCAGCTAGGGCAGGCTGCCCAGGACAATATCAAGACCTTGAATGTCTCCAGGGATGGGGCTTCAACCATATCCCTGGGCAGCCTGTTCCAGTGTCTCACCACCCTCACTGTGAAGAGCTCCTTCTTAATATCCAGCCTCAATCTAGCCTGCTCCAGTTTCAAACCATTGCCCTTGCCCTAGTTCTACAGGCTCTTCTAAACAATCCCTCCCCAGTCTTCCTGTAAGTCCTCTTTTGACACTGAAATGTAGCTCTAAGATCTTCGCAGAGCCTTCTCCTCTCCAGTCTGAACAGCCCCAATTCTCCCAGTCTGTGTTCACAGCAGAGGCTCTGCAGTCCTCTGATTCTCTTTGTGGCCCATTTCTTCACCCCCTCTGTCAGCTCTGTGTCTCTCTTGTGTTGGGAGTCCCACAGTAGTCCAGGCGAGGTCTCAGCAGAGCAGAGTGGCAGAGTGACCACGAGATAGTGAAGTTGTCAATATGCAGGGAGGTAGGGAGGAGCACCAACAGAACCTTCACCTTGGACTTCCGAAGGGCGAACTTCAGCCTGTTTAAGAAACTTGTTTGGAAAGTCCCCTGGGTACCAGCCCTCATGAACCAAGGGGTTCAGGAGGGTTGGACCTACTTCAAACAGGAGCTCTTGAAGGCACAGGAACTGGCGGTTCCCACGTGCCAAAAGGCGAGCCGTCGGGAAAGGCGACCGGCCTGGATGAGCAAGCAGCTCCTGGAGGATTTAAGGGGGAAAAAGAGGCTGCATCAGCTTTGGAAGGAGAGGAAGGCTTATTCAGGTATGTTAGATTTTTTTGGACTTGATGATCCTTCCAACCTTAGTTATACTGCAATAATCACTTCTCTCAAGCTGATTCTGCCACTCTGCTCATCTAGTCCACCCCCTCCTGCAGATCAGCCTACCCAGAGCCCTGTCCAGCCTCACCTTGAGTATCTCCAGGGAAGGAGCCTCAACCACCTCCCTGGGCAACCTGTTCCAGTGTTCCACCACCCTCATGGTGAAGAACTTGCTCCTGACATTCAATCTAAACCTGCTCTGCTCTAGTTTGAAGCCATTGACCCTGTCCTGTCCCTGCAGGCCTTTGCTAACAGCACAAGCCTTTGCATTTTTCTTCTCCTCCATGGTATGGCATCTTGGCTTGTGTCAGGAATGGTGTCACAGAAGCTCTAGGGATGGAATCCTGCCCCTGTGCTCAGCACTGCTGAGGCCTCACCTCCAGCACTGTGTGCAGCTCTGGGCCCTCACTGCAAGAGAGAGCTTGAGGTGCTGGAGCAGGTCCAGAGGAGAGCAACCAGCCTGGGGAAGGCACTGGAGGGAAAGGCTGATGAGGAGAGGCTGAGGGAGCTGGGGGTGTTCAGCCTGGAGAAGACGAGACTCAGGGGGACCTTATCACTCTCTGCATCTCCCTGAAGGGAAGTTGTAGTCAGTGGGGGTCAGGCTCTGCTCCCAGGCAACTTGTGACAGGACAAGAGGGCATGGCCTGAAGCTGTGCCAGGGGAGGGTTAGGTTGGATGTTAGGAAGCACTTCCTGCCAGGAAGGCTGATTAGGCACTGGGATGGACTGCCCAGGGAGGTGGTGGAGTCACTGTCCCTGGAGGTGTTTAAGGCAAGCTTGGATGTGGCACTTGGTGCCATGGTTTAGCTGATGTGCTGGTGTTAGTTCATAGGCTGGACTGGATGATCTCAGAGGTCTGTCCCAGCCTCAGTAACTCAGTGATTCTGTGAATGTGTTATAGTCTGCTCATTAAATAAAGCAATTTAGTGAATATCTATTGTTTATGCTCTTCTCATTAAAAATGAATCAAGCAACTGGAGGAAAGAGAATTTAGTCCAGCTTTTCTGCTGCAATTGCTTGTCCTTGTCAAGTTGTTGATTAAAAGAGATACTTCCTCACTTATCATTCCATTACACTTAGAAGAGCCTGTAAAGAGAGTTTGGGTAGCAGCTCCTGCCCTTTTTAGTTTTGTGAGCTGAAAGCAGGTCTTGATTGGATTTTCAGCCTTGGATAGGTGTGTCATTTTTAAAACATATGATGAAATGTGTTCACATTACCTGGTACTATAAACATGTACATGCATAGCGTGTGTATTTACGTTCAGATAGCTCTGGAGCGTCTATTACAGGAAAGATCTGGAGGTGCTGGAGGGTGTCTAGAGGAGGGCCACGAGGATGAGCCAAGGGCTGAAGCTGCTCTGCTATGAGGACAGACAGAGAGAGTTGGGGCTGTTCAGTCTGGAGAAGAGAAGGCTCTGAGGAGACCTAATTGTGGCCTTCCAGTATCTGAAGTGGGCTACAATAAGGCTGGTGAGGGACTTTTGAGGGTGTCAGGGAGTGATAGGAGTCGGGGGAATGGAGCAAAACTAGAAGTGGGTAGATTCAGACTGGATGTTAGGAAGAAGTTGTTCCCCATGAGGGTGGTGAGAGACTGGCACAGGTTGCCCAGGGAGGTGGTGGAAGCCTCATCCCTGGAGATTCTTATGGCCAGGCTGGATGTGGCTCTGAGCAATGTGAGGTGTCCCTGCCCATGGCCAGGGGGGTTGGAACTGGATGATCCTTGAGGTCCCTTCCAACCCTAACAATTCTATAATTCTATATACAGTGGGAAAGCTCTAAGGGTAAACTATAAAACACATAAATGTCTCTGTGTTCTTCTGATAGGGACAGCTTTTGAACATTCACTGTTTAACTACAGAAATAAGACTTTTCAAAGGATAGATTACCTTATCTCAGCTTCCTCAATGTTGTTCCTCATTTCTGTGCTTTCAGGACTTACTAAATTTTATTTTTGCCTAATGCCAAAAGCAACATCAAGAGAAAAGGAAAGAAATAGGAAGCAGAGCAAGGGGTAGGGACCTAATGTTGGTCCCAACATCATCAGAAGAAGAAAGAGGCAAAGCAGCCCTTCTTTCATGTGCATGAGTGTTCATAGGCTATGACAATACTCCCACACATGTGCCCTGGAGATAGAGTGATGGCTTCCGCGTCGGGCTGTGCAGAACCAGGAAACAGCAGTCAGTATGTGGCTTAGAGTGGGGCATTTAGAAAGAGAGATTGGCCATTGGAATGTGCTGCCCAGGGAGGTGGTGGAGTCACCATCACTGGAGGTGTTTAAGAAGAGACTGGATGGGGCACTTGGTGCCGTGGTTTAGTTGATTAGATGGTATTGGGTGATAGGTTGGACTTGATGATGTCAAAGGTCTTTTCCAACCTGGTTAATTCTATTCTATTCTATTCTATTCTATTCTATTCTATTCTATTCTATTCTATTCTATTCTATTCTATTCTATTCCAGTTTAGGAAAGATGTGGAGTTGCTGGAAGGTGTCCAGAGAAGGGCAACAAAGTTGGTGAGGGGTTTGGAACACAAGCCCTATGAGGAGAGGCTGAGGGAGCTGGGGTTGCTTAGCCTGGAGAAGAGAAGGCTCAGGGGAGACCTTCTTGCTCTCTCCAACTCCCTGAAGGGAGGTTGTAGACAGGTGGAGGCTGGTCTCTTCTCCCAGGCAACCAGCACCAGAACAAGAGGACACAGTCTCAGGCTGCACCAGGGGAGGTTTAAGCTGGATGTTAGGAAGAAGTTCTACAGAGAGAGAGTGATTGCCCATTGGATTGTGCTGCCCAGGGAGGTGGTGGAGTCACCATCACTGGAGGTGTTTAGGAGAGTTGATAGGGTGCTTGGTGCCATGGGTTAGTTGATTAGGTGGTGTTGGATGATAGTTTGGACGCGATGATCTTGAAGGTCTCTTCTAACCTGGTGTATTCTATTCTATTCTATTCTATTCTATTCTATTCTATTCTATTCTATTCTGGAAATCAAGAAAGGAAGGTGTCATGGTTTAGAGCAGGACAGATTGCTCTAATGCCCCTGGGGTAAAAGCAAACTGCTTCACTCACAGGATTGGACTGTTGGAGAGCTTAAATGGAAAAGCTTTTCACAAGCTACAGTACTACAACGTTACAATGCATAGTGGTGAGCATAGCAAAGCATGCACAATACAAAGGAATACATAACCTAGGTCTAACAGAGAAGTTCATTAACCCAAAAAACTTCACACAAAACCTCCACCAAATCAGGCCAAAACCCCAGTGCTCATTTTCTCCCCACCTGGCATTTAACATACACCCCAGGGCTCTTTCTTCCCCTCCATTGCTAGGCTGGATTCAGGCTGGCCAGGCCTGAAACTGCCTCCCCTTGGTCCCTGGCATTAGAACTAATCAGGCCACAATTTCACAGCAAAAATTTGGTCAGGCCTTGAAAGCCACAGGTAAAACTGGGACCATCCTCTCCCCCCAGCAGATAAGGGAGCTCGCTGCAGCCAGGGAGGAGAAAGAAAAGGAAGAGGAAGGCAGTAACTTTGCAGCCAGACTTACAGAGCTGCAGGATTTGTGGGAGGGAATACAAAGATTCCATCTTTCTGGTACACCTTCTGGGCACTCTGTACCTTCCGGAGGGCTGCTGCGTCATTCCTCTTTAAAGGCACCCATCTCAAACTGGGACAGAAGGTCTTTAAGGCAAGGAGGAGGAGGGGAAGAAACTGCAAAGGGTGTTAAGTGAGGACATACTTTCAGAGAATTTCAGTAATCCTTAAGGCAATCAGAGGCCTGGTAAAATTGAAGCACATATCTACTTTAAAGCCATGGAGAGCAGGGGCTGAGCTCAGTTGGTCTTGGAACACTCTGCTTGGCAATCTGCTCTGCAAGATCCTTAGTGACTTTACTGGGGTTATTTGGGGCTCAAAGTGCTTTTCATTATGAACCCAGGTTCATACTCAGAGAAAGAGGCCCAAAATTCACCAAGTCTAATGGGAAGATCCAGAGAAAATAGAAAAGGGGAAAAGACTGCCATTAAGATGAACGTAGGGAAAACTAGCATTGTGTTTCAGAGCTTAAAAACTTATAAAGTGCCAAACTCAGAAGCAAAGTAGAGCACAGACACCCACAGCAGTCTGAGGAATTTAAAGATGGGTATTGCAAATGAAAGAAGATAATTAATTCTCTGGTTGCTGAGAGCTGAGTGCCATCCCATAGTAGCAGGAAAGGATGCACTGCAAATGCAACATCAAGCATTTAAAAGCCCTTCCACTCAAAAACATGGTGAATGTCTTAGCTTGACATCAAAGGAAAAAGAGGAAGGGGATATTATTACAAAGGTTAGTTTGAAGCTCTGTCTTATATTGAAAGTCATGGAGTGTAACTGAACACAGAAAAATCCTGTTCAGCAGAAAATGGTTCCCAACAACTTTCATTTGTCTGCGGGAATCGCTGAGACCAACCAGCATGCAAACATCTTCATGTGAGTTTTTTACAGTGGATATCTAACAGGTGGAAGAACACAGGCAGACAGATAAAAACCTATCATAAAAAATGCATGCAATGAGCAAGGAAGTCTCACTTTGGTGCCTTTCCACGTGGAGACAAATGTACATTCATGTGGAAAGTCCTTGCAGCTTCAGAGTGATAATCTGGTGAAGCATAGCTGTGGATTTAATTTTGATCTGTCTAAAGGTTACAGCCACTGGCTTATCCCACTGGAGGAGGAGGACAGCCAGGCTGAACAAAAACCTCTTTCTAAAAACCCTCTCACCTTTATGTTATCCTTTTTCAGGAAATTTTAAGACCACTTTCGTAAGCTTTAAGATCTTTAAGATCTTTTAGGCCACTTCCTGACAAGCCAGTCAGTATTCATAAGATCACAGAATCAAAGAATGGTTTGGGTTGGAAGGGACCTGCAAAGGTCATCTAGACCAAACACCTCTGTAGTCAGCAGGGACATCTACAACTAGATCAGGTTGCCCAGAGCCCTTTCTGGCCTTACCTTGAACACCTCCAGGACTGGGGCCTCAACCACCTCCCTGGGCAACCTGTTCCAGTGTTCCACCACCCTCATGATGAAGAACTTGTTCCTCACATCCAATCGAAATCATCTCTGCTCTAGTTTGAAGCCATTGCCCCTGGTCCTGTCCCTGCAGGTCTTTGCAAACAGTCTCTCTGCAGCCTTCCTGTAGCCCCTTTCAGGTACTGGGTTTCTCTGCGACTGACAGGAAATATTCCTGTAATGTTCTCAGCTTAATGTTTATGTGAGAAGTTATTTGGGCAGGAATTCTCTGTTTTGTAAATGCTTCTATAGACCTGGTACCATTTAGTCCTACCCTAGAATAAGGATTTTAGACTTGTATGTAATTAATAGTAGGAATGAGAGCAGCCAGAATAAGCAAACTGTTCTCCATTAAAGCTGAACCTCTTGCAGATCATCGTATCACAGAATTGTCAGATTTGGAAGGGACCTCAAGGATCAGCCAGTTCCAACCTCCCTGCCATGGGCAGGGACACCTCACACTACAGCAGGTTGCTCACAGCCACATCCAGCCTGGCTGCAAACACCTCCAGGCATGAGGCTGCCACCACCTCCCTGGGCAACCTGTGCCAGTCTCTCACCACCCTCATGGGGAACAACTTCTTCCTAACATCCAATCTCAATCTACCCATTTCTAGTTTTGCTCCATTCCCCCCAGTCCTATCACTCCCTTACACCCTCAAAAGTCCCTCCCCAGCTTTCTTGTAGCCCCCTTCAGATCCTGGAAGGCCACAATTAGGTCTCCTCGGAGCCTTCTCTTCTCCACACTGAACAACTCCAACTCTCTCAGCCTGTCTCCATACTAGAGGAGCTCCAGCTCTCTGATCATCTTTGTGGCCTTTCTCTGGACACCTTCCAGTGCCTCCAGATCCTCCCCCCAGAATAAATCACCAGAGTAGCTCAGCTGGGTTGGAAGCAAAATGAAGATATGTTTACAAAGAAGACCAAAATCTAGAAATACAAAATGCAATGAATATGTACAAAATAATTTTACATATATCTACAGCTCTGAAAAAAAAAAAATACAAGGATCCCCTTGTACAGAATCACCCCAGTGGATGGTCCAGAGGGATCATTCACAACCTCTTTCCTGGTACCTCACACAGTAGTTGTGTCAGGTTGCACCCATCCATGGAGGGGGTAGGCTGAAAAGAACCTAGCCCCCAAGTGGACAAAGAAACCTGGCCCGTGTGGGCAGAGTGATTTGGTTCCCCCTCCCGGCAGGAGGGGTCCCCTGATAAAAGTCTGTTCCACTTCCCCTTCCTGTCCAGCAAAGCCTATTTAAGGGGAGCCGTTTCCTGTCTTTTCCTCTTGCTCCTGCCGCTCACTGGCCAGAGAGGCTGCTCCTGCTGCTCCTGCATCTCCAGCTGCTGTAACCACATGGTAAGGCCTGCTTCATGCTGCATCCTAACTCCAAAGTACTGCATCCGAAGAGAATCCACATTTGCATCAAGAGAATCCTATGCCAGCTGGGCCTGGACTTGCATATTTTTTCATTTACCCTTTTTCCTTACAGGGTAGGAAGGGACCTCAAGGACCATCCAGTTTCAACCCCCTGCCATGGGCAGGGACACCTCACACTACAGCAGGTTGCTCACAGCCACGTTCAGCTGTATACATTTTGTTAGACTTACCTTTTTACTTCCAAATCAATTCTAGACTGTTTTCTTTTGTGATTTTACCTCTCTCATTCTTTTTCTCCTGCCTAAATTTGTTTTCCTCTACTTGGAAAAAAGAGAGAGGAGAGGCAATCTAAATCTGTTCCATTTGGGCTTTTGGACTCTGGGAAAGCTTAAACCTCAACAGTAGTCAAAGCAGAGGTTACCCTGGCAAGGTCACAGAAAAGAGAGAGAGAAGTTGCAAGCAGAAGCGACAGAAGGAGAGCAAGAGAAAGAGCTATCTGTGCAACCAAGTATAAGCTATTCAATGAACCAATGGACCTACCAGTCCTTAATTGTTCTGTGTCCAAAGGGAATTAATCTTTGCAGTTAGGAACTAGGCTAAAGTTCCACCTTCAAACTGTAGCAAAGGGTTAAAGAGCATTTGTCACTCCCCCTATCAAGCCAAGAAAATCAGGAACTGCTGTCTCAGGAGCTGTGCTAGAATTAGTGCCAAATAAGATGTGTGCTACTCCGCAGAGATCTTAATGAACCTGCTTGGGGGCAGCCGAGTGAAGGCCCTGTTGGCGTGGAGCAACGTTTCTAAATAACCTGGGGCAGGTTACTTAAAGCCCAGACATTTATAAAAATACTGAGCAAAACATGAGCAGAAAGTGGGAAGAGGATAATGAAGCTCTGTGAGCATCATCAATCATTTCCAGGAACACACAGAGAAAACAAACTATGTTCAATTAATTTTTGTTCTTTAAACACCATGTGGGATCCATTAAATCTCTTTGAAAAGGATGGAAGTTTGCTTAGCTCCTTTGAACAACTTCAAACATATACATTCAGTAAACAAGAAATCAAGAGAAAAATTCTAGTCAAACCCTCCTGTCCCTCCAAGCTAGGTTCTTTGGTTTCTGTCTCTCTTGTTCTTCGCCATCCACCTCACACTCCTTTTCATCTGTGTTTCGCTTTCAACATACCGCTTGGGAGCTGCACGCAGCCACAGCCTCAGTGTTGCTCCTTAACTGTGCTGTGCCAGAGCTAGTGATGAGTTTACTCACCCCTGTGCCTGAGCAGCACTTACAAAGCATTCCTTACTGCAGTTTTCCTTTCCTGTTGGGAGATTCTCTTGCTGACCTTGGGATCTGGAATATTTTTGTGTCAATGATGTTGCAAATAGGATAGGATAGAATAGAATAGAATAGAATAGAATAGAATAGAATAGAATAGAATAGAATAGAATAGAATAGAATAGAATAGAATAGAATAGAATAGAATAGACCAGGTTGGAAGAGACCTTCAAGATCATCGTGTCCAACCTATCAACCAATCCAACCCACCTAAACAACTAAACCATGGCACCAATAGAATAGAATAGAATAATAGAATAGAATAATAAACCAGGTTGGAAGAGACCTTCAAGATCATCGCATCCAACCCATCAACCAATCCCAACACCACCTAAACAACTAACCCATGGCACCAAGCACCCCATCAAGTCTCCTCCTGAACACCTCCAGTGATGGTGACTCCACCACCTCCCCAGGCAGCACATTTCAATGGCCAATCATTCTCTCTGTGTAGAACTTCTTCCTAACATCCAGCCTAAACCTACCCTGGCACAGCTTGAGACTATGTCCTCTTGTTCTGGTGCTGGCTGCCTGGGAGAAGAGACCAACCTCTGCCTGTCTACAACCTCCCTTCAGGTAGCTGTAGAGAGCCATAAAGTCACCCCTGAGTCTCCTCTTCTCCAGGCTAAGCAACCCCAGCTCCCTCAGCCTCTCCTCACAGGGCTGTGTTCCAAACCCCTCACCAGCTTTGTTGCCCTTCTCTGGACTCGTTCCAGCAAGTCAACCTCCTTCCTAAACTGAGGGGCCCAGAACTGGACACAGGACTCAAGGTGTGGCCTAACCAGTGGAGTGTACAGGGGCAGAATGACCTCCCTGCTCCTGCTGGCCACACTGTTCCTGATGCAGGCCAGGATGCCATTGGCCCTCTTGGCTGCCTGGGCACACTGCAGGCTCATGTTCAGCCTACCATCGACCAGAACTCATAAGAGGGAAATAACTCCCAACAGCAAAGATCAGTGCTCTTGGCTTTACCTGGCAGGCCCAGCATGTCATGGTGGTGGTGTGTGTGGTTCCTTCTTTGCTTTCTCTTACTTTTTTAGGCTTTCAGGATGTTCAATGAATTGTAATTTCAGAACTTTCTAGGGTCTGTGCATAAACAGCTTGTTCTGGCAAGCAGGTTAATGTAGCGGTGCTATGAATACCCTCAGTAACACATAAACAAGTATTAAGCACAGCTGAAAATCATCTTTCTCTTTGTGTTTGGTTCCATATCAAGAAATCATCTTGTAGATGAAACCAGGAGGAACAAAGATAAGCACAAGACAGAAACATTGTGCGTGTGATGAAAGGATGGTGAATGCCAGCAGAGCACTGTTTCCATGTCCCTCTTCCTTTCCTTCAGACACTATGTACAGACATAAGCCCAGGCAGAGTCACAAACTGTAATGCTGAGTATCTCCAGGGTATAAACAAAATCTTCCAAAAGATCACAGAATCACAGAATGTTAGGGGCTGGAAGGGACGTTGAAAGAACTTCCAATCCACCCCCTCTGCCAGAGCAGGAGCACCTAGAGCAGATCACACAGGAACACAGCCAGGTGGGATTTGAATATCTCCAGAGAGGGAGACTCCACAACCCCCCTGGGCAGCCTGTGCCAGGGCTCTGTCACCCTCACAGGGAAAAAAATGTGCCCTCCTGTTTCCATGGAACTTCCTCTGCCTTAGCTTCCACCACTGCCCCTTGTGCTGGCATTGGGCAGCACCCAGAAGAGCCTGGCTCCAGCCTCTGGGCACTCACCCTGCACATCTTTATCAACAGCAATGAGGTCACCCTCAGGCTTCTCCTTTCCAAGCTCCAGAGCCCTCAGCTCCCTCAGGCTCTCCTCATAAGGAAGATGTTCCACTCCCTTCAGCATCTTTGTGGCTTTGTGCTGGACTCTCTCAAGCAGTTCCCTGAGGTCCTACTTGAACTGGGGGCCCAGAACTGGACACAATATTCCAGATGTGGCCTCATAAGCAGGGAGCAGAAAGGGAAGAGAACCTCTCTGGACCTACTAACCACAGCCCTTCTAATCCATGCCTGGATGCCACTGGCTTTCTTGGCCACAAGGGCACATTGCTAGTTTATGGTCAAGCTCCTACCAACTAGGATCCCCAGGTCATTGTTCTCCAACAAATCAGTCCCCAACCTACCCTGCTCCATGGGGTTGTTCTTTCTGTAGGCTGGATGATATCAGGCTTAGGATCTCAACAGTCTTTCACCACAGAGCTTAGGGATTTCAGGGCTAGGCTGCCTAAGACCTACTGAGAGAAACATTCATCATTTATGACCTTGGATAAGGACACAAATAAACAAAACACTGGCAAACAAACAAAAGCTGATCAGAAACGATGCCATGTGGATTTACTACATTAGGAGTTTTGGTTAATAAAGTGTGTGTGGGGCTGGGGTGGGGGTGGCAACAGTGTACTAATTTAAAATAATAAAACCTAATGAAAAATTAACAATAACATGAAATGGTTCAGCAATGTTCCCTTTAATGGCTGTTGGCATGGGAAATAAATCATCAGAAGACTTTCTGAAGAGCAGATTTAACAAAGAAATCTGTAATAAGAGACATTTTGATAGCTCTATTCAGCACAGAGACTCAAAATGAGAATCCTACATTCTCCCACATTAAATATTTAAATTTTCACAAAGAACAAAGAGCTTGGGACTGGCTCTTTTTTTTTCCCTCTTCAGGCATATTGCTTTTCAAAGCAAGGATGTCCTTAGGCTCCATCTACAGCCTGGGTCTGCCACTGTGTTCTATTGTTTGGCCTCAAAATAACTGTAGCAGAAAATTAATTGTGTCCAACGTCTCCAACCTGCATTCTCACAGCGCAGCTGGATCCTGAAGGGCAGGAGCTGCTCAGCGTGGGACACATTGAAGCTCTCCGTGGCCTGGTTTTGCAGACCTGCTGCACTCGCCTCACACATTAGCTTTGCATAGGAGCAGATGGTGGTGAAGTCTCAGTATTTCAAGGCACCTTGACACAGATTCTTAAATGCATTTTTATATAATCCAAATTAGGTTTTAATACCTCTGAGGGTGTTGCCTCTAAGCACATAATAATGGCAAGGTCTGGAGACTGCAGTCTGAACATTATAGCTGGCTGAGTGACAGCGTCTGTGCAACACACGCATGCAGCACCAACAAAAGCTGAGGAGGGGAGAAGAAAGCAAATGCATCTTTGTGTATAAATCTCAAACATAAGGGGGAAATTGAGCTCAAATTCTGGCCTTTGCTGCTTGTGTTGATTTTTGTCATTCCCCCCTCACCCCCCACCTTGCAAAAGGACTCCACAGTTCAATATATGGAAAGTTCAAAATATCCTTAGATATTTCTAGATGAAGATTTCAGGGGGTTGTTTGCTTAGGGTTTGTTGTTGTGGGTTGAGGATTTTGTGGGTTTGGTTGGTTGGTTTTGTTTTCTGGGGTATTTTTAGTTTCTGTTTGCTTGTAGTTTGGGGTTTGTTTGTGGGTTTGGGTTTGGATTCTGTTTTGGTTTCTGTTTTGGTTTGGTTTGTTCTGTTTTGCTTTGTTTCTTTGCATTTCCTTGTTTTGTTCTGTTTTCCTTTCCTTTCCTTTCCTTTCCTTTCCTTTCCTTTCCTTTCCTTTCCTTTCCTTTCCTTTCCTTTCCTTTCCTTTCCTTTCCTTTCCTTTCCTTTCCTTTCCTTTCCTTTCCTTTCCTTTCCTTTCCTTTCCTTTCCTTTCCTTTCCTTTCCTTTCCTTTCCTTTCTTTCCTTTCCTTTCCTTTCCTTTCCTTTCCTTTCCTTTCCTTTCCTTTCCTTTCCTTTCCTTTCCTTTCCTTTCTTTTATTTTCTTTTCTTTTCCTTTTTTCTTTTCTTTTCTTTTCTTTTCTTTTCTTTTCTTTTTTCTTTTCTTTTCTTTTCTTTTCTCTTTTCTTTTCTTTTCTTTTCTTTTCTTTTTCTTTTTCTTTTTCTTTTCTTTTCTTTTCTTTTCTTTTCTTTTCTTTTCTTTTCTTTTCTTTTCTTTTCTTTTCTTTTCTTTTCTTTTCTTTTCTTTTCTTTTCTTTTCTTTTCTTTTCTTTTCTTTTCTCTTTTCTTTTCTTTTCTTTTCTTTTCTTTTCTTTTCTCTTTTCTTTTCTTTTCTTTTTCTTTTCTTTTCTCTTTTCTTTTCTTTTCTTTTCTTTTCTTTTCTTTTCTTTTCTTTTCTTTTCTTTTCTTTTCTTTTCTTTTCTTTTCTTTTCTTTTCTTTTCTTTTCTTTTCTTTTCTTTTCTTTTCTTTTCTTTTCTTTTCTTTTCTTTTCTTTTCTTTTCTTTTCTTTTCTTTTCTTTTCTTTTCCTGCGGTGGGCTTGAGGTCTCCTACCAGGGCAAAAAAAGCCCTGAGACTCAGACAAATTGATTGCAGAAGTGATGGAAAATATAAATGGGAAAGCAGTGAGTGTTTTACAGAGAACCACAAGTGCAGTGACAAAAGAAGATTCCAAAGTATAACCCAGAAGTCTCCCAGCACTCCCCTCTCCTCACCTGAGGGTACACCCAAACCCCCAGGGCTCGCTCTTTCCCCCCTACACTGTCAGGCTAATCTAGCTGGCCAGATCTGAGATTGCCCTTCCCCCCTTCTCCACCTGGCAGTAGGCCTAGCCAGGCCCAAGAGGACTCAAGATAACTCCCCTTCCATTACCAGATAGGGAGCATCTCCCACAGTAGAAGTGAGGGAAGAAAGAGGAAGTCTGAGACCTTGCAAGATGGATTTATAGGGAGCAGGACAATTATGGGAATGAAATATACAGCTTTCTGTGTGCACCCACTGGGCTGGACACCCGGGGCACCAAAGGTGTATCTTGTATGGTAGCAGCAGAGGGCACCCAGCCTAAACTGCCACATTTGCTTTGCTTTTCATTCATCATTGGAATGTGCTGCCCAGGGAGGTGGTGGAGTCACCGACCCTGGAGGTGTTCAAGAGGGGATTGGATGTGGCACTTGGTGCCATGGTCTAGTCATGAGGTCTGTGGTGACAGGTTGGACTCGATGATCTTTGAGGTCATTTCCAACCTTGGTGATACTGTGGTATTGTGCTTTGCTTTGCTTTGATTTCTTTTGCTTTGTTTTGTTTTGCTTTGCTTGGCTTGGTTTTGTTTTGCTTTATTTTGTTTTATTTTGCTTTGATTTGCTTTGATTTCTTTTGCTTTGTTTTGTTTTGCTTTGCTTGGCTTGGTTTTGTTTTGCTTTGCTTTGTTTTGCTTTGCTTTGCTTTGCTTTGCTTTGTTTTGCTTTGCTTTGTTTTGCTTTTTGCTTTGTTTTGCTTTCTTTTGCTTTGCTTTGTTTTGTTTTGTTTTGTTTTGTTTTGTTTTACTTTGTTTTGCTTTGTTTTGCTTTGCTTTGTTTTGTTTTGCTGTGCTTTGCTTTGTTTTGCTTTTTGCTTTGCTTAGTTTTCCTTTGCTTTTGGTTTGATTTGGTTTGGTTTGGGTTTGCTTTGTTTTGCTTTGTTGGTTTGTTTTGTTTTGCTTTGTTTTCTTTTATTTTGTTTTGTTTCTCAGGTTGTGAATCACCTGGTAGAGTAAAAGTCTTATGAAAGATTTGTCTTCTGGAAAATTTGTCTTCTGGAAGATTTATTTTCTGAAGAGGGACCAAATATGTTAAAATATGTTAGATAGTCTTCATTTGTTAACAAAGTTTCATCCCAGCTAGTTGTTTGGGTTGAATATTCTGTCAATATCTGACTTGAAATATCAATGGATTTGCAAGATAGATTTGAAATAAAGGATCCAAAATATAAATGTCCCAATCCCTGACTCGTGTGGAAGCTCTGGCACTTTCTGAAGTGCAAAGAAATGCAAACATTGCTGATACCATTGAGAAACTCTGAGGGTTCTATGAAGAATTTATAAACTGCAAAGATAAAACTGGTGTCAACTTAAGCACCTACTTTGTAATTGAACCCCCTCTTCTTGTTGTAAATATTCACCTCAAATGCTATTTATTGGACCTATTACCTTTAGTATTTGCCCACAATTTGATGCATTATTATCTGAATGCAACTAAAGCTAGCAATGAAGTTGTGCCAAGGTCAAAAACACAAAAGGAAACTGAGTATTAGGGAGTATTTGCTCTGTTTTTGACCTTAGCACTACTACAGAGTAGAGGTGATTTAACACATCCAGGTGCCAGATTCTGCACATTGGCCACGACAACCCCATGCAGTGCTACAGGCTGGGGTCAAAGTGGCTGGAGAGCAGCCAGGCAGAGAGGGACCTGGGGGTCCTGGTCAATGGTAGGCTGAACATGAGCCTGCAGTGTGCCCAGGCAGCCAAGAGGGCCAATGGCATCCTGGCCTGCATCAGGAACAGTGTGGCCAGCAGGAGCAGGGAGGTCATTCTGCCTCTGTACACTGCACTGGTTAGGCCACACCTTGAGTCCTGTGTCCAGTTCTGGGCCCCTCAGTTTAGGAAGGAGGTTGACTTGCTGGAACGAGTCCAGAGAAGGGCAACAAAGTTGGTGAGGGGTTTGGAACACAGCCCTGTGAGGAGAGGCTGAGGGAGCTGGGGTTGCTTAGCCTGGAGAAGAGGAGGCTCAGGGGGGACCTTATTGCTCTCTACAACTACCTGAAGGGAGGTTGTAGACAGGCAGAGGTTGGTCTCTTCTCCCAGGCAGCCAGCACCAGAACAGGAGGACATAGTCTCAAGCTGTGCCAGGGGAGGTTTAGGTTGGAAGTTAGGAAGAAGTTCTACCCAGAGAGAGTGATTGCCCATTGGAATGGGCTGCCTGGGGATGTGGTGGAGTCGCCATCATTGGAAGTGTTCAGGAGGAGACTTGCTGGGGTGCGTGGTGCCATGGGTTAGTTGTTTAGGTGGGTTGGATTGGTTGATGGTTTGGACACAATGATCTTGAAGATCTCTTCCAACCTGGTCTATTCTATTCTAAAGCTATCAATGAAGTTGTGCCAAGGTCAAAAACACAAAAGAAAACTGAGTATTAGGGAGTATTTGCTCTGGTTTTGACCTTAGCACTACTACAGGTTAGAGGTGCTACATAGGTCCAAATATCACCAACCAAACGACTCCCTCCCCTTCACCCCGCTGTGAAATGAGCTGTATGTCCTCTACAGACCTGCTAGGGGTAGTGTGTAGAGGGGAAAAAAGTAAACAGTCATAAAAAAATAATCTCCTACTTATGAATTCTTCTATTGCCCTTTTAAAGACTCAAAACTGGGGCATGAGTGAGTGCCAAGGCAAGTGGTTTCCCAAGCAGCACTGCACGCTGTGTAAGTTACTCTTTCCCTTTCATTACAGAAAGACAAGAACTGACATTATTGAGTTGTGTTTTGTGCTTTTGTTATTGACATCAAAAAGCAAGGGGGAAGCAGGGGGCTGCAGAGGAATGAGGCTGAAGCAGCAATGTCTTCAGAACAGCATGGTGAGCTATACCTAATCCCACCCCCCATGCAACATTGGAGGCCAGAATCAGCATGCAACAAATGTCTCACCAGGGCGTTTGCTGTCTGCAAGATCCTGTGGTGGCTCTGAGTGGACAAAGCCAGGAGACCTCACCACCTTGGTCTCCCTGCTAAAGCAAATACAAATGCAGCAAGGCTGTGTGGGTCTCTCAGACTGTCTCAGGCAGATTTCAGGGCTGACAGACTGGCAGCCTGCAAGCTTTTTTTCCCCTCCTTTCATCTTTGCTGGCTCCTTTTGGCTCAGTGAGCATCTTACTTCTCTGCAGAGCTGTGCTGGAATAAATTTATTTATTCTCATCTTTTACTCTGAGATTAGTCAGCAGGTATTTCACATTAAAAAAAAGTAGTCTTGAAGGCAGTATCCTGGGCTGGATCAAAAGAAGTGTGGCCAGCAGGTCAAGGGAGGTGATCCTCCCCCTCTATACCACGCTGGTGAGACCCCACCTGGAGTACTGTGTGCAGCTCTGGCACTCCTATTACGACAAGGATCTGGAGGTGCTGGAAGGTGTCCAGGGAAGGGCCACGAGGATGAGCAGAAGGCTGGAGCTGCTCTACTATGGAGACAGACTGAAACATTTGGGGCTGTCCAGTCTGGAGAAGAGAAGGCTTCTAGGAGACCTGATTGTGGCCTTCCAGTGTCTGAAGGGGGCTACAAGAAAGCTGGGGATGGACTTTTGAGGGTGTCAGGGAGTGATAGGACTGGGGGGAATGGAGCAAAACTGGAAGTGGGTAGATTGAGATTGGATGTTAGGAAGAAGTTTTTCCCCATGAGGGTGGTGAGAGCCTGGCACAGGTTGCCCAGGGAGGTGGTGGAAGCCTCCTGCCTGGAGGTGTTTGCAGCCAGGCTGGATGTGGCTGTGAGCAACCTGCTGTGGTGTGAGGTGTCCCTGCCCATGGCAGGGGGCTTGGAACTGGATGATCCCCTCCTACCCTAATAATTCTGTGATTTGTTCTGTATCCTTGTGGAAGACAATCCATTGACTTATTTTGTTGTCATGAGGACAATGCTGTGTTTCCATGTGGGGTCATCTCATATCTGATCTGACTTTTTATTGCTGATGCAGGCAACGTGAAGGCATTTTTCACTGTCTATCCATTTCCAATTAGCATCAAAACATCACAGACATAAACAATATTTTCTTCTGAAACATAAAGATTTATGGTTATACAGAATGACCTGCAGAGCATGGGGGCTTTAAACTGCCACCCACTTCATTTTGAAGGAGAGTTATGAAAGGACCTGGAGTCTCCCCGTAAAGAAAATAAAGTAATTGACCTTTTTTTATGCCATTCAGTGTGATCTTTACCATGAAATAATAATGATAATGATGGCCACACTGACAATGCTTGCTGATTTGAGCCACTCAGAATAATGAGGAAAAAACATGTTGTTAAATCTGACTTATAAGTAAAAATGAGCTGTTAATCCTCACAGGAGCCCTAGAGTATGCAATCAGTAAAATTGAAATGAGTTTTTTCCCTTTACTTTAAATTCATATTCCTCTGATAAAGTAACAAACAAGAAGTAAACTGAGAAGACCAAGGGCAAGGTCCTGTGTCTGGGTTGGGGCAATCCCAAGGATTGATATAGACTGGGCAGGGACTGGCTTGAGAGCAGCCCTGAACAAAAGGCCTTGGGGGGTGCTGGGGGAGGAGAAGTTCAACAGGAGCCAGCAGTGAGCACTTGCAGCCCAGAGAGCCAAGCAGAGCCTGGGCTGCAGCAAGAGAAGTGTGGCCAGCAGGGCCAGGGAGATGATTCTCCCTCTGGTCCGCTCTGCTGAGACCACACCAGCAGCACTGTGTCCAGTTCAGGAGCCCCTAGCAGAGGAAGGATCTGGAGGTGCTGGAACATGTCCAAAGAAGGGCCATGAGGATTATCAGAGAGTGGAGAACCTCTCCTATGAGGACAGACTGAGTGAGTTGGAGTTCTTCAGTCTGGAGAAGAGAAGGCTCTGAGGAGACCTTCTTGTGGCCTTCCAGTATCTGAGAGGGGCCACAAAAAGTTGGGGAGTAATAGGGCTGGGGGGATGGAACAAAAACTAGAAGTGTGCAGATTCAGATTGGATGTTAGGAAGAAGTTTTTCCCCATGAGGGTGGTGAGAGCCTGGCACAGGTTGCCCAGGGAGGTGGTGGCAGCCTCATGCCTGGAGGTCATTGCAGCCAGGCTGGATGTGGCTGTGAGCAACCTGCTGTAGTGTGAGGTGTCCCTGGCCATAGCAGGGGGGTTGGACCTGGCTGAACCTTGAGGTCCCTTCCAACCCTGACAATTCTGTGATTCTAGGCATTAGATTCTGCAATACATTTTCTGTATGGTTTGGTGAGATGCTGAAGCCTGGCCTTTAGAAATGGACAGTGTGGAGAAGCATTGACTGAGCAGAGGTGGCTGACATGAGATGAGGTCTTTCCAGCTTTTACCTAGTTCTCTTATAGGTCTATCAATAGGGAATAGTGAGAAATCCAATTACTTTCCCCACCTGAGGATGTTGTTGAGTGTCTTTAGAATGTGATAAACTTGAGTCAGAAAGAGACTTTGCTCTTGCAAATCCTTAAGCCAATTTTACTAGTTTCCAATTCTAAATTGGTTCTTTTTTGGACTAACTTAATTTTGTTACTTAGGAAAGGCACGCTGCAGAATGAGAGTTTCCTCCAACAGAACCATAAGTTCAAGGCAATGAATTCAAAAGGTTTGGTCTTGTGTTCCTTTTCAAAATGTTAAGTTTGGTTGGGTTTTTTGTGTGTGTCCTGTATGTTTTACCAGGTGAGGTGTACATCTCCAGCACAGCTTTAGCAACTGTACTGAACAGCCTTGCACAGATCAACATCAATTAGGTTATATCTAAGCTTCTTCCCCTTTACTCTGCTCTACTAAGACCCCACCTTGAATACTGTGTCCAGTTCTGGTGTCCCCACTGAAATGGGGCATAGATCTGCTGGGAAAAGGCCAGAGAAAGGCCATAGAGATGATTCAGGGGCTGGAACACCTCTGTTGTGAGGACAGACTGAGGGAGCTGGGGGTGTTCAGCCTGGAGAAGAGAAGACTCCAGGGGGACCTTAGAGCTGCCTTCCAACAGCTGAAGGGATCCTACAGGAAGGCTGCAGAGGGACTTTTTACAAGAATGTGCACCAACAGGACAAGGGAAAGGGATTGAAATGGAAGGAGAATAGGCTTAGATTGGATCTTAGGAAGAAATTCTTCACCAGGAGGGTGTCAAGACTCTGGAATGGATTGTCCAAAGAGGCTGTGGATGCCCCCTGGCTGGAGCTGTTGAAGGTCAGGTTGGATGAGTCCTTGAGTAAGCTGGGCTGGTTGAGAGGTGTCCCTGCCCATGGCAGGGAGGTTGGATTGGATGAGGTCTCTTCCAGCCCTTCTATTTTTCTATGATTCATTAAAAAAGGGTTTCTCATCTTTTTATAAGAAAAGTAGTGCTTTACTTTATATCTTGCCTGATAGTGGTTGTAGCAAGAGCTGAAAGGATCTGTGTTTTGAGGGAAGAACAGGCATGCCAGGGAATTCTCAGTTCAGGTTTCCACTGCCAATGTGTTCTCTGCACCAAAAAATTGTCCATAGGCATTTTGATTAAAGAGAGGATCTTACTGCTAGTCCTAGGCTGTTCAAAACCCTCGAAATGGGTAAAGTTAAACTGCTTAACAACTGCAAAGAAGGCAAGGCAAGGCAAACAGGGACAAAACAGTCAGGATCAGAAATGCCCCTTCCACTCTATCCTGACTGAGGCATAGGAAATTTCACATAAATATGAGCAATAATTATTTCCCTGTGAGGGTGACAGAGCCCTGGCACAGGCTGCCCAGGGGGGTTGTGGAGTCTCCCTCTCTGGAGATATTAAAACCCCACATGGATGTGTTCGTGTGTGTTCTGCTCCAGGTGCTCCTGCTCTGGCAGGGGGTTGGACTGGATGAGATTTTGAGGTCCCTTCCAGCCCCTGAAGCTCTGTGATCCTGTGAAAAGACTGACATAAAAGGTACAGTGCAGGCACATGCTGAAGCTGGAAACAATGATCTCCATCATCATCAAGCAAGTTTGCAGATGACACAAAGTTAGGGGCAGATGTTAGTCAGTTAGAGGGTGGAAATGCTCTGCAGAGGGACCTCGACCGACTGGACAGATGGGCAGAGTCCAATGGGATGGCATTCAACAAGTCCAAGTGCCAGGTGCTGCACTTTGGCTACGGCAATCCCATGCAGAGCTATAGGCTGGGGTCAGAGTGGCTGGAGAGCTCCCAAACAGAGAGGGACCTGGGGGTGCTGATCGACAGCCACCTGAATATGAGCCAGCAGTGTGCCCAGGTGGCCAGGAGGGCCAATAGCATCCTGGCCTGCATTAGGAATAGTGTGGCCAGCAGGAGCAGGGAGGTCATAGTGCCCCTGTACTCTGCTTTGGTTAGGCCGCACCTTGAGTCCTGTGCCCAGTTCTGGGCCCCTCAGTTTAAGAAGGACATCGAAACACTTGAGCGTGTCCAGAGAAGGGCAACAAGGCTGGGGAGAGGCCTTGAGCACAGCCCTGTGAGGAGAGGCTGAGGGAGCTGGGGTTGCTTAGCCTGGAGAAGAGGAGGCTCAGGGGTGACCTCATTGCCCTCTACAACTACCTGAAGGGTGGTTGTAGCCAGGAAGGGGTTGATCTCTTCTCCCAGGCAACCAGCACCAGAACAAGAGGACACAGTCTCAAGCTGCGCCAGGGGAGGTTTAGACTGGAGGTGAGGAGGAAGTTCTTCACCGAGCGAGTCATTCGTCATTGGAACGGGTTGCCCAGGGAGGTGGTGGAGTCATCGACCCTGGAGGTGTTCAAGGGGAGATTGAACGTGGCACTTGGTGCCATGGTCTAGTCATGGGGTCTGTGTTGATAGGTTGGACTCGATGATCCTCGAGGTCCTTTCCAACCTAAGTGATACTGTGATACTGTGATACTGTGATCTGTTATGTTTCCACTGATACATAAATACATAATGAATGCAAGCTCCTTACCCAAAGGTGGAATGCAAGACAAGTGTCTTTCTATGGATGGCTTAATCACTGAAATCTTTTGACTGGACAAGCAGCCTTGAAAATATTCCCTTGCACCTACATGTTGGACAAATTAGTCCCCCTAAAAGAAACAACTCCTGCTCAATATCATCAGCTCTGTCTGCTCTTAGAGGGGAGAGAGCAGCTCTGAAGCATCTGGTAGCAGCATTACTCAGGTGGTGCCATGGAGCCCAAATACATCACCAGCAGGTTTTTGTATCGCAAACTGCAAAGCAGTCATCCACCATACCCCAGTGCCCCTACAGGCTTCACAGACACAGCCCCCACCATATGCACTGCACCATGCAGACACTGAAATGGACCCTTTCAAGATACACCACCAACAGCTGACATTTAGCAGTCTGGCATAATTGATCCTATTCAGGATATTTACAGCCTAACTGGGGGACTGAATGTCATTTATACCTACTCAAATGCCACCACAGCAAACATAACTCAGGCAAGGAAGGTTCCACACCAACAGGAGCAAGCTGGCATTAATATTTGCACATCCTCACTCTCATGTTGCTTCAGATGTTCAAAGGCAATCTGTCATAGCTCTCCACTCACAATGTTCATGAATTGCCTATTTCCCTTGATCCTCATTAGCATCCATACATTGGTGATGGATTCACATATAGACATCTTCCTTATTTGCTTTCTTTTTTGCTTTGCTGTCTTCCCTGGAAGATCAACAGAGCAGTTATTAGTTACAGACAGAATACCCTGGTTAATGCACAGAAAAAAACACAGATGGTTGTTTAAAATCACTTAGCTCTAATGTTCAGTGTTAAGAAACATGGTTAACAACTATAAATGTGGTGCTAATTAGACACAACTCCTTCATGTGTCCCTCTGAATCATTGATGACAATCTATTTGAGAAAATTAGGCTCTTCTGCCTGTTAGTTTATTTATATACCATAAAAGCAAAAGTATTTTTAAACTACCCATGCTATATGGATCTATTTTTACTCTTATTCAGAGAAAAAGAATGAAAACCTTTCTGCTAGTGAATGAATTTTTGCAATCTGTCAAAAGGATTGTAACTTCCAGCAAAAACCTAATTTTTGAGGGCACAAGGAGCTCGTTCAGTCTGCATCTTTCTGTCCATAGGAAGTCAGGTCTGAGAAATCCTTCAGCTAAACACAGTTGCATTCACATGTGGTTTATTACAAAAATAAAGATCACAGAATCAGTCAGGTTGGAAAAGAACTCCAAGATCATCAAGTCCAAGCTGTCAACCAGCCCTAACTAATCAACCAGACTGTGGCACCAAGTGCCTCATCCAGACTTTTCTTAAACACCTCCAGGGATGCTGATCCCACCATCTCCCTGGGCAGCACATTCCAATGGCAAATCACTCTTTCTGGGAAGAATTTCTTTCTAAGACTTAGCCTAAACTTCCCCCTGCACAGCTTGGAGACTGTGTCTTGTTCTGGTGCTGGTTGCCTGGTGCTGGTTGGGAGAAGAGCCCAACCCCCACCTGGGTACAACCTCCCTTCAGGGTGTTGTGAAGAGCAATAAGGTCTCCCCTGAGCCTCCTCTTCTCCAGGCTAAGCAACCCCAGCTCCCTCAGCCTCTCCTCACAGGGCTGTGCTCCAGACCCCTCCCCAGCTTTGTTGCCCTTTGTTGCCCATCTATGCACAGCACTGGATGGCATTTCTTCTCTGGAAACATCTGTATGTGGCAGCATGTTCAGTTGTGTTCCTCCAGATCATCTCTAGGCATACTGAAGTACATGAGGTTATCAGGAGTAGCTGAGATGGATTTAATCAAGGGGAAATTATGTCTGACTAATCTGATAGCCTTTTTACAGTGGTGTGACTGCATGGGCAGACACAGGGAGAGCAGCAGTTGTTGTCCTTGGCTTCAGAAAGGCTTTGACACTGTCTCCCATGGCAACCTTGTGTGAAAGCTCAGTGTGGCATAGACAAGCAGACAGTAAGGTGGATTGAGGACTTGCTAAACAGCTGAGCCCAGAGGGTGATGATCAGTGCTGCAGAGTCCTGATGAACATGCATACTTAGAGATGTTCCCCAAGAGTCAGTTCTGGGTCCTGTCTTGTTCAAGATATTCATCAGTGAGCTTGTTGAAGGAGCAGAGTGTATCCTGGGCATGTGTGCTGGTGATAGCAAACTGGGAGGAGTGGCTGACACACTGGAAGGCTGTGCTGCCACTCAGTGAGCCTTGGACAGACTGGAGAGCTGGGCAAATGTGAACCCAGTGAAGTTCAACAAGGTCACATACAGAGTCCTGCACCTGGGAAGGAATAAACACCATGCACCAGTACAGGTTACAGGTTTACCTGCTAGAGAGTAGCTCCACAGAGAACGACCTGGGAGCTGTGGATGACAGTCAGTTATCCATGTGGCAGCATTATGCCTTGATAGAAAGAAGGCCAAAAGTACAGAATCATAGCATCATAGGGTTGGAAGCATAGCATAGCATGAGGGTTGGAAGGAACCTCAAGGATCAGCCAGTTCCAATCCCCCTGCCATGGGCAGGGACACCTCACACTACAGCAGGTTGCTCACAGCCACATCCAGCCTTAAAAACCTCCAGGGATGAGGCTGCCACCACCTCCCTGGGCAGCCTGTGCCAGTCTCTCAACCACCTCAATGGGGAACAACTTCTTCCTAACATCCAATCTGAATCTACCCCATTTATAGTTTTCGTTCCATCCCCCCCCAGTCCTATCCCTCCCTGACACCCTCAAAAGTCCATCCCCAGCTTTCTTGGAGCACCCTTCAGATAGTGGAAGGGCATAATTAGGTCTCCTCAGAGCCTTCTCTTCTCCAGGACTGAACAACCTCAGCTCTCTCAGTCTGTGCTCATAGCAGAGCAGCTCCAGCCCTCTCCTCATCCTTGTGGTCCTTCTCTGGGACACCTTCCAGCATCTCCAGATCCTTCCTGGAACAGAGGCTCCAGAACTGGACACAGAGCTCCAGCTTGTGGTCTCAGCAGAGTGGAGCAGAGGGGGAGAATCCCCTCCCTGGCCCTGCTGGCCACACATCTCTTGATGCAGCCCAGGCTCTGCTTGGCTCTCTGGGCTGCAAGTGCTCACTGCTGGCTCCTGTTGAGCTTCTCCTCCCCCAGCACCCCCAAGGCCTTTTGTTCAGGGCTGCTCTCAAGCCCTGCCTGCCCAGGCTGTGTCAGTCCTTGGGATTGCCCTGACCCAGCTGTAGGACCTTGCCCTTGGTCTTGCTGAACCTCATGAGGTTGTCATGGGCTCAGCTCTGCAGCCTGTTCAGGTCCCTCTGGATGGATCCTTCCCTCCAGCTGTCAACTGCACCACACATCTTGGTGTTATCAGCAAACCTGCTGAAGGTGCACTCAATGCCCCTGTCCATGTTTCCAACAGAGATGCTGCACAAAACTGGTCCCAATACTGATCCCTGAGGTCCTCCACTTGTCACTGGCCTCCACTTGGCCATAGACCCATTGTCAGCCACTCTTTGGGTGCAGTTATCAACTTGGATTCATTCAGAAGACTGTCCAGCAAGTTGAGGAAGGTTCTCCTCCCCCTCTACTCAGTCCTGGTTAGACCACCTCTGGACTATTGTGTACAGTTTTGGGCTCCCCAATGCAAGAGGGACAGGAAACTGCTGGGAAGAGTTCAATGGAGTGTTACAAGGATGGTTAAGGGACTGGAGCATCTCTCTTTCAAGGAAATACTGACAGCCCTGGGGCTGTTCAGCCTGGAGAGGAGAGGGCTGAGAGGGGATCTGATCAATGTCTACAAATCTCTGATGGGTGGCTGTCAGGAAGATGCAGCCTGGCTCTTTTCAGTGATACCCAGCACCAGCACAAGGGGCAAGGGATGTAAACTCAATCACAGGAAATTCCATCTCAACATGGGAAAAGGTTGATGGAGAACTGGAACACGCTGCCCAGGGAGGTTCTGGAGTCTCCTTCTCTGGAGATCTTCAAAATCCACCTGCCCATGTTCCTGTGTGACCTGCCCTAAGTGGTTGTGCTTTGCAGGGGAGTTGGACTCGCTGATCTCTGGGGGGTCCTTTAAAATTTCTCTGTGATTCTATGAAGTTCATTCCTGTAAAATCTTTTTCCACAATGAGCCACCACACTTGTAGGAAATTGAGTTCATATTGGGCACACTATCCCAGCTTATATGTCTTTGATACATATAAACCAAACCCAAGCAGTATTAAACACCAGCCAGGCAGGCTGGCAGCAAACTCTCCTGGCTTATTTTTGCTTCTTTGCTTATTTTTAAATGGGTTGGAAGCAGAAGTTCTGAGGTAGGGAAAGGCTGAGCCATGCTCTTGCCTCTGCATCAGAGTGGTTCCAGTGAATGTTTATTAATATGGTGATAGATGTTTCATACATAAAAACACAAATACATATATATATATAAATTCCCTCAGGTGTCTGTATGTTAAGGGCAATGAGGCTAGAGAAGGACCTGGAGCACCTGGCATACAAGGAGGGGCTGAAGGAGATGGGGGTGTTCAAGCTGGAGAAGAGGAGGCCCCAAGGAGAACTTATTGTCTCATTATGAATGGTGGCTAAGAAAGCAAATGGCATCCTGGCTTGGATCATAAACAGGGTGGGCAGCAGGGACAGGAGGTGACCATCCCCCTGTGCTCAGCACTAGGGAGGCCACACCTCAAGTGCTGTGTTCAGTTCTGGGTCACTCACTCCAGGAAGGACATTGAGGGGCTGGAGCCTGTCCAGAGAAAGACAATGAGGCTGGAGAAGGGCCTGGAGCACCTGGGCTATGAGGAGGGGCTGAGGGAGCTGGGGGTGTTCAGGCTGGAGAAAAGGAGGCTGAGGGGAGACCTCATTGCTCTCTGCAGCTCCCTGAAGGGAGGTTGCAGTGAGGAGGAGGCAGCCTCTGCTCCTTGGTGGCAAGGGACAGAAACAGAGAAAATGGTGTGTGGAGCTGGCTCTTAGGGACATGGTTTAGTGCAGACCATTCAGTGCTGGTTTGAGGCTTGGACTGGATGAGCTTGGAGGTCTCTTCCAACTTGATGTGTTCTGTGATTCTGTGCTATGTGCAAAACACCTGCAAATTTACACATTCACACATCTAGGAAACTCAACAGGAAATAGACCTCTCAACCATCTGATATTCTCAGGTTCTGCATTCATATGATGATAAAAGTTTATTTGAAACAGCCTTGTACTGGTTGCAGTGTGTGTCACAGCTAATAGCCTAAGGTCTTTGTGGCCATTCTGCTCCTCAGCAGGAAAATTTCCCCATTTTCTCTTGAAAAAGTCTTCAAACAGATTTGTGACTAACAAGAAAAGAATGGTAATAATTTCTTCTGCCAAAGCAAACAGTTTCATACAAACTCAGGATTTACTGTGGGGTAACCAAGGGCAAAACCACAGAAGCCTTTTCTCCTCAGAGGAATTCGAGCTGTCCAGCAGCACTGTACTGCAAGAGCTGTGTCAGCAGCCTAACAAAGTCTTTGCTGTATGACTCAAACAGGGCTCCAGAACACACAGAGGAGCCAAGGAATCCAAGTATGACTCAGGCTTGAAGTCTCAGTGGAAGATGTAAAATGACAATGGTGAGGAATTCTAAAGGGGAAAGGAATTCCAAAGGGACACAAAGGATGCACAAGGCAAAGGTGATTAGAATCCTGACCATTTAACTACAGCTTCCAAGTGGATGCTGGTGGGTTGAAATTTCCACCCCCTCCAGCATTACCTTTGCCAGAGCAGCCCAAATGGAAGCAAATGGAAGCTGTATTTACAGCAAAACTACAATCTACACTGGAATGA
Source organism: Melanerpes formicivorus (assembly GCF_026170545.1). Taxonomy (NCBI): domain Eukaryota; kingdom Metazoa; phylum Chordata; class Aves; order Piciformes; family Picidae; genus Melanerpes; species Melanerpes formicivorus. Next base: position 1,521,036 of record NW_027142356.1, on the reverse strand, counting down.
AATGAATGTGTACAAAATATGGAGAGCAGCCAGGTAGAGAGGGACCTGGGGGTCCTGGTCAATGGTAGGCTGAACATGAGCCTGCAGTGTGCCCAGGCAGCAAAGAGGGCCAATGGAATCCTGGCCTGCATCAGGAACAGTGTGGCCAGCAGGAGCAGGGAGGTCATTCTGCCCCTGTACACTGCACTGGTTAGGCCACACCTTGAGTCCTGTGTCCAGTTCTGGGCTCCTCAGTTTAGGAAGGAGGTTGACTTGCTGGAGTGTGTCCAGAGAAGGGCAACAAAGCTGGGGAGGAGTTTGGAACACAGCCCTGTGAGGGGAGACAGAGGGAGCTGGGGTTGCTTAGCCTGGAGAGGAGGAGACTCAGGGGTGACCTCATTGCTCTCTACAACTCCCTGAAGGGAGGTTGTAGACAGGCAGAGGTTGGTCTCTTCTCCCAGGCAACCAGAATCAGAACAAGAGGACACAGTCTCAGGCTGTGCCAGGGGAGGTTTAGGTTGGATGTTAGGAAGAAGTTCTACACAGAGAGAGTGATTGCCCATTGGAATGTGCTGCCTGGGGAGGTGGTGGAGTCACCATCCCTGGAGGTGTTCAGGAGGAGACTTGATGGGGTGCTTGGTGCCATGGTTTAATTGATTAGGTGGGTTGGATTGGTTGATGGGTTGGATGTGATGATCTTGAAGGTCTCTTCCAACCGGGTCTCGTCTCTTCTCTTCTCTTCTCTTCTCTTCTCTTCTCTTCTCTTCTCTTCTCTTCTCTTCTCTTCTCTTCTCTTCTCTTCTCTTCTCTTCTCTTCTCTTCTCTTCTCTTCTCTTCTCTTCTCTTCTCTTCTCTTCTCTTCTCTTCTCTTCTCTTCTCTTCTCTTCTCTTCTCTTCTCTTCTCTTCTCTTCTCTTCTCTTCTCTTCTCTTCTCTTCTCTTCTCTTCTCTTCTCTTCTCTTCTCTTCTCTTCTCTTCTCTTCTCTTCTCTTCTCTTCTCTTCTCTTCTCTTCTCTTCTCTTCTCTTCTCTTCTCTTTCTCTTCTCTTTCCAGGAGTTACAACATCTACAGGCATTTACAATTAACAAACATCACAAGGACCCCCCTGGTCAAAGACCAGAGGAAGCTACTAGTTTCTCCCTCTCTCCTCCCCCCCAGACTCCCATTACCCCCCTGTACAAAAGGGAGAAGAGACAGAAGCAGAGAAGTTAATACCATAACAATGCAGCCAAGGTCCATCAGAAGCAAGTTAGCATCGCTCCCAGAGCCAAGAAGCAAACCAACCAAACTAACCAAACCAAACTGAACAAAACCAAACCAACCAAGCAAACCAAACCAAGCAAACCAAACTAACCAAACTGAACCAACCCAACCCAACCAAACCAAACCAACAAACCAACCAAACCAAACCCAACCAACCCAACCCAACCAACCCAACCCAAACCAACCAAACCAACCAAACCAAACTGAACCAAACCAACAAAACTCAACCCAACCCAACCCAACGCAACCAAACCAAACCAAACCAAACAAACCAAATCAAACCAAACCAAATAAAACCAATCAAATCAACCCAAACAAACCAAATAAACCCAACCAAACCAAATAAACCCAACCAAACCAAATAAACCCAACCAAATCAACCCAACCAAACCAAACCAAGCCAACCAACCCAACCCAACCAAACCAAACCAAACCACACACACACAAAAACAAATTAAACCAAATTAAATACAACCACCAACAAACTAATCACAAAACCCCAAACCATAAAAAAAACCCTAGATAGTTTTTGGCACCTGATGAAAATGAAACTAAAGTGTAATGCAAAAACTAAAATGTTAGGAAAGAAGCTCAAAACAACTTTTCTAAAAGCTGCTATTGAAAATGTCAAGGAATAGGGAAAACAGGCAAGAAGGAAGAACAAACATTCCATTGTCGTAATCTAATGTCCCAGTGGAGGCCAGTGACAAGTGGAGTCCCTCAGGGATCAGTCCTGGGACCAGTCTTGTTCAACATCTTTGTCGATGCCATGGGCAGTGGCATTGAGTGCACCCTCAGCAAGTTTGAATAAACTAGAATAAACAAACTAAACCAGGTTGGAAGAGAACTTCAAGATCATCGTGTCCAACCCATCAACCAATCCAACCCACCCAAACAGCTAACCCATGGCACCAAGCACCCCATCAAGTCTCCTTCTGAACACCTTCAATGACGGCGACTCCACCACCTCCCCGGGCAGCCCACTCCATAGCGCAATCACTCTTTCTGTATAGAACTTCTTCCTAACATCCAACCTGAACCTCCCCTGGTGCAGCCTGAGACTGTGTCCTCTTGTTCTGGTGCTGGATGCCTGGGAGAAGAGACCAACCTCTGCCTGTCTACAACCTCCCTTCAGGTAGATGTAGAGAGTGATAAGGTCACCCCTGAGTCTCCTCTTCTCCAGGCTGAGCAGCCCCAGCTCCCTCAGCCTCTCCTCATAGGGCTTGTGTTCCAAACCCCTCACCAACTTTGCTGTTCTTCTCTGGACTCGTTCCAGCAAGTCAACATCCTTCCTAAACTGAGGGGCCCAGAACTGGACACAGGACTCGAGGTGTGGCCTAACCAGTGCAGTGTACAGGGGCACAATGACCTCCCTGCTCCTGCTGGCCACACTGTTCCTGATGCAGGCCACGATGCCATTGGCCCTCTTGGCTGCCTGGGCACACTGCAGGCTCATGTTCAGCCTACCATCAACCAGCACCCCCCAGGTCCCTCTCTGCCTGGCTGCTCTCTAGCCACTCTGACCCCAGCCTGTAGCACTGCATGGGGTTGTTGTGGCCAATGTGCAGAACCCGGCATTTGGATGTGTTAAATCTCATGCCGTTGGACTCTGCCCATCTGTCCAGCCTGTCGAGGTCTCTCTGCAGAGCCTCTCTACCCTCCAGCAGATCAACTCTTGCCCCCAGCTTGGTGTCATCAGCAAATTTACTGATGATGGACTCAGTGCCCTCATCCAGATCATCAATAAAGATGTTAAAGAGCACAGGGCCCAGCACTGATCCTTGGGGCACACCACTAGTGACTGGCTGCCAGCTGGATGTGGCACCATTCACCACCACTCTCTGGGCTCGGCCCTCCAGCCAGTTCCTAACCCATCGCAGTGTGCTCCCGTCCAAGCCATGGGCTGACAGCTTGGTCAGCAGTTTGCTATGGGGGACGGTGTCAAAGGCCTTGCTGAGGTCCAGGTAGACTACATCAACAGGCCTCCCCACATCCACCAGGCGGGTCACCTGATCATAGAAGGAGATCAGGTTGGTCAGGCAGGACCTGCCCTTCCTAAATCCATGCTGGCTAGGCCTGATCCCTTGGCCATCCTGTAAGTGTTGTGTTATTGCACTCAGGATGACCTGTTCCATGATCTTGCCTGGCACTGAGGTCAGGCTGACAGGCCTATAATTCCCTGGCTCATCCAACTGGCCCTTCTTATGGATGGGCACCACGTTGGCCAGCTTCCAGTCCTCTGGGACCTCGCCAGTGAGCCAGGACTGCTGGAAAATTATGGAGAGTGGCTTGGCCAGCTCATCTGCCAGCTCTCTCAGCACCCTAGGATGAATCCCATCTGGTCCCATGGACTTGTGGGGATCCAAGCTGCTAAGGAGAGTTCCAACCACCGCCTCATGGAACATAGGGAAACTGTGCAGCTCCCTGGCTCCTTCTGCTAGCTCTGCAGGCCAGCTGTCAGGGAGACGTTCTGCCCTTCTAGTAAAAATTGAGGCAAAGAAGGTGTTAAGTATCTCTGCCTTTTCCTTATCCTTGGTTACAATGTTCCCCTCCGTATCCACCAAGGAGTGGAGGTTTTCCTTCCCCTTCCTCTTACTATTAATGTATTTATAGAAGAACTTTTTGTTGTCCTTCACAGCAGAGGCCAGTTTAAGCTCCAAATGTGCTTTTGCCTCCCTAATTCTCTTTCTACAAGACCTAGCAACATCCTTAAACATTCTGTGGGTTGCCTCCCCTCACTTCCAAAGGTGATACACCCTCTTTTTTTCCCTCAGTTCCATTAAAAGTTCATGAACCATCCAGGCTGGCCGTCTGCCCCGGCGGCTCATCTTCTGGCACATTGGCACAGCCTGGCCCTGAGCCTTCAACAATTCTTCATTGAAGTAGGTCCAGCTCTCCTGGACCCCTTTGTTTTTAAGGGCTTTATCCCAAGGAACCCTCTGAATTAGTTCCTTGAGTAACCCAAAGTCTGCCCTCCAGAAGTCCAGAGTGGAGGTCTTCTTGCTGCCCCTCTTAGCTTGACCAAATAATGAGAATTCAATTATCTCGTGGTGACTGGACCCCAAACACCCTCCAACCACCACATCACCCACCAGTCCTTCCCTGTTGGTGAAGAGGAGGTCAAGCATAGCCTTGCCCCTGGTAGGCTCTCGCAGCACCTGGGATAAGAAGCTGTCCTCCATGCATTCTAAAAACCTTCTAGACTGTCTCCTCTCTGCCGTGTTGAGTTCCCAGCAGATGTCAGGCAGGTTGAAGTCGCCCACGAGAACAAGGTCCGGAGATCTTGAGACAGCCCTAAGCTGCCTATAGAATGCTTCGTCAACATCTTCCTCCTGGTTGGGTGGTCTATAAGACTCCAACCAGGGTGTCTGCCCTGCTGGTCTTCCCTCTAATTCTTATCCACAAGCATTCAACCCGATCATCCCTAGCCTCCATCTCAATGGCATCTAGTGCCTTCCTGATGTAAAGGGCCACCCCTCCACCCCTTCTTCCTCGCCTGTCTCTCCTGAAGAGCTTGTAACCGTCAATTGCACCGCTCCAGTCGTGTGAGTCGTCCCACCACGTCTCTGTGATGGCAACTATATCATAATTTTTCTGCTGCAGCAAGGCTTCCAGCTCCTCCTGTTTGTTACCCATGCTTCGTGCACTAGTGTACATGCACTTCAGCTGGGCTGCTGGTTTCACCTCCGACTCTAGCTTGTCGCCCCCAGACTCTTGTCTGAGAGGACTCTTTTCAGCCCCTTCCCCCTTGCTGATGGCACCAAGCTGTGTGGTGTCCAGAGAAAGGCTAGGAGGATGAGCAGAGAGCTAGAGGACCTCTCCTACAAGGGCAGACTGAAGGAGTTGGGGCTGTTCAGTCTGGAGAAGAGAAGGCTCCCAGGTGACCTCATTGTGGCCTTCCAGTATCTGAAGGAGGCCTACAAGAAGGCTGGGGAGGGACTGCTCAGGATCTCAGGGAGTGATAGGACTAGGGGGAATGGAATGAAGCTGGAGGTGGGGAGATTCAGGCTGGATAAGAAGAGGAAGTTCTTCCCCATGAGAGGGGTGAAGCCCTGGAATGGGTTGTCCAGGGAGGTGGTTGAGGCCCTGTCCCTGGAGGTGTTTAAGCCCAGGCTGGCTGAGATTCTGGCCAGGCTGATCTAGTGTGGGGTGTCCCTGCCCATGGCAGGGGGGTTGGAACTAGATGATCCTTGTGGTCCCTTCCAACCCTGACTGATACTATGACACTAATCTCCCTATCATTAGCAAAACACCCTGGTGTGAGGATGATATTGGCTTTAAACAGAGCATTGATAAGTTGTTAATATCTGAGATGAGAAAGCATTGCCATTATTACTTCACCAACATTTGGATATGAACAATGTATAAAAAGTATATGAGCAGGGGTTGCAAGGCCCTTCATGGGTTTTATACTTTTCTAATTAATGAGCAAGCTAGCAAAAAATTTCCTACAACAATACCAATCATGCCAAGGTAGAGGCACCTCTGCTGCGGAGACAGACTCAGGGTGTTGGAGCTGTTCAGTCTGGAGAGGAGAAGGCTCTGAAGAGACCTGATTGTGGCCTTCCAGTATCTGCAGGGAGCTACAAGAAAGCTGGGGAGGGACTTTTGAGGGTGTCAGGGAGTGATAGGACTGGGGGAATGGAGCAAAACTAGAAATGGGTAGATTGAGATTGGATGTCAGGAAGAAGCTCTTCCCCATGAGGGTGGTGAGAGACTGGCACAGGCTGCCCAGGGAGGTGATGGCAGCCTCCTGCCTGGAGGTGTTTGCAGCCAGGCTGGATGTGGCTGTGAGCAACCTGCTGTAGTGTGAGGTGTCCCTGCCCATGGCAGGGGGCTTGGAACTGGCTGATCCTTGAGGTCCCTTCCAACCCTGGCAGTTCTGTGGTTCTGTGAAACTGACAGTCACTATAAGCTTGTGCAACCACGAAATAGCACCCAGCATGACAGCCTGCAAGAGGCATGTCAGGACTAGGGGGTGCTGATGCTCTCATTAATTACAACTTGCACTGAACCACACACAATGCCTTGTTTAGTCCTGGCATCTGCAACCTCTGACAAGTTAATGAAGGAAGACAGGAGTGCAAGCTTGAAATGTTTGTCAGAGACAGGACACCAAGTATGAATAGAGCAGGGGAAACCCCCGACACCTGCAAGCAGATGGTGAGCCCCATAAAGAGAAAGTAATGAGCAGTTAGATTATATTCAACCTTTCACCTCAGTAACATCAGTTTCAATCTTGCATGTTTCAGGGTAGCAACATTTCTGAGACAATAATTGTAAGGCTGAGCCTTTGGCTTTATTATCTCTTATCACGGCACTCAAGATATTATGCCTGTGGGAGTCTCAGCTCAGCCATAAAACTGTTTATTAGAGATTTCAGAGTTACCAAAATGGGGGCAAAGAGAGGAATATCAGAATACACCTCATAATCACAAAAGATAATTATGTGAGGCATAGATAAAGACAACAAATTGTGGCTGGGTTTATTTGGGGAATACAGTGACACAATACACCAGGACAAACACTGTCTTTACACAGATTGTGGACATTACAATCACTTATTTACATGTGGTGGGATGACTTTTCAAGTACCACAGTACCACAGTACAGTAGAGGTTGGAAGGGACCTCCAGAGATCATCCAGTCCAACCCCCCTGCCAGAGCAGCATCACCCAGGGCTGTCTGCACAGGAATGCATCCAGGTGGGGTTGGAAAGGCTCCAGAGAAGGAGACTCCACAACCTCTCTGGGCAGCCTGCTCCAGGGCTCTGCCACCCTCACTCGAAAGAAGTTTCTCCTCATGCTGAGCTGAAACCTTCTCTGTTCAAGTTTGTCTCCAGTGTTCCTTGGCTTATTGCTGTGCACCACCCACAAGAGCTTGGCCCCCTCCCCTTGACCCCCAGCCCTCAGCTATTGATAGACATTGATCAGATCCCCTCTCAGCCTTCTCTTCTCCAGACTAAACAGCCCCAGGGCTCTCAGCCTCTCTTCACAGGGGAGATGCTCAAGTCCCCTAAGCACCCTCCTGGCTCTCCCTTGGACTCTCTCCAGCAGGTCTCTGTCTCTGTGGAACTGGGGAGCCCAAAACTGAATAGTGGATTGCAGGTGTGATCTGAGCAGGGCAGAGTAGAGGGGCTTCTTTAGAGTAGTAAAAAGTGTTGAGGTAAGCAAATATCAAGGTGAGAATCCAAGGTCTGCTAGTCTGAAAGGCATCCAGTGGGATTCCCTAGTTAAGTCAAGGGCTGGACTAGAGGATCTTAGAGATCTTTTCAACTGGAACAATTCTGTGACCCACAGAACCACAAAATGGTTTGGTTGGAAAGACCTTTAAGATCATCAAGGGCAACCCAAGGCCAGCACTGCCAGGTCACCACTAACCATGTCCCTCAGCCCCACATGGCCTTCAAATCCCTCTAGGGATGGCGACTCTACCACTCCCTTGGGCTGCCTGGGCCAGGCCTTGACAACCCTCAAAGGGAAGAAATTGTACCTCATGTCCAACTAAAGATTCTCTGGGGCAACTTGAGGCTGTGTCCTCTTGTCCTGTGACTTCTTCCTTGGGAGAAGAGACTGACCCTGACCTGGGTCCAACCTCCTTTCAGGGGATTGTAGGGAGCCATGAGGTCTCCCACCAGCCTCCTTTTCTCTAGGCTGAACAAGCCCAGTTCCCTCAGCTGCTCCATACAAGACTTGTGCTCTAGACCCTCCCCCAGCTTTATTGCTCTTATCTGGAGATGCTCTAGCACTTCAGTGTCCTTCTTGGACTGAGAGGCCCCAAACTGAACCCGGGATTCGAAGTGCGGCCTCAGCAGTGCTCAGTACAGGGGGACAATCCCTGTCCTGCTCCTGCTGACCACCTTATTGCTGATCCAAGCCACAATCCTGTTGGCTTTCTTGGCCACCTGGGCACATAAGATTGCTGCTGGGTGGTTATTCTCCAGCTGCCTCCACAACTGGCTAAGCAACTCATCCAAGTGTTTGTAGGGTACCAGAAGTATCTCAGCCTTTATGGGTCATCCTAACACTGTTGGGATGCCAGTCTGGCTGTGAGAGAGCTCTCAAAGGCTCAACCTGTCTACAAAACCATTCTGCTCTGCCAGCTCAGGTAGGGAGAGCCCACAGCTGTGTCCCCTTGGCCAGGCAGCTCACCTTCCTCCTTCAAGGCAACCTGCAGTGTACACCTGGGGTACCACAGAAGCTGTTTGCATGGCCTGATCTTAAAACCAAGGCTTAGCTCCTTACATAAATCTTCTGCCTACAGATAAGTTTATTGTATCTTATCCCATATGTAAGAAAGACACAAGTTCTTGGAACAGTTTTGATGTGCCTTCTGTTTCCCTATCAACATTTTCTTGTGATAATAAAGCAAAGCCAGAACATCCAGCTCTATAAATCTAAATGAATTGTGATTTGAAACCTTTTGCTCTCCTCTGAAAACCACATTAGTTTTAAAGGGGAGTATGTGGGAAGGGCCATGATACTTCTGAGGGCAGCATCTTTGCTGGTAGAATAGAATAGAATAGAATAGAATAGAATAGAATAGAATAGAATAGAATAGAATAGAATAGAATAGAATAGAATAGAATAGAATAGAATAGAATAGAATAGAATAGAATAGAATTAACCAGGTTGGAAAAGACCTTTGAGATCACCAATTCCAACCTATCACCCAACCAAACCATGGCACCCTCCAGGCTCTTCCTAAACACCTCCAGTGATGGTGACTCCACCACCCCACTGGGCAGCACATTCCAATGGCAAATCACTCTTGCTGGGAAGAATTCCTTTCTAAGATCAAGCCTAAACTTAGCCTGGTGCAGCTTGAGACTGTGTCTTCTTGTTCTGGTGCTGGCTGCCTGGGAGAAGAGACCAACCTCTGCCTGTTTACAACCTCCCTTCAGGTAGTTGTAGAAAGCAATGAGGTCTCCCCTGAGCCTCCTCTTCTCCAGGCTAAGCAACCCCAGCTCCCTCAGCCTCTCCTCACAGGGCTGTGCTCCAGACCCCTCCCCAGCTTTGTTGCCCTTCTCTGGACACGTTCAAGTGTCTCAATGTCCTTCTTAAACCTAGGGGCCCAGAACCAGACACAGGACTCAAGGTGTCGTATAACCAGTGCTGAGCTCAGGGCAGAATGACTTCCCTGCTCCTGCTGGCCACACTATTGCTGATCCAGGCCAGGATGCCTTTGGCCTTCTTGGCCACTTGGGCACACTGCTGGCTCATGTTCAGCCTGCTATATTAGTGCAGCTTGAGGCTGTTCCCTCCTGTTCTATTACTAATTACCTGTGAGAAGAGACCAGCAGCAGCCTCTCCACAAGGTCCTTTCAGGCAGTTGTAGACAGCAATGAGGTCTCCCCTCAGCCTCCTCTGTTTCACACCAACCATCCCCAGCTCCTTCAGTTCCTCTTCATCAGATTTATTCTCCAGGCCCTTCACAGCTTCCTTGCCCTCCTCTACACTCAGAAGATTGTTTGCATGATAATAGCCTCTGTGTGTTGCAGAAGCTGTCTGGTACATGACCAAAAAGAAAGGGCTGTGCAATGCTGCGCTTCCTTTGGCTGTTAGTGGTACATGTCCACATTATGGAGGATTTTACAGGCAGTTGACTGCCATTTAAATAAAAGGTTACAGTTACTGGAGGACATTCAGGAATGGAACTAAATGAAGGGAGGCTTTCCTGCTGAAGCCTCTGCCCCACAGTGGCAATTTGCCTGTGAAATTTGCCCACTCTTCACACAGCTCAAACTTCCAATGGGTCTCAGCTAATACACTGAGCATGGCTTCCATCTGGGGCATTGCAGATATGATGTGGAGGATCTTATCTCCATAAAAGGACACTGAATCAAACCTGGGTGCCAAAGATCTTTCAGTTGCAACAGAAATAAGAGGAAATAGCTGGTTTCCAGGTTTCATCTGCTACAGTAATCTCCTTTTCTCTCACCATTAATTTATGTCCATAATTAACTTGTGCTTGGTGATTATATGAAACGTCCATAGGAACACTTCTATTAAAACTGAGCTCATTGTGGGGTTTGCTAATAGATGTCAAGTGAGTCTGATCAATCATTTTGATCTGCAATATCAGGTGAAAGCCTAAAAAACCAAATAAAATTAAAGAGCTTCTGAGGACTCAAATAAGACAGCAGCAAACAAGTTGCCAAACCCAGCAGACCTCACTTCAAACTCAGTTGTTTGAAAGCCCTTTAAGAATTTCTTTTTTCTCAGGAGTAATGTTATTTAAGATAATGAATGTTGGTGAAGGATAGATTGATAATACTCTTCTAATAAAGTATTAACCAAAGTACAGTGATTAGCAATTGTTGATACTCATAGAATCATAGAACAGCTCAGGCTGGGAGAGACCTCAGAGATCATCCAATCCAACCTCCCTGCCATGGGCAGGGACACCTCTCAACCAGCCCAGCTTACTCAAGGCCTCATCCAACCTGACCTTCAACAGCTCCAGCCAGGGGGCATCCACAGCCTCTCTGGACAATCCATTCCAGAGTCTTGACACCCTCCTGGTGAAGAATTTCTTCCTAAGATCCAATCTAAACCTATTCTCCTTCCATTTCAATCCCTTTCCCTTGTCCTGTTGGTGCACATTCTTGTAAAAAGTCCCTCTGCAGCCTTCCTGTAGGATCCCTTCAGCTGTTGGAAGGCAGTTATGAGGTGCCCCTGGAGTCTTCTCCAGGCTGAACAACCCCAGCTCCCTCAGCCTATACTCATAGCAGAGGTGTTTCAGGTGATCATCTCTGTGGCCCTCCTCTGGACTTGTTGCAGCAGATCTCTGTCCCTCTTACAGTGGGGACACCAGAACTGGAGGCAGTGTTGGATGTGGGGTCTCAGCAGAGTAGACTAAAGGGGGAGAACCCTCTCTCCTGCCCTGCTGGCCACACTCCTGATGCATCTCAGGATATGTTTGTCTTCTGGGCTGCATGAGCTCACTGCCAGCTCATGGGGAGCTTCTCATCTACCAATATCCCCAAGTCCTTCTCTTCAGGGCTACTCTCAAACCACCCTGTAGCCAGTTTGTATCTGTGCCTGGCATTGGCCAGACCCAGGTGCAGGATCTTGCAGTGTGACTTGTGGAATGCTATTTCCCCTTCTTTCTTGTCAGAAGTATTTTGTACAGTTGTGCAGTGATCCTTCTGCACTGGAGAATTGTGATGAAACAGTGACACAGCATGCTGAGCCACAATGCATAGAAACATACTGCTGCTGGTTGGGTGCAGACCTCTCCTCTCTGAACCTCCCCTCTCCAAACCTCTCCTCCCCTCCCCTTCCTTCCACTCCCTTTTCTGCCTCCAGCACAGGGCTCTCAGAGCGTTGGTTGCCTTGCTCCAGGAGCAAGCCCAGGTGTAGCTGTTGCCTGCTAGGACAAGCTCTTCAGCTGCAACTGGGGCAGCATTTGGCTCCTGTTGCTTGCTTGGTGAGCACAAGGCCAGTTGCCTACCTTCTCAGCTGGTTTAAACACTGTCCCAAGACAATGCATGCCCTTTGGTACCAGAGAAACCTGCAAGCTGCACCCAGGGGATGGGGCATATCCAAAGGTGGCCAGGGGCACACAGAGCACGTGGCCAGGTTAGCACATTCAGAGGTGCTTAGCCCATTGTGTGGGGTAGGGCATGCTTGGGGGTTTGACCCTTCAGGACAACCACACGTTCAGAATGCCTTTGACACCACACAGTATGTGGGGAGAGTGATGGTAGTAAAAGCTCAGCCTGTGGAGTGCTAGTCCATGCAGTTCCCTGTCCCCTGTTTGTTTCACTAGAGGTCTGCACAAAGAGTAGCTTTCATGTTTTACCATCAGGAGATGGCTCTGTCAGTTGCTGTGTTTTCTGTGTCCTAGGAGAAGGGCCAATTTATTCTGCATTTTTATTTCACTACAATTTTTTGTTAATGAATTAGAGAGTGGAGCAGCTACAAGACTTTCTTTTCAAGATAAGAGCTGCTCTGTCTGTTTCTCATTTGATTCACTTTCCATTATTAACCTATGGATGAGGATCTCCTTGCATACAGAACAGCAGTGAGAGCTTGCTGGTGGATACCTGACTGTCATTTGGATGCACATCCTTCCACAAGTATCTGGCATATTAAACACCTGATAACTAGGGGCAGATTTCTACAACCAACACATGTGTCTACTGACGTGGAAAAATTACCAATTCCTCTCCAGCTGGACAGACAACTGGCTCAAGGATTTTGTTTTCAATGGAGAGATCATAGGTATATTCATCTGGAGCTGCCTAGAGAGGATAATGCACCAATGTACACAACGGAAACGAGAGATGCCATTAGAGTAGCCAAGTACACAAAAAGCTTTCTGCAGAGCTTTAAGGAATCACAGAATCAGAGAATGTTAGGGGCTGGAAAGGATGTCAAATGATCATCCAGTCCAACCCCCCTGCCAGAGCAGGAGCACCTAGAACAGATCACACAGGAACACATCCAGGCATGTCTTGAATATCTCCAGAGAGGGAGACTCCACAACCCCCCTGGGCAGCCTCTTCCAGGGCTCTGTCACCCTCACAAGGAAAATTCCTCCTCCTGTTTCCATGGAACTTCTTCTGCCTCAGCTTCCACCACCTTGTGCTGGCATTGGGCATCCCCCAGCAGAGCCTGGCTCCAGCCTCTGGGCACTCACCCTGCACAGCTTTATCAACAGCAATGAGGTCACCCTCAGGCACCTCCTCTCCAAGCTACAGAGCCCTCAGCTCCCTCAGGCTCTCCTCATAAGGAAGATGTTGCACACTTTTAATCATTTTTGTGGCCATGTGCTGAACTCTCCCAAGCAGTTCCCTGAGGTCCTTCTTGAACTGAGGGGCCCAGAACTGGACACAATATTCCAGATGTGGCTTCACCAGGGCAGAGTAGACAGGGAGGAGAACCTCTCTTGACCTACTAACCACAGCCCTTCTAATCCATCCCCGGATGCCATTGGCCTTCTTGGCCACCAGAGCACATTGCTGGCTCATGGTCAGCCTCTCATCCACCAGGACCCCCAGGTCCTTTACCCCTTCACTGCTCTCCAACAGGTCAGTCCCCAACCTACCCTGCTCCATGGGGTTGTTCTTTCCCAGAATACCTTTATGTGACCATTGCTTTTCACTATCAGGTTGCATTTATTTTACCTTTGTGTTCTTCCTAGTGGGAGCCCTAATCTTAAAATGTAAGAGCAAAATGTCAGCTTGTGGTGAGGTACCTAAGTCACCATTCCTTGTGCTCATTCAGGCTGGGGTAGACTTCACTGTCTTCATAACATCTGCTGTGAGACCATGTTTGGCTTTGTGATGAAACCAGTGCTGATAATGCAGAGGTGTTTTCACTACTCCTGAGCAGCTCTTATGCAGAGTTCAGGTCTTTTCTGCTTCTCACCCTACCAGTGAGTAGGCTGGGTGAGCACAACAATTTGGGAGGGAAATAGCTGCCCCCAGCTGCCCCAAGCAATAATCCACACCCCAGGCTGCAATGTTTAGCATCTAAAAAGAGAAGAAGAAGAAGGAAGAGGAAGCTATTTGGAGTGATGCTTGTCTTCCTGGTAAGCTTCATCGCATTGAGTAAACTGTTCTGTGTGATGGAGCCCTGCTTTTTTGGGGATGACTCCACACCTGCCTACTGATGGGAAGTGGTGAAGCTTGGTTGTGCAGCTTTGTTGTGCCTACAAAACTGTCTTTATCCCACAAGTTTTCACACTTCTACCCTTCCAATTCTCTCCCCTGTCCCGCCTGGGGTAGTGCCTGCGTGGGGCTCGCTTCCCAGCTGGAGCTAAACCATAACACACAGGAATAGCAATGCAGCCTTTAAATAAAGTATGAGGCAAGCAGCAGTAGATTAAAAGGTTGTTGGAAACAATTGTGTTAAATTAACAGCACTATAACTGAACACATGACTTGAAAAGAAATTTCTAGGAGTAATATTGGCATAGTCTTTGCCTTAAGCAAATTAATTTGCCATTAATCAAAAATCAAATCACTTTTGAATTAAAAACTATTGCACAATTATGCTGTGTTAGGGCTACAAGAATATCTTGATCTCAGTGATGCTTCACAGTTTATTTCTTTTGCAGCTCCTGGCTATACATTCATGGGTGCTATTACTGCCCATTAGCAGACTCATTATGAATGGTGGCTAAGAAAGCCAAAGGCATCCTTGCTTGGATCAGAAACAGGGTGGGCAGCAGGGACCGGAGGTGATCATCCCCCTGTGCTCAGCACTGGGGAGGCCACACCTGGAGTGCTGTGTTCAGCCTTGGGCCCCTCACTCCAGGAAGGTTGTTGAGGGGCTGGAGCCTGTCCAGAGCAGGGCAATGAGGCTGGAGAAGGGCCTGGAGCACCTGGGCTATGAGGAGGGGCTGAGGGAGCTGGGGGTGTTCAGGCTGGAGAAGAGGAGGCTGAGGGAGACCTCATTGCTCTCTGCAGCTCCCTGAAGGGAGGTTGGAGTGAGGAGGGGGCAGCCTCTGCTCCTTGGTGGCAAGGAACCACCAGAGGAAATGGTTCCAAGCTGCACCAGGGGAGGATCAGGCTGGAAATATTTCTTTATTGAAAAGATTTTCAAACATTGGAATGGTGGTGACTGCCTCTGGAGGTGTTCAAGCAGTGTGTGCAGCTTGTGCTTAGGGACGTGGTTTAGTGTTGAGCCTTCAGTGCTGGGTTGAAGGTTGGACTGGAGGAGCTTGGAGGTCTGTTCCAACCAGATGTGTTTTTGGTGATTCTGTGAATATTTTTATAGGGTCCTTTTTTCTTTTCTTTAATATAGCCAAAAGAGTACTGAGAAGATCTAAAAGTATTTTGCAGCATTTTTGTAAAATATGTCAATATTTCTACAAACAATAATATTGATGATGATAATAATCAAAAGATGTTACATAGAAAAAAACCAAATAGGCTCTGCTGGGGGATGCCCAGTGCCAGCACAAGGGGCAGTGGTGGAAGCTGAGGCAGAGGAAGTGCCATGGAAACAGGAGGAAATTTTTTCCCTGCAAGGTTGACAGAGCCCTGGAGCAGGCTGCCCAGGGGGGTTGTGGAGTCTCCCTCTCTGGAGATATTCAAACCCCACCTGGATGTGTTCCTGTGTGATCTGCCCTGGGTGCTCCTGCTGTGGCAGGGGAGTTGGACTGGATGAGCTTGTGAGGTCCCTTCCAGCCCCTCACATTCTGCGACTCTGTGAAACAAAGAAACAAACAAAATCCCCACCAAAACCAACCAACCAACCAACCAAAAACTGAACAGAGCAACATAACAACAGGGTTTGGATATGTTCTTCAGAATAAATCTGCTTACAAGAGATCAATTATTACCAGTGACTTTGATTTCCAGGACCGCACTTTGCCCTTCTCCAAAAAGCAATGTCAGCAGAATCCTTTATTAGAATAAACCAAACCAGGTTGGAAGAGACCTTCAAGATCATCACATCCAACCCATCAACCAATCCAACCCACCCAAACAGCTAACCCATGGCACCAAGCAACCCATCCAGTCTCCTTCTGAATACCTTCAATGACGGCGACTCCACCACCTCCCCGGGCAACCCATTCCATAGCGCAATCACTCTTTCTGTATAGAACTTCTTCCTAACATCCAACCTGAACCTCCCCTGGCGCAGCCTGAGACTGTGTCCTCTTGTTCTGGTACTGGGTGCCTGGGAGAAGAGACCATCATCAGCCTGTCTACAACCTCCCTTCAGGTAGTTGTAGAGAGTGATAAGGTCACCCCTGAGTCTCCTCCTCTCTAGGCTAAGCAGCCCCAGCTCCCTCAGCCTCTCCTCACAGGGCTGTGTTCCAAACCCCTCACCAACTTTGTTGCTCTTCTCTGGACACGTTCCAGCAAGTCAACCTCCTTCCTAAACTGAGGGGCCCAGAACTGGACACAGGACTCGAGGTGTGGCCTAACCAGTGCAGTGTACAGGGGCAGAATGACCTCCCTGCTCCTGCTGGCCACACTGTTCCTGATGCAGGCCAGGATGCCATTGGCCCTCTTGGCTGCCTGGGCACACTGCAGGCTCATGTTAAGCCTACCATCAACCAGCACCCCCAGGTCCCTCTCTGCCTGGCTGCTCTCAGCCACTCTGACCCCAGCCTGTAGCACTGCATGGGGTTGTTGTGGCCAATGTGCAGAACCCGGCATTTGGATGTGTTCAATCTCATGCCGTTGGACTCTGCCCATCTGTCCAGCCTGTCGAGGTCTCTCTGCAGAGCCTCTCTACCCTCCAGCAGATCAACTCTTGCCCCCAGCTTGGTGTCGTCAGCAAATTTACTGATGATGGACTCAATGCCCTCATCCAGATCATCAATAAAGATGTTAAAGAGCACAGGGCCCAGCACTGATCCTTGGGGCACACCACTAGTGACTGGCCGCCAGCTGGATGTGGCACCATTCACCACCACTCTCTGGGCTCAGCCTCCAGCCAGTTCCTAACCCATCGCAGTGTGCTCCCGTCCAAGCCATGGGCTGACAGCTTGGCCAGCAGTTTGCTATCAACTCCTGCCCTGTTGCCCACAACACCAGCTAGAGATGCCTAAGGAATGGTCTTCAGAAACATAAACACCTCTCATCTTGCTTTCTTCCTCTTTCTGCAGGTTCCTCTCACTGCCTATTCTCTGGCAATTCTGTCTGAATAGCTAAAAAGTAATAATAATAATGACAAAACCCCAACCCCCCACAGTGACAGCTGAAAAGATGGAGATTTGAAACGGTGCCTTCAGTGCTGGAACAGAAAGTCAATGACCTGGGCTAATGCACAAAGGCACAAACCCAAGGTGCACAGAAACCGATGGGTGAATTAAAACACTAAAATTAGAAGAGAAGAGAGGAAGAGGCAGAAGCTGTCATTTTCCAAATGCATAAACACCTGTCTCTCATGAGCAGAGACTGCTGGAAAGCTCATTTTATCACCAACTTCAGACTTCTGATGCAAACACAGAATTGTCAGGGTTGGAAGGGACCTCAAAGATCAGCCAGTTCCAACCCCCCTGCCTAGGGCAGGGACACCTCAGGTTGCCCAGAGCCACATCCAGCCTGGCCTTAAGAACCTCCAGGGATGAGGCTTCCACCACCTCCCTGGGCAACCTGTGCCAGTCTCTCACCACCCCATGGGGAAGAACTGGGAACAAAGCTTCTGAAGGCCAATGGGATCCTGGGGTGCGTTCAGAGGAGTGCGTCCAGCAGATCCAGGGAGGGTCTCCTCCCCCTCTATTCTGCCCTGCTGAGACCTCATCTTGAGTACTGCCTTCAGTTTTGGGCTCCCCAGTTCAAGAGGGACAGGGATCTGCTGGAGAGGGTCCAGTGGAGGGCAACGAGGATGATTAGGGGACCCTCCTGATGAGGGGAGGCTGAGGGACCTGGGGATTTTTAATGTGGAGAAGAAAAGACTGAGAGGGGATTTAATACATATTTATCAATATCTGAGGGGTTAGGACTAGGGTCAGGAGGGAGGGGACAACCTTTGCTCAGTTGCTCCCTGGGATAGGACAAGGAGCAATGGATGTAAGGAGCAACACAAGAGGTTCCACCTCAACACAAGGGGGAACTTCTTTACTGTAAGGGTCCCAGAGCCCTGGAGCAGGCTGCCCAGGGGGGTTGTGGAGTCTCCCTCTCTGGAGATATTCAAACCCCACCTGGATGTATTCCTGTGTGACCTGAGCTAGATTGTATGGTCCTGCTCTGGCAGGAGGGTTGGACTCGATGACCTCTTTGGGTCCCTTCCAACCCCTGACATCCTGTGAGCCTGTGAATAGAGGGGACAGAGCACAAATGTGAGCAGCCTTAAGCACAGCATTGCAATTGGATGTTACTATAATAAAACTGCAACTGTGCTCTGCAGCTGAAGCAGAACCTCATGGCTGTTCCTCAATACATCTCTAAGAGATAGGTTCAATAAAAATATATCCAGTTTGTGCACTGCAGACTCTCACAAGGCCACAAAACCTTTATTTATTTTATTGAATTATGCCTGAAGCACAGATTTGTGAATGAGAAATTATCTGTTCCTGAAAACTAGGAAGCAGATAGAACTCTACCCTCCGAGGTGATTGGATCCCTCCCTGGCTTAGAGTTTTGGTTGGTTGGGTTTTGTTTTTATTTTATTTTCCTGGATTATGTGGAGCAGAGCAATACAGATATTGAAGATAATATTGGTGGCTTGAGTGTTTAAAATACTTCTCTGGATTCCACAAGAAAATGCAGATGAAGAGTACCATGGGATATGGTAACATGAGGATAGGACAGGTCCCCAGGGAGACCTAATAACAGCCTGCCAGCATTTGAAGGGGGCTACAAGAAGGATGGAGAGAGACTGTAAAGGCCTGCAGGGACAGGACCAGGGACAATGGCTTCAAACTAGAGCAGAGCAGATTTAGATTGGATGTTAGGAACAAGCTCTTCACTATGAGGGTGGTGGAACACTGGAACAGGTTGCCCAGGGAGGTGGTTGGGGCTCCTTCCCTGGAGATATTCAAGTTGAGGCTGGACAAGGCCCTGGGCAACCTGATCCAATTGGGGATGTCCTTGCTGACTGCAGGGGAAGTCATACTGGATGAGCTTTGGAGGTCACTTTCCAGCCTGGCCCATTCTATTCTATGATTCCATGACAATCTTTTTCATGTTTTTGTTACTATTTTAAATGGGAAAGGTTACTGTGTGGAGCATTCCCTCTGTTGGGGAAGCACAACACAAGGGCTGGTGCTGAGATGCAATTTATTTGCTTTCAAAAAAGCATCTAGGAGATAGCTTTGTGCTATTCTGTTTCCAATCCTCACATTTTTGTATGTTTGTTGGTTTGTTTTCAGTACATCAGTGGGCTATGCCTATGAAAGCGGGCATGCATGCACACTGGAAAAGTCAAGGGTCCTCTCCAGGTTGAATAAACAAATATTCAAATTATTTGTTTATTCTTCAGTAACTCACTGCCTTGGAGTCAGTGGACAACATTTACTCACAACAGCTGTGACAAACCTGCAAGAGGTATTAGGCTGCTTGGTTGCATGGTTTAGTTGATTAGGTGGTGTTGGATGATAAGTTGGACGCGATGATCTTGAAGGTCTCTTCCAACCTATTCTATTCTATTCTATTCTATTCTATTCTATTCTATTCTATTCTATTCTATTCTATTCTATTCTATTCTATTCTACTCTATTCTATTTGTCAGAAGTCATTAGCTCTTAACATAGTATGACTTGCCCTTTGAAGACCAGAGGAGGCAAACAAGCTGCCTCATGAAATTTGTGTGCAGTTTTCCAACACGCCCAGAGTCTCCAGGTCAGCGTGGATTCTGCTTTTTCACAAGCCCAGAAACCAGTGCTCCAGGCAGAGGTTGCTGCATGTCCTTTGTAACGTGGTCCAGCAAGGGGCTCTGCCATTTAGCACAGCAACTCAGCACAGTAGCGCCTCCTTGTGGAGATGCTGCTGCATTGTCACAGGCAAACGTCAGCCTCTTCCAGCCATCAAAGGCAAGGCTGTGGACTGATGTCTGAGACAAAGATGACAAAACAAATCTAAAGATAACTTTAATGGACCAAATATAAAAGGATCAAAGACGCAGGGGAAAGGAGGTGCCTGCAACAGTAGCTCGCATTTGGAGTTGTGCTGAAAAACAAAGGAATTCAAAGAGAGGGGGAGATGTGATTTCCCACTGCAAACATACAGACGTGAGCAAGGCATCTAAAAACAGACACTGCAAACAAAACAATCCATACAATTAATCCAGATCCATAAATCTGGATCACTTCTCCAACACCACAGTGATCTCACTGGCAGTAAAGCCAGCAACAACCCTGCTGTACAATGACAATGTTCTGGCTGAGCAGGGCAAACATTGTGATCCTAAAAATGTGTTTGAAGCCTCAGCTAATGCCAACTAAAAGTTCTGCCAGCTGGTACCACTCAGAAGTCACTCCAGTTGCCACAGCCACCACTCATTATCACTGGGTTGCAAAGCCACTCTGCTCTTTCAAAGCCAAGAGCTGCAGAGCTCGATGTGCATAGGCTACAGGAAGTGAGGTTGCATAAGACATACATCACAGCATCACAGAATTAACCAAGCTGGAAAAGACCTTCAAGATCATCAAGTCCAACCTATCACCCAACGCCATCTGATCAACTAAACCATAGCACCAAGTGCCTCATCCAGGCTCTTTTTAAACACCTCCAGTGATGGTGACTCCACCACCTCCCTGGGCAGCACATCCTGATGGCCAATCTCTCTTTCTGGGAAGAATTTCTTCCTAACATCCAGCCTAAACCTCCCCTGGCACAGCTTGAGACTGTGTCCTCTTGTTCTGGTGCTGGGTGCCTGGGAGAAGAGACCAACCCCCTCCTGGTTACAGCCTCCCTTCAGGTAGTTGTAGAGAGCAATAAGGTCTCCCTGAGCCTCCTCTTCTCCAGGCTAAGCAACCCCAGCTCCCTCAGCCTCTCCTGGACAGTGTTTGGTTAGTGACTGGAGAGGGTTTGAATATGTTTGTGGTTTAGCAGCAGGAAAGGATATAAAAGGATCCAAAGCACTGTTTATCAGCTGCTGTGTTGTTTGAGGACTGAGTTATTTCCCCTGCTCAGAGATCTTCTGCAGTGGTGAAAGGATTCTTTTAGATGATTCTTGCACAGCCCCTGCTGATGAGGCTCAGCTTCTGTGCCAGGTCACGTTCTCCAAAGAATAAGCTTTTCAGGTGCACACCAGATCCCATAAGTATATCTCCATCTATCTCCAGACTAATAGCAACAGACAGCAAATCTTAGTACTGCTAGGTTATCATTTGCAGCTTAACCAGAAGCTAACTGTTTAGCTCTTAAGATAGCACACAAGCTGCAATAAAGCCACTTTATAAATATTGTTATTCCAACAGACAATTGGAAATTACTTCTCATGGATTTAGTGCACTTTTATTTTTTTATGGTAGGAATAGTTCTCAGCAAGTCCTAGGCCATTATCCATTTGTTGAAATGAGTAAATTGCATCCCTGTCACTGAATTTTGCATTAGACTTCAGCAGAGGCAACCACGGCCATTAAACTGATTAACCCTCCCACACTTAAATAAGCAGGCAACATCTCATGCTGTCTCTAAAAGTAAGCTGGGGAAGTTAGCAGCTTTCCAAGGCAAACTGCAAGGGAAGAACTGCAGCTTCCCTTACTGGGACCATCAGGTAAAAGTAGCTCCTCAGGAGACCCCACAGGAAAAGTCCACCACAATGAACCAGCAGGAGGGAGGGATGAGCCCCTTGAATTGATGGGGTGGACAAACCCCACACACTGAGGGCATACCCATAGGTCTGGAGAGGGCCTCCAGCAAGAGAGAGGAACCTGCGCTGGAAATGGGAGTCCTGGACTGATGGGGTCAGCCTCTCTGTGTGAGGGTGGAGAATCACAGTATCACCAAGGTTGGAAGAGACCTCAAAGATCATCGAGTCCAACCTGTCACCACAGACCTCATGACTAGACCATGGCACCAAGTGCCACATCCAATCCCCTCTTGAACACCTCCAGGGATGGGGACTCCACCACCCCCCTGGGCAGCACATTCCAATGATGAATGACTCTCTCAGTGAAGAACTTTCTCCTCACCTCCAGCCTAAACCTCCCCTGGTGCAGCTTGAGACTGTGTCCTCTTGTTCTGGTGCTGGTTGTCTGGGAGAAGGGACCAACCCCTTCCTGGCTACAACCTCCCTTCAGGGAGTTGGAGAGGGCAATGAGGTCACCCCTGAGCCTCCTCTTCTCCAGGCTAAGCAACCCCAGCTCCCTCAGCCTCTCCTCACAGGGCTGTGCTCAAGGCCTCTCCCCAGCCTTGTTGCCCTTCTCTGGACACCTTCAAGTCTCTCAATGTCCTTCCTAAACTGAGGGGCCCAGAACTGGACACAGGACTCAAGGTGTGGCCTAACCAGTGCCGAGCACAGGACACAATGACTTCCTTGCTCCTGCTGGCCACACTATTCCTAATGCAGGCCAGGATGCCCTTGGCCTTCTTGGCCATCTGGGCACACTGCTGGCTCATGTTTAGGCAGCTGTCAATCAGCACCCCCAGGTCCCTCTCTGTTTGGCAGCTCACCAGACACTCTGACCCCAGCCTGTAGCTCTGCATGGGGTTGTTGTGGCCAAAGTGCAGCACCTGGCACTTGGACTTGTTGAATGCCATCCTGTTGGACTCTGCCCATCTGTCCAGTTGGTCAAGGTCCCTCTGCAGAGCCCTTCCACCCTCTAACTGACCAACATCTGCTCCTAACTTGGTGTCATCTGCAAATTTGCTGAATGATGACACCCCCCAGAGCACAGCCTCTGCCACAGCCTCTGCCACTAGGGCTTGAACACCACCCTGCATTCAGAACCTTGAGCCCTGCTCAATAGCCAGGCAGGATTTGTGCAGCACTGTGTGTCCTGCTGTAGCTTTGCTCCTTTTGAGGACCAGCAAAACCTGCCATTTTCTAACCCATTTTCAGCCCCAGCAGAAGAAAGACAGAGCTGTTGGAGTGAGTCCAGAGGAGGGCCACAAGATGATCCAAGGGCTGGAGAACCTCTGCTGTGAGGACAGGCTGAGGGAGCTGGGGGTGGTCAAACTGGAGAAGAGAAGGCTGCAGGGGGGACCTTAGAACTGCCTTCCAGTACCTTCAGGGATCCTGCAGGAAAGCTGGAGAGGGACATTTCATGAGGGTGTCTAGCAAGAGGAAATAGTTTGAAGCTAAGGAAGAGTAGGTTTAGAGTGGGTCTTAGGGAGATCTTGTTGGAAGAGACTTCAAAGTTCATCCAGTCCAACCCTCAACTCAGGACTGCAGGGTCAACACTAAACCATATCCCTAAGCACCAGCTCCACACACTGCTTGAACACCTCCAGGGGTGGTGACTCCAGCACTGACCTGGGCAGAACATTCCAAAGGCTGAGAGCCCTCTCTGGGAAGAAATAATTCCTGGCATCCAGCCTGAACCTCCCCTGGTGCAGCTTGGAACCATTTCCTCTGCTCCTGTCCCTTGCCACCAAGGAGCAGAGGCTGCCCCCTCCCTGCTGCAACCTCCCTTCAGGGAGCTGTAGAGAGCAATGAGGTCTCCCTCAGCCTCCTCTTCTCCAGACTGAACACCCCCAGCTCCCTCAGCCCCTCTTGATAGGCCAGGTGCTCCAGGCTCTCCTCCAGCCTCATTGCCCTTCTCTGGACAGGCTCCAGCCCCTCAATGTCCTTCCTGGAGTGAATGACCCAGAACTGAGCACAACACTCAAAGTGTGGCCTCCCCAGTGCTGAGCATAAGGGCATGGTCACCTCCTGTCCCTGCTGCCCACCCTGTTTCTGATCCAAGCCAGGATGCCTTTAGCTTTCTTGGCCACCTGGGCACTGTTGGTTCATATTTAACTGACTGTCAATCAGCACTCCCAGGTGTCTCTCTGAGTTGCTGCTTTCCAGCCATACAACCCCAGGCCTGCAGCTCACCCTGGGGTTATTGTGACCCAGGTGCAGGACCTGGCCCTTGGTCTTGTTGATCTTCATATAATTAGCCTTGTTCCATGGATCTAACATGTCTAGGGCCCACTGCAAAGCCTCCCTACCTCTAGCAGATGCACACAGCCACCCAGCTTGGTGCACCTGCAGACTTCCTGAGTGTGTCTCAATGCCATCATTGATAAAGATACTGAAGAGTACAGGCCCCAGTGCTGAAGTCTGGGGGACTCCACTGGTGACTGGGAGCCCGACAGGCTTAGTTCCATTCTCCACCACTCTCTGGGCCTGGCCATCAGCCAGTTTTTCATCCAGTGCAGAGGGCAGTGAGCCAAGCCCTGTGCCAGGAATTTCTGAAGGAGAATGACGGGGGAGACAGTGTCAAAGGCTTTGCTGAAGTCCAGGTAGAAGTAATGGGGGGAGAGGGGGAAGGAGTGAGATTATTATAGGTTCATATGACTTCATGAGCTGCCAGTTATCACCAAATGTATAGTAACGATGACCTAAATAGATAATGCTAGTTCTGGACCTCAGTTTAGCCCTTGCTTTGTCCTATGAAGACATAGCAATCATAAGTACAGTAGATCAGAAATGGTAGTTGTATACATTGGGGGGAAAACATATCTAAAATTGCTCTGGGAAGTGTAACTTTTATTAACCATTGTAAAGGATGAGAATGTTAAGTAGTCCCTTTAGGTGTTTGATGCTGAATAGTTAACATTAAATTTCTCTCTCTTACTTTGGCTAAAGCATTTCCACAGTGCTTTTGTCTTTCTTTCTCTTTTCAATTAAACTTGGTGAGTTTTGTGGTGTAAAGGAAACAGGCTGAATTCCTGTCTAAGAAGAGCCTGCATGAGGCACTCAGTGCCTTGGTTTAGTTGATTAGATGGTGTTGGGTGATGGGTTGGACTCGATCTCAAAGGTTTTTTCCAACCTGGTTAATTCTATTCTATTCTATTCTATTCTTTCTATCCTATCCTATCCTATCCTATCCTATCCTATCCTATCCTATCCTATCCTATCCTATCCTATCCTATCCTATCCTATCCTATCCTATCCTACTATACTCTATTCTACTTATTCTATTCTATTCTATTCTATTCTATTCTATTCTATTCTATTCTATTCTATTTGATTCGATTCTACTCTACTCTACTCTATTCTACTCTACTCTACTCTACTCTACTCTACTCTACTCTACTCTATCCTATTCCATTCTATTGGTTTTCACTTTTTTATTTAACACTGAATTTCCTTCTCTTACTTTGGTTAAATAATTTCCACAGTTCTTTATTTCTTTTCAACAAAACTTGGTCAGATTTGTGGTATAAAGGGGACAGGCTGAATTTCTCATATTTGGTTTGTACTTTTTAACACACCCATAAGGACTTAGTAGTACTTTACAGGTCTTTACAGGTCTTTACTTTACAGGTCTTCCCCGCCCAGTTCCACCTAATGAAGCTGTTGTTGTGAATCAGGTTTCACTGATGGTAAAGGAAAAACTTGGAATTAAAACCCATGAAATAAACAAACAAACAAACAAACAAAAAACCCACTAACCACAAAACCCAAACAAATTCAAATCTCTTATCAACCTGTATTTAGTTGGTTGCTACCAGAGATTTGAAACCTTTCAGCACCTCACTTGGATTTTGCTGACTGTTTGACTTAGACTCTTTGGCTCATCCAGCTATCAAACTCCATCGGCATGCATTAGGCAACCTGCAACAGAACAACTATTTGTTAGTAGATTCCTGATAGTTTAGATTTCCACCCCCGCACCCCCCCTTCATTCCAGAGGAATCCTGATTGTACAATTCTGTCAACCAGTCTCAAGGTCTGTTTTCCTCACAAGACTGTTCTACTATGTAAGTCTGTCAAGCTCCTTATGAGGTGGAGCTGAAGGAATTGGGGTTGTTCAGCCTAGAGAAAAGACCTCACTCTCTGCAAGTGGCTGAGGTCTCTTCTCCCAAGTAATGACACGAGAACAATAGGAAATGACCTCAAGTTGCTCCAACGTGTGCTGGGGAGGGGTCTGGAGCACAGCCCTGTGAGGAGAGGCTGAGGGAGCTGGGGTTGCTTAGCCTGGAGAAGAGGAGGCTCAGGGGAGACCTTCTTGCTCTCTCCAACTCCCTGAAGGGAGGTTGTAGCCAGGTGGGGGTTGGTCTGTTCTCCCAGGCAATCAGCACCAGAACAAGAGGACACAGTCTCAAGCTGTGCCAGGGGAGGTTTAGGCTGGACATTAGGAAGAAATTCTTCCCAGCAAGAGAGATTGGCCATTGGAATGTGCTGTCCAGGGAGGTGGTGGAGTCACCATCACTGGAGGTGTTTAGGAGGAGATTGGATGAGGCACTTGGGGCCATGGTTTAGTTGTTTGGATGGTGCTGGGGGATAGGTTGTACTCGATGATCTTGAAGGTCTTTTCCAACCTGGTTAATTCTGTATTCTGATTCTGTATTCTGTATCACACTGTCTGATCTATCTACCTATAGGATCTGCCTACAACATCCCTAATTAATGTTGCTGGAAGCTTCTTACAAGAAGACTTCAATTTCAGTCAACTGAAGTCGGGATGTATAGAAACAGAGTGAGTTTACAGAAGCCTGTGTGCTTTTCCCCTCAATTAATTTTCCCCACACAGTCTGAATCCTTTGTGGCCTGAATTAGCCTAGAAACAAGAGCAGACAAACTTCAGCTGCTCAGGCTGAAAACGTTGCATGTCTACCTCGGGCTAATTTCTTTTCCCTTCAAGTTTCATTTAAAATAGTTCAGCCTACTTTTAGGGGACAAAAATACAGTGCTTTATGCTGAAAAGCATTTGTGCTTTGAAGTGAAGGCTTGAAATCAGGATAGGAAATGTTTGAGTGTCAAGAATGTGCCTTTTGCAATCTCTATGAAAATCCAAGGAAATAAATAACAACAAAAAAAAGTGACAGGACAATAACACTCTGTGTTCATCTGCTCAGATGATTGACCTGCTAAAAGCAGGCTAGGGCAGGACAACACATGTGTGTGGGAGGCAAAAATATATCTTATGTTTGCCCTTCTCAGGGAAAAAACAATCATGACAAGTTCAACCAGGGGAGGAGGAGGATATATCTTCACTCAGATGGAGTTTGTGTGTTTGTGTCCTTCTCAGCAATATCAGTAATCAATAATCACAGAATGTTAGGGGCTAGAAGGGAGCTCAAAAGCTCATCCAGTCCAACCCCCCTGCCAGAGCAGGAGCACCTAGAGCAGGTCACACAGGAACACATCCAGGTGGGTCTTGAATATCTCTAGAGAGGGAGACTCCACAACCCCCCTGGGCAGCTTGTTCCAGGGTTCTGTCACTCTTGCAGGGAAAAAATTCTTCCTCCTGTTCCCATGGAACTTCCTCTGCCTCAGCTTCCACCACTGCCCCTTGTGCTGGCATTGGGCATCCCCCAGCAGAGCTACCCAGAGAGATAGGGTGCTTGGTGCCATGGTTTAGTTAATTAGATGGTGTTGGATGATAGGTTGGACACGATGATCTTGAAGGTCTCTTCCAACCTGGTCTATTCTATTCTATTCTATTCTATTCTATTCTATTCTATTCTATTCTATTCTATTCTATTCTATTCTATTCTATTCTATCAACACATTAGATTACCCTAGAAGAGGATATTTCTAATGCAAATGCAAACAAGTCACTAATGTGTAAATTTGCCCTCAAACTCATAGCGGGTGACACTTGTAGTGTTACTTGAAGGCAATTTGAAAAGAATCAGAGAATTGTTGTGTTTTGCTTCCCTTTGCCAGGTTTGCAAACATTTTTCAGTTCTGACATTTTGTTAGTTTGGAATGGAATTTTTGAGGCCCTGCATTTGAATAAAAATAAGATGCATGATGCATAATGGAGCACCTTTATAATTCTTCTGGGTGTGCATTTGCCCTCTTTACTTTCTGCATGAATGAGTCTGGAAAGGGAAAATAAGGATGTAGGAAAATTGTTGTGTGGAAATGAAACTGAGCCAGAAACCAAAAAAATCATTCATAATGTCTTGGAGAATAAATCTTATGAGGGGTGACTGAAGGAGCTGGTTGGGATGGAAAAGAGGAGGCTGAGGGGAGACCTCATGGCTCTCTGCAGCTACTTGACAGGACACTTTGGAGAGGTTGGTGCTGGTCTTTCTCACAGGTAATCAGTGATAGAACAAGAAGCAAGAGCCTCAAGTTGCCACTGGGTAGGTATACACTGGATATTAGGAAGAATTTTTTCCCAGCAAGAGTGGTCAGGGATTGGAATGTGCTGCCCAGGGAGGTGGTGGAGTCCCCAAGCCTGGCTGTGTTTCAAGGTGGTTTGGCTGTGATGCTTGGGGCTATGGTTTAGGGGTGACCCTGGTAGAGTAAGGCTCTGGGTTGGACTTGGTGATCCTGAGGGTCTGTCCCAACCTGAATGTTTCTGTGACTCTGTGATCTTCACTGCAAGGAAAAGGTGGGGGTAATTTTGACTCACTTATGCTCTTGCTATGCTGCTATGCACATCCTTTGTCATTTTGTATATATATTATAAATAAATCATCATTCCTTCCCCTAACCTAGAAATCAGAAATCCAAAATGGAAACTACAGTTTTACAAATTTACCTTGAATGAAAGTGTTATCATGAGTCTCACACCTAGATCTGCAATGGAAATACAGCCCAAGGACAGATCTTTGAAGAGAAGCCTCCCAGGAAACCTTCCTGTGGCTTTCCAGCATCTGAGGGGGGCTCCAAGAAAGCTGGGGAGGGACTTTTGAGGGTGTGAGGGAGTGATAGGACTGGGGGGAATGGAGCAAAACTAGAAGTGGGGAGATTCAGATTGGATGTTGGGAAGAAGTCACCTGCCCCTCGGTCTAAAGGAAGCAGTTCCTCTTTGGAGGTTAGTTCTCAGTAAATAAACAAGTCAATACATCTGCTAGAATTAGAATTAGAATTAATTGGAATTAGAATTAGCATTAACCAGGTTGGAAATGACCTTCAAGATCATTGAGTCCAACCTATCACCCAACACCATCTAATCAACTAAACCATGGCACCAAGCATGCCATCAGATCTCTTCCTAAACACCTCCAGGGATGTTGACTCCACCACCTCCCTGGGCAGCACATCCCAATGGCCAATCTCTCTTGCCGGGAAGAATTTCTTCCTCACCTCCAGCCTAAACCTCCCCTGGCACAGCTTGAGACTGTGTCCTCTTGTTCTAGTTCTGGTTGCCTGTGGAAAGAGACCAACCTCTGCCTGTCTACAACCTCCCTTCAGGTAGTTGTAGAGAGCAGTAAGGTCACCCCTGAGTCTCCTCCTCTCCAGGCTAAGCAACCCCAGCTCCCTCAGCCTCTCCTCATAGGGCTTGTGTTCCAAACCCCTCCCCAGCTTTGTTGCAGAATGACTTCCCTGCTCCTGGTGACCACACTATTCCTAATGCAGGCCAGGATGCCATTGGCCTTCTTGGCCACCTGGCACACTGCTGGCTCATGTTCAGCTGCTGTCCACCAGTACCCCCAGGTCCCTTTCTGCCTGGCAGCTCTCAGCCACTCTGACCCCAGCCTGTAGCTCTGCATGGGGTTGCTGTGGCCGAAGTGCAGCACCCAGCACTTGGATTTGTTGAATGCCATCCTGTTGGACTCTGCCCATCTGTCCAGCCTGGCAAGGTCCCTCTGCAGAGCTCTCCTACCCTCTAACACATCAACTCCTGCTCCCAACTTGCTGTCATTAAGCTTTGAGCACAGATCATTTTCCCCATTGGGTAGGCACAACATCATTGGTGTCAGTACTACTGTGCAGAGGAAGATCAGGCCTGCTCTTTTAGGTGATAGTGTCATGGGCAACACACCACAGGGAAGCTGGGGAATTTTACTGGAACTGTCTGCAATCTGGACAGTTGAGGAAGGACCTCAGGACCTCTCCCTCTCTGGAGATATTAAAACCCCACCTGTGTGTTCCTGTGTGATCTGCTCTAGGTGCTCCTGCTCTGGCAGGGAGGTTGGACTGGATGAGCTTTCGGGGTCCCTGCCAGCCCCTAACACTCTGTGATAATGTAGTTGCTCCTGATAATGGCATGGGTTTACTGTTGTAATACGTTTTTTGTGAAGACAGTAAAACCTTTTGTAATCATACATCAGAAGACAGAAGGATTCTGTGCTTTCCTGTGCTTACATTCTCCTTCCTTATAAATCTACCCATTTGTGAGAGACTAAAAGCTTGTCTCTCCTGGTGTGACTCAACAAAGATAAAAGCATGTGCTGCTTGCCCAGACAATAGCTGATGTGTGTTGGACAGAGCCACTGGAATGACTCTTGGAAGGTGCCAAGATAACCTTCCTCACTGGACCACAGCTGGCCTGACAGCAATGGACCGAGGCCACCCTTGGGAATATGCATAAGACAAGATAACCTCCACCCATGAAGAACCCTGGAAAGGGAGGATGATGAGACAATGGAATGAGTGTGGGGGCAGGTAGATGGAGAAGGAAGAGGTGGAGGCCTCCCCCCATCCATCCAGACCCCTGCCCAAACACACAGGAATGCACAGAAAGATTTCTTGGGGAACGATACCTGGATCCTTACCTAAGGATTATTTCCTGGCCCCTGAATTCCTGAGGGACAATACATGGACACATACCTAAGGACGAAAAACTGTATAAAAGACTTGAGCAACTACTGGCTCAGCAGAAGAAAAATGGAGAACCAAAAACAGAGATGAAGGAAAACACAGAAGAAGGACAATGGCGCTGAGAAGGAAAGCAGGAGAGAAGGAAAAGCCTGGGACAATGCTGCTCCGGAGAAAAGAGGCCATGGAGCCTGGAAGAAGCAGACTGAACCCTCTCTCCATGTCCTAAGTACTGCCTGCTGCAACTCATGGAGCTGAAGAGGCTGCCCAGAGGACCACATCTCTTCTCCATCCAAAGCCTCAGCACCCTTTTTCTGGTTGCCTGGGAGAAGAGACCAAACCCCTCCTGGCTACAACCTCCCTTCAGGGAGTTGGAGAGAGCAAGAAGGTCTCCCCTGAGCCTCCTCTTCTCCAGGCTAAGCAACCCCAGCTCCCTCAGCCTCTCCTCACAGGGCTGTGCTCCAGACCCCTCCCCAGCTTTGTTGCCCTTCTCTGGACACCTTCCAGCATCTCAACATCTTTCCTAAACTGAGGGGCCCAGAACTGGACACAGGACTCAAGGTGTGGCCTAAGCAGTGCTGAGCACAGGGCAGAATGTCTTCCCTGCTCCTGCTGGCCACACTGTTCCTGATGCAGGCCAGGATGCCATTGGTCTTCTTGTTCCAGGGGTCTGGCATGAAGAAGCCTAAGTTCAGGTGCTCACGCTTCCACTGTGATTGCTATTTGCACCCTCACAAAACTCCTGCTTTCTGAAGTACCATTAATGCAAAAGGGAATCAGATCCCTTGATTCAATGAGCCAGCAGCCGATTGATTTAAACTCAGCTAGGAGAGTTGAGGAGGGCTATAACTGACTCTGGGGATTCTCTAGGGTTTTTCCTTTAGGTATGTGAATAGTTATAGAGTCAAACAAACACGAGTGGCTATGTGGTCCTTCCAGGGGCATTTTTCTTGTAGTTGCTTTGTGTTTGTCTAAAGAGAAATGAAAGTAAAATATGAAAGTTTGAAAGAGCCTCCCCTTGAACTTATTGATGGTCCAACTTGTGAAGGATGAAACAGGATTCATTAATATTATTTTATAAGAGTATGAAGTTTTTTATACCATAATTAGACACTTAAGAGTCTTTTTGAGAACATGTGCTTGCTTCATAACCATGACAGGAAATGCTCACTTCTTTCCCAAGCCCTGGTATCACCACCACCAAAAGCAAGGACTTACATTCTGGATGACTACGCTCTAGCAGCACTCAAACTCTTGAGAGCATTCTACATTTCAAATCACAGAATGCTCTGGGTTGGAAGGGACCTCCAAAGCTCATCCAGTCCAATCCCCTCTGCAGTCAGCAGGGACATCCCCAACTAGATCAGGTTGCCCAGGGCCCTGTTGTGCTTCACCTTGAATATCTCCAGGGAAGAAGCCTCAACCACCTCCCTGGGCAACAGCTTCCAGCGTTCCACCACCCTCACAGTAAAGAGCTTGTTCCTAATATCCAATCTAAATCTGCTCTCCTCTAGTTTGAAGCCATTGCCCCTGGTCCTGTCCCTGCAGGCCTTTGCAAACAGTCTCTCTGCAGCCTTCTTCTAGCCCCCTTCAGGTACTGGCAGGCTGCTATTAGGTCTCCCTGGAGCCTTCTCTTCTCCAGGCTGAACACCCCCAGCTCCCTCAGCCTGGCCTTGTAGCAGAGCTGCTCCAATCCACAGATCATTTTTGTGTCTCCCCTTTGGACCCTCTCCATCAGCTCCATGTCCTTCTTGTGTTGAGGGCTCCAGACCTGCACACAGTACTCCAGGTGAGGTCTCAGCAGAGCAGAGCAAAGTGGCAGAATCACCTCTCTGGATCTATCTGGCCATGCTGCTTTGGATGCAGCCCAGCCTGCCATTAGCCTGATCATGTCTTCCCCTTTTGGAGGTTTTTTTTGGTAAGTCAGAAGGTAATTTTTTAATGTGCTGTTCCAAAAGCTGTAGCTCACAGGAAAATGTTGCCAAATAATAAAAGGGGAATTTTGCTATCCCCATCTTTTCCAGCTGGAGAGTTTTGCCACAGAATAATAGGAATGCAAGGGAGGTATTTTATTTATTTCCTTTTCTATGGAAGTGATGGGGCCTTGATCTTCTCTGAGCTCCATACCATATTTCCTTTTTACACTTGTAAGCCATGGCTACTATTAGAATTTTTTTTCTGCTCAGAAATGACCTCACTGAAAAACTGCGTAATATTTTAAGGGGGATTAAAACCTCCCATAGCTCTTCCTGTGCCCTTGGTTTATGTCAGAGCCTCAGCAGCCTGCAAGCTGCTGCAGTTGCATGCAGAAGCTGAGTAATTAAGTCTCTGCTAAATGGAATTCTAAAGAGAGTTCATCAGGGATGTTTAGGCATTAACTAATCCACAAGACAGGCCTGCCAATCTGTTTACCACCCAGATATGAATAAAAACATTAAACAGATGATGATAAATTGCAGCAACTGTTAAATACTATTGTAAACACTGAGAGGAACAAGTAATGGCAGGAGCAGGGCCCAAAATTCACAGGGGGAACACATCTGGTACCTATACCCTTTCGGCTGAAAGGCAACACCTAAAAGCTACTAGGCTTGAATTTGGTCTCTGTCTGCCTCAGCTCTCCTGAGCTAACCTGGAAATGTAGCCAGACAAAAATGTCTTCCAGCAGTGCAGAATTTATAAACTGTAGCCTTTTTCCTGCCCTATATCCTTAGGGCAACAGCCAAGATGCTGTGGAACCCTGAGTCTCATCAAAGAGGCAAGGACTAAAACAGCATATATCTGCTACTGCCCTCCGAGAGATTTAATCTCAGCTTTGCAAGGCTCAACCTTTATTACATTTCTTTCCCCATTACCTCAACTCATCTCAGCACAGAGGTGCAGGAAAGTGAAAATAGCATTGGAGTATATCTGACTCCTCCATTTTATCTCCTTTTTAGTCATTTAGAGAGAATGGTAATTGCTACTGCAGGATCATCAGTGTAGGTTCTACCCAAAGCAGGCTTGTCCCAAATGAAAATGTTTAAATATAGCACACTTCTATATGGTAAAAGGGATCATGACTGCCTGCCATCCTATCACAAGCCACAGACTGGCCCCAGGGTGCTCCTGTCTTTCCAGAGGTGTCTGCTAGCAAAGCACTGCCTCTGATCTGCCCTTGTTCACACCTCTGCTGATTGCTACCCCAAGAAAAGGCCATTGGGAGTAACTCAAACACCAAGGAAAACCCCAGATCACCATATTATCTGTACATGGAGGTTTGGAGCTTTTCCTGTGAGAAGCAAGGAGGAGCAGGGGCTGTCATGGATGGTCTCTTGTGAGAAGAGTTGCTGTTTACAACCACCTGAAGGGAGGTTGTAGCCAGGTGAAGGTTTGGGCTGGATGTTAGCAAGAAATTCTTCCCAGCAAGAGAGATTGGCCATTGGGATGTGCTGCCCAGGGAGGTGGTGGAGTCACCATCACTGGAGGTGTTTAAGAAGAGCCTGGATGAGGCACTTGGTGCCATGGTTTAGTTGATTAGATGGTGCTGGGTGATAGGTTGGACTTGATGATCTCAAAGGTCTTCTCCAAGCTGGTTATTGTGTATTCTGTTTGATACGAGGATCAGAGACTGAAATGCAAGAAACTTTTCTGCCTCGTTTAAGTGATTTCTACAATCAAAGTTAGTGTGTTAAGGTCATCTAAGAAGCAGGGAAACAGTTCCAACCTGTTCCACACATAGCCACCCAACCAACACAAGTTGCAAACCTCATGGAAATGCTTCCTCTCAGGTTGAACTGCTTAGCTGCCAAATGCTGTGGCCCCCTCACAATCTCTGTCAGATGGCTACAGGTTTTTCCTTTTTTAGAATAGCTAATGACTTTGTCACTGCCTGCAGAGATGTTGCTGACCCTTCTCAGCCTGAGCAAAAGTGTTTGGGACCCTTTCTCCACATGGGAAAGAGAAGTGACAAAAGCCCTGTGTTTGGAGAAATGCTGTAGCCCACAGAGAAGATACAAACTGTCCCTTTCCCTTAAACATCAAGTCACAAATGAAGCAGTTTCCCAATAAATATTGCCCAAAGAGACATTAATGCCTCTCACTTCAGGGTGATGGCAGCATCTGATGCACAGCTGAGACCAGATGAGTACTCAGCCTCAGCTGCGTCTGCTGTCAGACCCAGGGCGTTGCCTTAGCTCTTGGGCTTTCATGTTGATCCTCCATCAACTGGGGCTTCCAACCAGGGCTTCTTCTTGTGATAAACAGGACTGTGGAAGGTACTAGAACAGCTAGCTAATGATTGCTGATAGTTCTAAACATAAACCATAAGGAAAAAAATTACCAAAACAGAAATCAAACCCCAAACCTACAGCCCTAAACACATGGCTCTAGTGGTGATTCTGTTTGGTGCTTGGAATCACAGAACTGTCAGGGTTGGAAGGGACCTCAAGGATCAGCCAGTTCCAACCCCCCTGCCATGGGCAGGGACACCTCACCCTACAGCAGGTTGCTCACAGCCACATCCAGCCTGGCTGCAAACACCTCCAGGCATGAGGCTGCCACCAGCTCCCTGGGCAACCTGTGCCAGGCTCTCACCACCCTCATGGGGAACAACTTCTTCCTAACATCCAATCTGAATCTAACCATTTCTAGTTTTGCTCCATTTCCCCCAGTCCTGTCACTCCCTGACACCCTCAAAAATCCCTCCCCAGCTTTCTTGGAGCCCTTTTCAGATACTGGAAGGCCACAAGAAGGTCTCCTCAGAGCCTTCTCTTCTTCAGATTGAACAACCCCAACTCCCTCAGTCACGGGAGAGGTGCTCCAGCCCTCTGCTCATCCTCATGGCCTTTCTCTAGACACCTTCCAGCACCTCCAGATCCTTCCTGGAACAGAGGCTCCAGAACTGGACACAGAGCTCCAGCTGTGGTCTCAGCAGAATGGAGCAGAGGGGGAGAATCACCTCCCTGGCCCTGCTGGCTATGCTTCTCTTGCTGCAGCCCAGGCTCTGCTTGGCTCTCTGGACTACAAGTGCTCACTGCTGGCTCCTGTTGAGCTTCTCATCCACCAGTACCTCCAAGGCCTTTTCTTCAGGCCTGATCTCAAGCCAGTCCCTGCCCAGCCTGTATCAGTGCCTGGGATTGCCCTGCCCCAGCTGCAGGACCTTGCATTTGGTCTTGTCTGGTCTCACCTCTGCAGCCTGTCCAGGTCCCTCTGGATGGATCCCTTCCCTCCAGCTGTCAGCTGCACCACACAGCTTGGTGTCATCAGCAAACTTGCTGAGGGTGCCTCAGTGCCACTCTCCATGGCACCAACAACAATGTTAAACAAGCCTGGTCCCACTACTGATCCCTGAGGGACTCCACTTGTCCCTGGCCTCCACTTGGCCATGGACCATTGACAGCCACCCTTTGGGTGTGAGATGAAAGAGCTACCCTTTACTGGAGCCCAGCTATAGCAGTGCTTTCCCTCTTCAGACAGAAGGAAGAAAACAAACTCTCTTTTCTCAGAGGAATTCTTCCTGAGATTGGGAGACTGCTTCAGCACAAGGTAAATGCATTTTTGCTCTGCAACTCCTCATTAATTCCATGTCAGACTCAAGGATGTGAGTAAAAAATTTACCAGCAACGCTGATCAAAGCATCAAGAGAAAATCTGAAGTCATAAGCAGAAAACAGAGCCTACCATACATTCTATAGCAGGTCTAGTGGCCCCTTAAACAATGCAGGTGGGAAGGGAAGAAAAACCAGGAAGGGATGGCAGTAATGAAATCTCTTTTCTTGCCTTCAGTGTGTGAAAGAAGAGCACAGATGATGTATTCTGTGATGAAAAACTTGATTGCTAAAGAGAGAGCACAGCTCAAATCAGGAGAGCTACAGGTTAGATAGTGTTTTAGAGTGAATAAAGTGGAAAATGGAATATGGATATTCCTCAGTTGCATACCTATGACTGTCATAGCATAATCTCCATTTTTGCCTCTATTCATAGTCTCCCCTTTTTCTCTTAATATTAAATAAATTATGGAAAACATCTTCTATAGAAATGAGACCTAACAGGGGCAAGAGAATTGCCTCAGGTAGAGAGCAAAGCTTAGCTGTGTCTCTTCCAGTCAGGTACAAAAGCACCACAGCATGACTTTGAGTAGAGGAAACTAAGAAACATTCCTCTGCCTCTCTTAAGTCGCCTGTAGGAATGACTCTTGTTAAGATCCATGAGGCAAGCAAGCAGCAAGGGAAGGATCCTGGCCTTCCAGTATCTGAAGGGGGCTACAAGAAGGCTGGGGAGGGACTGCTCAGGATCTCAGGTAGTGATAGCACTAGGGGGAATGGAATGAAGCTGGAGGTGGGGAGATTCAGGCTGGAGGTGAGGAGGAAGTTCTTCCCCATGAGAGTGGTGAAGCCCTGGAATGGGTTGTCCAGGGAGGTGGTTGGGGCCCTGTCCCTGGAGGTGTTTAAGCCCAGGCTGGCTGAGGCTCTGGCCAGGCTGATCTAGTGTGGGGTGTCCCTGCCCATGGCAGAGGGGTTGGAACTAAATGATCCTTGTGGTCCCTTCCAACCCTGACTGATACTATGATACTATGATACTATGAATAACCTTCTTCTGGGTAGTGACTCCTTTTAGCATAATCCAAAATACTCCGTCCTGTCAAAACAGAAGCACTTCAGGCATGAACAGAAGCAGTTTTCCATGTGCTTGCAGAAAACAGATGTAAAAGTGTGACAGTAGTAGAAGAGTAAAGCTGAAGCTATGTTGATTCTGGAGGTGCTCAAGAAGGGATTGGACGTGGCACTTGGTGCCATGGTTCAGTCATGGGGTCTGTGGTGCCAGGTTGGGCTCGATGAGCTTTGTGGTCTCTTCCAGCCTTGGTGACACTGTGATACTGTGATATAGGGTTGCAATTTTTTAACTTTTTTTTTAAATCTCTGGCTTTAATGTGTTTGAAACATGCACTGTGCTTTAAACAGAGGCACTCCAGCTGCCAAGTACAGAGGGCTTCCAAACTTTTAGGTATTAGTTGTGCTATCAAGGTTATTCTTTACTGGTTGATGGTAGGCTGAGCATGAGCCAGCAGTGTGCCCAGGCAGCCAAGAGGGCCAATGGCATCCTGGCCTGCATCAGGAACAGTGTGGCCAGCAGGAGCAGGGAGGTCATTCTGCCCTGTGACCCTGTGACCGTTTGAGGCTGTGCCTTTGAGAAAGGGACAGTGCTGGGACACTCTGGCTGAGTATTTTGTACACAAAGACAGGTCTAAATGAATTTCATTGGTAGATTGGTAGAATGCAGTTTTGAGTTTTAGTGCAGCTGGAATTTTTTCTCAGTTCATCCCTTTCCCCCTCCCTTCCAGCTTGCCTGCTTCTGGGCACCTAGCCAGAGCGACCTTGGATAAGATAAGCACTAATCCTGCATGCGCTTTTGAGGCCTAACAAAAATTCGTCCTTATTAATTACCTTTTCTCTCTCTCTAGCCCTTTTAGGGAAAAAGGGAGGTAGGGGGAGAGAGGGGGGGTACAGAGGGGGAACCCTCCTCTGTCCGGAGGAGGGAATTTTGTTCCTGTATCATTCTTTGCTGTATATTTCTGTATATATATTGTAAATACTGTACATTGTGTAGATATACAACCTGCATTTTCACATTGCTTGTAAATATAGCATCCCTTTTGCTTCTCCGACTGAGTTACCTGTGGGTTTTTTTTTCCTCTTTGTAGGGGAGGGAGAGCTACGCCTTCTCTCAACCCACTACATGCCCCTATACACTGCACTGGTTAGGCCACACCTTGAGTCCTGTGTCCAGTTCTGGGCCCCTCAGTTTAGGAAGGAGGTTGACTTGCTGGAGCATGTCCAGAGAAGGGCAACAAAGTTGGTGAGGGGTTTGGAACACAGCCCTGTGAGGAGAGGCTGAGGGAGCTGGGGTTGCTTAGCCTGGAGAGGAGGAGACTCAGGCGTGACCTTATTGCTCTCTACAACTACCTGAAGGGAGGTTGTAGACAGGCAGAGGTTGGTCTCTTCCCCCAGGCAGCCATCACCAGAACAAGAGGACACAGTCTCAAGCTGCACCAGGGGAAGTTTAGGCTGGATGTTAGGAAGAAGTTCTACAGAGAGAGAGTGATTGCCCATTGGAATGGGCTGCCTGGGGAGGTGGCGGAGTCACCATCACTGGAGGTGTTCAGGAGGAGACTTGATGGGGTGCTTGGTGCCATGGTTTAGTTGATTAGGTTGTGTTGGACGATAGGTTGGACACGATGATCTTGAAGGTCTCTTGCTACCTGACCCCTAGATGGTATTCTCATAAAGCAACTATAAAAGTGAGGACTTAAGCCCTGCAGCATATATTTTGTTCTACTAATGTAGAAGTAGATCACAGGCTTACAGGATGTTAGGGGTTGGAAGGGACATCTGAAGACAATCCAGTCCAACCCTCGCCAGAGCGGGACCATAGAATCCAGCACAGGTCACACAGGAACACATCCAGACAGGGCTGGAAAGGCTCCAGAGAAGGAGACTCCACAACCTCTCTGGGCAGCCTGCTCCAGGGCTCTGGAACCCTCACAGTGAAGAAGTTCCTCCTCATGTTGAGGTGGAACCTCCTGTGCTGTAGTTTATATCCATTACCCAGTTTGGTTGGTGCTAGAGGTGGTACTCTTCAAGCAGAACAGACATCTTTGATCTCATTTTAAAAATCAATGTAACTCCTGAGCCCTTATATCCATTATGGGGTACCAGATAAAGCAAAATTCTTCTAAAAATCATAAGAGAGGTTTTGTGACAATGTATTGCCTGCAAGCCAGAGTTGGGGCCCAGTAACTCCAAGTTGTTTGCAGACTGCTCAAATCCATCAGAAAGGTCCCCAAAATCCTACCTTTTACATAGGAAGATGAGTTAGGCTCCCTAAAATCGCTAGTCAGGTGTGAGGCAGCTCCAGGTGACTTCCCACCATCTGTTCTTCTCCCAAGAGGACCAAGTTGATGTACAATGTAAAGCAGGTAGGAAATGGCCTCAAGTTGTGCCAGACAAGGTTTAGACTGAATATTAGGAAAAGCTTTACTGAAAAAGTGGTCAGGCACTGGGAGAGGCTTCCCGGTGAGGTGGTTGAATCACGGTCCCTGGAGGTGCTAAAAAAGTGTGTAGAGGTGGTGTAGTGGGCATGGTGGTGTTGGGTTAAAATCTGGACTTGGTGATCCTAGAGGTCTGCTCCAACCTTAATGATTTTATGATTTTTATGATTTTATCAGTGGGGGAAAGTCTGTCTCTCAAAAAATAAATAAACTGGAGGGAAAACAAGAAAGGGTGGAAGGAGACAAGGTCATATTTCTGCAGCTGAACTTGATGATGCCAGAAGTCTGTTTTCCCTCACTGCTCTGGAGTTTTTTTCTTGTCCTGATGATGATGCTGAAAAGAATGGAACATCTTCCACAGGAGAAGAGCTTGAGAGAGCTGAGGGCTCTGTAGCTTAGAGAAGAGGAGACTGAGAGGTGACCTCATTGCTGTTGAGAAAGCTGTGCAGGGTGAGTGCCCAGAGGCTGGAGCCAGGCTCTGCTGGGGGATGCCCAATGCCAGCACAAGGGGCAGTGGTGGAAGCTGAGGCAGAGGAAGTGCCATGGAAACAGGAGGAAAAGGTTTTTCCCTGTGAGGGTTACAGAGGCCTGGAAGAGGCTGCCCAGGGGGGTTGTGGAGTCTCCCTCTCTGGAGATATTCCAACCCCACCTGGATGTGTTCCTGTGTGATCTGCTCTAGGTGCTCCTGCTCTGGCAGGGGGTTGGACTGGATGAGCTTTTGAGCTCCCTTCCAGCCCCTAACATTCTGTGAGTCTGTGAAAACCAAACCAAAAGTTACAGTTACAGTTTTGTCACCATTATAGGCTGATGCCTAGGAAACCAGAGATCTTGACTGGAAAAGAGTTAAAGGTAAATAAATTACCATGGGATGTAAAAGAAAAATAATGATCAGGTCTAAATAATTCCATTGACTAGCTAATTGGGATAAAAAGTAGTTGCCTAAACATTTTTGTCTCTTTTCATTTCTTCACTCTAGATACTGCTAGGTGGTGCATCTGCTTGGCTTTGGTGACTTGGATGTGTTCCTTCTTGTGGCTACATGCTAGCAGGACTGTACTAATGGCTTTCTCCTCTTTCCCTTGTACAGGGGGAGGGTGGATAAGAAGAGGGGAAGAAGGAGGCTGTTGGTAGCACCTTGGCTTGTCCAGAGGGTGTTTTGTGTTGTATATAAATGGTAAATAGATGCAAATAGATTTTGCACCTATTCATTGCATTTCATATTTCTGTATTTCAGCTTGCTTGCAAATAGAGCTTCATGGCAACCCCATGCAGAGCTACAGGCTGGAGACAGAGTGGCTGGAGAGCTCCCAAAGAGAGGTACCTAGGGGTGCTAATTGACAGCCACCTAAACATGAGCCAGCAGTGTGCCCAGGCGGCCAAGAGGGCCAATGGCATCCTGGCCTGCATTAGGAATAGTGTGGCCAGCAGGAGCAGGGAAGTCATTGTGCCCCTGTACTCTGCATTGGTTAGGCCACACCTTGAGTCCTGTGTCCAGTTCTGGGCCCTTCAGTTTAGGAAGGACATTGAGACACTTGAAGGTGTCCAGAGTAGGGCAACAAGGCTGGGGAGAGGCCTTGAACACAGCCCTGTGAGGAGAGGTTGAGAGAGCTGGGGTTGTTTAGCCTGGAGAACAGGAGGCTCAGGGGTGACCTCATTGCTCTCTCCAACTACCTGAAGGGAGGTTGTAGCCAGGTGGGGCTTGATCTCTTCTCCCAGGCAACCATCACCAGAACAAGAGGACACAGTCTCAAGCTGTGCCAGGGGAGGTTTAGGCAGGAGGTGAGGAGGAAGTTCTTCTGAGAAAGAGAGACTGGCCATTGGGATGTGCTGCCCAGGGAGGTGGTGGAGTCCCCATCCCTGGAGGTGTTCAAGAGGGGATTGGAAGTGACACTTGGTGCCATGGTCTAGTCATGAGGTCTGTGGTGACAGGATGGACTCGATGATCTTTGAGCTCTCTTCCAACCTTGGTGTTACTGTGATACTGTGATTTGCTTCCAAAACCTTCTGAGCTGGTCTGGTGATTGATTTTCAGGGTTATTCTCTGAATTTATATTGGGGGGTAGCCCTTAAACCCACCCCAACTTTACAGTTTATTAATATCCAAGTTTCTACAAAGATAAGTTGGGTTTTGGGGTTTTGGTTTGGTTTTCTTTTTCTTTCCTTTCATTTTTTCCCCACATTTTAGGATTAAACTTGTTTCTCTCAAGAGTTCTTTAACAGACATAGACAGGGTTTGGAAAGCAAACAGCTATCAGTTATATTTTAGAATGTGGGTTTGGCAGAGACATTTATTTCCTGACTGTTGCAGTCAAATCTGCCTAAGAACTGATATTCTAAGGACAAACTGCAGTGACCTTTTGCAAGTGAATATTAAATCTTTTTACAGTATTTTGACAGGAAGCAAACTTTCCCAGCTGAAGGGCCATGGAGATAGCAAGCATGGAGAGATGTGCACAAAAATATAATGTTTATGTACACACATGTCTGTGCACTTACATAAATGCACTCATTAGGAGCTGGAAACAATTGTGGCTTTTAATTTCTGGAGGTGAGAGATTATAGTAAGTGTAGAGTCATGCAATTACTAGTTTCTTTACAGTATCACAGTATCACAGTATCATCAAGGACAGAAGAGACCATAAAGATCATCAAGTCCAACCTGTCACCACAGACCTCATGACTAGACCATGGCACCAAGTGCCACATCCAATCTCCTCTTGAACACCTCCAGGGATGGGGACTCCACCACCTCCCTGGGCAGCACATTCCAACGATGAATGACTTAGTGAAGAACTTTCTCCTCAGCTCCAGCCTAAACTTCCCCTGGCACAGCTTGAGACTGTGTCCTCTTGTTCTGGTGCTGGTTGCCTGGGAGAAGAGACCAACCCCTTCCTGGCTATAACCACCTTTCAGGTAGTTGTAGAGAGCAACATCCTTTAGGAAGGAGGTTGACTTGCTGGAACGAGTCCAGAGAAGGGCAACGAAGTTGGTGAGGGGCTTGGAACAGAGCCCTGTGAGGAGAGACTGAGGGAGCTGGGGCTGCTTAGCCTGGAGAGGAGGAGACTCAGGGGTGACCTTATTGCTCTCTACAACTACCTGAAGGGGGGTTGTAAACAGGCAGAGGTTGGTCTCTTCTCCCAAGCAGCCAGCACCAGAACAAGAAGACACAGTCTCAGGCTGCGCCACGGGAAGTTCAGGCTGGAGGTCAGGAGGAAGTTTTACAAAGAGAGAGTGATTGCCCATTGGAATGGACTGCCTGGGGAGGTGGTGGAGTCACCATCACTGGAGGTGTTCAGGAGGAGACTTGACAGGGTGCTTGGTTACATGGGTTAGTTGATTAGGTGGTGTTGGGTGATAGGTTGGACACGATGATCTTGAAGGTCTCTTCCAACCTGGTCTATTCTATTCTATTCTATTCTATTCTATTCTATTCTATTCTATTCTATTCTATTCTATTCTATTCTATTCTATTCTAAGATCAGAATGCAGTGTAGGCTTTATGCTTTATACTGTATCCTCTTTTCTATAGGAAAAGTAGAAAAAACATCTATAGAGTAGAGAAAATATTTTCTATAGGATGTAGAGACAATGTGGAGCTTTCAGGAAAGCACTTACTTTTGTCAAATCATCAGGCAGCAGGGCATGTCCTGCCAAAGAATCTTCATAGAATGCCTCAGGCTGGAAGAGACCTCAGAGATCATCCAATCCAACCTCCCTGCCATGGGCAGGGACACCTCTCAACCAGCCCAGCTTACTCAAGGCCACATCCAACCTGGCCTTCAACTGCTCCAGCCAGGGGGCATCCACAGCCTCTCTGGACAATCCATTCCAGAGTCTTGACACCCTCCTGGTGAAGAATTTCTTCCTGAGATCCAATCTAAACCTATTCTCCTTCCATTTCAATCCATTTCCCTTGTCCTGTTGGTGCACATTCTTGTAAAAAGTCCCTCTGCAGCCTTCCTGTAGGATCCCTTCAGCTGTTGGAAGGCAGTCACGACGTGCCCCTGGAGTCTTCTCCAGGCTGCACAATCCCTGTTCCTCTAGCCTATCCTCAAGAAAAACATAATAGTGAGAAA
Source organism: Melanerpes formicivorus (assembly GCF_026170545.1). NCBI lineage: Eukaryota > Metazoa > Chordata > Aves > Piciformes > Picidae > Melanerpes > Melanerpes formicivorus. Next base: position 1,477,680 of record NW_027142356.1, on the reverse strand, counting down.
CTTTGAGATAGATTTAAAACATCCTTAGTTTACAGCACTGCAGCATTTTAAGAAGGAGGGACGATGAGCTGGTTGAGAGTGTATGAGTCAAAATTAAAGGCAGGACAGGGGAAGGAGATATTACTGTGGGGGTCTCCTACAGGCCACCTGACCAGCAGATCCAAGCAGATGAGGCCCTCCACAGGCAAATAGAAGTGGCTTCCAGGTCACAAGCCCTGGTCCTCATGGGTGATTTCAACCACCCGGACATCTGCTGGAGGGACAACACAGCAAGGCACCAGCAATCCAGGATGTTCCTGGACTGCATAGAAGACAACTTCCTCCTCCAAATGGTAGAGGAACCAACAAGAAAAGGTGCTGTGCTGGACCTTGTTCTCACCAACAGGGAAGGGCTGGTAAGCAATGTGAGGCTCAGAGACAGACTTGGCTGCAGTGACCATGAAGCAGTTGAATTTAACATCCTCAGGGCAATCAGGAGGAAGTATTCCAAGCTCATGACCCTAGACTTTAGGCGTGCAGATTTTGATGGCTTCAGGGATCTGCTAGCCAAAGTGTCGTGGGACAAAGCCCTGGAGGGAAGAGGGACCCAGGACAGCTGGTCAGTATTCAAGGACCACCTCCTCTGTGTCCAGGAGCTCTGTGTACCAACAAAGAGAAAAGCAGGTAAGAATGCTAGGAGGCCTGCCTGGATGGGCAAGGAGCTACTGGACACACTATTGCTGAAAAGGAAACTCTACAGGAAGTGGAGGGAAGGACAGGTAGAACAGGGGGAGATAAGGAAGCTGCCCGAGCAGCAAGAGTCCTGGTTAGGAAAGCCAAAGCAGAGTTTGAATTGAATCTAGCCAGGGAGGTTAAAGGGAACACTAAGAACTTCCACAGGTATATGAATGGGAAGAAGAAGCCTAGGGAAGGTGTGGGCCCCCTCAGAAAGGAAACTGGTGACATGGTCACATGTGATCATGGAGCAGATCCTCCTGGAGTCACTACTGGCTCAGAAGAATAGTGAAGAGGTGATTGGGAACAGTCAGCATGGCTTTGCCAAGGGCAAGTCCTGCCTGACCAACCTGATGGCCTTCTATGAGCAGGTGACAACATCAATAGCTGAGGGGCGAGCAACTGATGTCACTTACCTGGAGCTGAGCAAAGCCTTCGACACTGTCCCGCACCACATCCTGGTCTCCAGGCTGGTGACACATGGGTGTGATGGGTGACCACTAGATGGATAAGGAACTGGCTTGATGGCTGCACCCAAAGAGTGGCTGTCAATGGCTCCATGTCCCAGTGGAGGCCAAGGACAAGCAGAGTCCCTCAGGGATCAGTCCTGGGACCAGGCTTGTTCAACATCTTTGTGGGGGACATGGACAGTGGCATTGAGTGCACCCTCAGCAGGATTGCTGATGACACCAAGCTGTGTGGTGCAGCAGACAGCTGGAGGGAAGGGAGGCCATCCAGAGGGACCTGGACAGGCTGGAGAGGTGGGCACAAGCCAACCTCATGAGGTTCAACAAGACCAAGGGCAGGGTCCTGCAGCTGGGTCGAGGCAATCCCAGGCACAAATCCAGGCTGGGCAGTGACTGGCTGGAAAGCAGCCCTGAGGAGAAAGACTTGGGGGTGCTGGGGGAGGAGAAGCTCACCAGGAGCTCTCAGTGTGCACTTGCAGCCCACAAAGCCAATTAGATCCTGGGCTGCATCAGGAGAAGTGTGGCCAGCAGGGCAAGGGAGGTGATTCTCCCCCTCTGCTCAGCTCTGGTGAGACCTCACCTGGAGTCCTGCCTCCAGTTCTGGAGCCCCTATTGCAAGAGGGATATGGAGGTGCTGGAAGGTGTCCAGAGAAGAGCCACGAGGAAGAGCAGAGGGCTGGAGCACCTCTCCTGTGAGGACAGACTGAAGGAGTTGGGGCTGTTCAGTCTGCAGAAGAGAAGGCTCCCAGGTGACCTCATTGTGGCCTTCCAGTATCTGAAGAGGGCTACAAGAAGGCTGGGGAGGGACTGCTCAGGATGTCAGGTAGTGATAGGACTAGGGGGAATGGAATGAAGCTGGAGGTGGGGAGATTCAGGCTGGAGGTGAGGAGGAAGTTCTTCCCCATGAGAGTGGTGAAGCCCTGGAATGGGTTGTCCAGGGAGGTGGTTGGGGCCCCATCCCTGGAGGTGTTTAAGCCCAGGCTGGATGAGGCTCTGTCCAGCCTGATGTAGTGTGGGGTGTCCCTGTCCATGGCAGGGGGGTTGGAACTAGATGATCCTTGTGGTCCCTTCCAACCCTGAATGATACTATGATACTATGATAAGTCAAAAGAGTTGGGGGTTAAATGCAGATATGAATGGAATCTTCAGGACTTCCTGACTTTAAATATCTGCACTGTAGCAGAACACAAAGCAGAACAACCATTCAATAGATGAGCAGTTCTGTCCCTCCAGTGCATGACTCCTTGGGGAACTACATTGACTTATCATTGATAATTCTGCTGCCTTCTCTGAAGAGCCACAGAAGACAGTGCTGCTTACTAATGAGGGCAGTCAGCAGAAATGCCCTGGAGATGAGCTCCTGTGCTTGCCTGGGGCCAGGCTCCCATGCAATCTAGCAGTCTCCCTCCAGACTGTCTTGTTCGGCTGCTGTTGTCCTGAGGACAGATATGATTAATAGCATCTCATACTACTGATACTAAATGTGAAGTTGAAACTTACTTGAAGAGAGAAGGTTTCAGCTCAACATGAGGAGAAACTTCTTTGCAGTGAGGGTGCCAGAGCCCTGGAGCAGGCTGCCCACAGAGGTTGTGGAGTCTCCTCTGGACACAATCCAAACCCACCTGGATGCATTCCTGTGTGGATTACCCCAGGTGATCATGCTCTGGCAGGGGAGTTGGACTCAGTGACCTCTGGAGGTCCCTTCCAACCTCTGATGTACTGTGTCATACTGTGACATGTCTCAGGAGCACCCTTTTGCCAAGGTAGGTTGGTTAAATATTCAGATAGATTTCATCTGGAAGGAAGGTGGTGGTGATGAATAATAGTAAAACAAAAACAATCAAGAAAGTCAGTCAGATCTAGAAGGGGACAGAATACTGCCTAGCCACCATCATAAGAGAAATCACCCTTCTCAAGGCACAGTGAGAGGCCCTTTGATTACAAGAAAAGATGGTAACCAGTTAATAGAGGCATTTTCAGCTAAGAAGTGAGTGTGTTGCTCTGTTTTGAGCATGCCTGTACATAAAATAAATATTAATCAATGCTCATCTCCAAAGTTTGTTCCCAAGAGCTCTTGGAAAATATTTTTAATGCAATTCCCAACACATATTTGAATAGAGCTATTCATAGGATATTGGAGCCAGAAATGTGGGGGTTTTAAGGATATTAAGCCTCAAAAGGCTCTGGGTAATGAAATGTTTTGCTCATTTTCAACACTATTCCACTTAGCAGCACTCTGTAAGAGATCTGGTGACTGCAAAGAGTTATTAGAAATTGAATTACAGTTGAAGATCACAGCAATGCTACAGATGTGTTCAACCTTTTGTGGTGCTGTTACACTCAGTCAACCCTAGAAGCAAGGATCTTTAAAGATCATGAGCAGGACAGGAGCAGGCAGGGTGAGCTTGCAGCACAGAAGGCAAATCACAGCCTGGGCTGCATCCCAAGCAGCATTGCCAGCAGAGCCAGAGAGGTGATTCTGCCACTTTGCTCTGCTCTGTGAGACCTCACCTGGAGTGCTGTGTGCAGGTCTGGAGCCCTCAATACAGGAAGGACATGGAACTGATGGAGAGGGTCCAGAGGAGGGACATGAAAATGATCAGGGGGTTGGAGCACCTCTGCTATGAGGACAGTCTGAGGGAGCTGGGGGTGTTCAGTCTGGAGAAGAGAAGGCTCCAGGGAGACCTAATAGCAGCCTGCCAGTGCCTGAAGGGGGCTGCAGGAAGGCTGGAGAGAGACTGTTTGCAAAGGCCTGCAGGGACAGGACCAGGGGCAATGGCTTCAAACCAGAGCAGAGCAGACTGAGATTGGATATTAGAAACAAGTTCTTCACCATGAGGGTGGTGGAAGACTGGAACAGGTTGCCCAGGGAGGTGGTTGAGTCTCCTTCCCTGGAGATATTTAAAGTGAGGCTGGACAGGGCCCTGGGCAACCTGATCTAGTTGGGGATGTCCCTGCTGACTGCAGATGGGGTTGGTCTGGATGAGCTTTGGAGGTCCCTTCCAGCCCAAATGATTCTGTGATGACTAGGAAGATCTCTCACCTCAAGCCTGTGGCTTGACAATTTTCTGCAGCCCTGTTACCAGTGACAGTTGTT